>NC_089313.1:13967939-14567939 GCF_036669915.1 Pocillopora verrucosa
CCCACTGCGCGTGGGAAGCTTAAACAGTGGAACAGCTGGGTGAAAGGCAATTGTATATCCCTTCATATCTCGCTTCCAAACTTGACCGGAAGGCTGGACTGAACGGCACGCTGGATAAACCCTCGGCATTTCTTTCTGGACCGTAAGTACACTTTCTATTTGTTTTTTAGTTCATTTACACAATAGCAAATTTCGTTCTCCTTTCTACCGCTGGCGTAAAGGACCGTGTGTTCTTACTTAAGCATGCGCAGCATCCAACCATAGTTGGAGACGGGGTCGGTGCATCCCACCTCAAGCCTCCCACCCCCGCCAGTTGGACGGGGAAAGAGTACGTGAATTTTTCACACATTCGTAAAATGAGGTAACCGGAAGTAGGGAAACAAACGGGATATTGGGAAGCGAGATAACAGCAAGCGCCAAAGGGGTGACACTTCTTTACCCTAAAAAAAGAGAGGGGAGTAAAGATTTCAAAAAAAGAGAGAAAGAGGAGGAAACCCAAGGGAGGAAACGGCCAAAATTGTTTCGTACTCGCGAGGGTGTTTCGCTATGCATCGAATAAAATAATCAACACTGCAATGAGAAAAAAAGGAGTAAAATAAAAGGGACTTTTAAACTAAGCTAAATGAGGAATTTTACTCCTCGAAAAAGTTCCCACCGCGCAACAGTGCACCGTAAGGTTGAGTAGAAAACGCGACAAGATAGTAACAGGTAATTTAGCTTACATGTGAATTTAGAACAGTCTGGACTTCAAATGGAATTTATGTTACGCGTTGTTAATCTTTTTTTTTTTTTTTCGGAGTTATGAAATACGAGACAAAGGTTACGAGAATCTTCTTGGGTCAGTGAGTCAGTGACAATTATGGTAAGTAGGTGTAAATCAAAATCTGTTTCCTTTTCGTTGTATCTAAACATAGAAAATCATTTCACTCGGAAATAAAAGTTGATGACTCTACTTGAAGTATTTCCTTGCCACACAATACGAAAACGTTTGGGACTCAGAGCAACATAAGTTTTTACAGAAGATGCTGCATCTCGCGCGATGGGTTAAAATTTCCGTGACATTGTAACGAAACTCGGAGTCCTCTCTGTTGTTAATATCTTAACTTTCGTCGTTGTGTAACTGCTTCTCGACTTATTAACTAGCTCGATCAAATTTTTTGATTCAACCAAAAAATTTTCGAAGGACGTCGGGCGGTCGTAGCGATAAACGATCCCACGTCCGCATTTCCGACGACATCATCGTCGCCGCCCCCGAGCGTCGGCGGAGTATCAGTTTCGGCTCGGCAGAGCAATGTCGGCCCCTCCGTCAATATAAGAGCGTCGTCAATTTGTAAAATCAGTTCAATTCGACGAAGACCAAGATCACTGAAACTCGAAAGATTTGAAGCTACAAGCGGTGGTACAGAAGTGAAGCTCGAAGATGAGTACGCCTTTGGTAAATGTTGTTTTTGCCATTCTCTCGTTTACAATGTCCTCAATGGCGAAAAGTAAGTAGTACAGTCTGTGTACATGTATGTTAGTTTTCTTTTTCTTTTACATTGCCTTGACTGATCTAAAAAAACTGTTGGTGTTAAAAAAAAGTATGAACCATGCAACCGATTTGTTCACTGATAGTCAGGAAAAAAACTTCTTCTGCCTATAACCGGAATGGAAAAGCTCAACTAACTATTTTTCAGTGAAAATATCTGGTGCAGCAGAAAGTGTTTCGGAAGGAAAAATCCTTAATGCTTTGTCCATCGCTTAAATATCTTTAAAAATAAAGTAGCGAAGAGCACAAAAAATAAATAAATGACTGAGTAAATCACTAAAATGAATGAGAAAATTGGATAAATTTTTTTACTGTTTGATGAAAAACTGCCGCATTGTAGTTTGCCGAAGAAGACCGATAACCAGCCAGAGTCGAAGATGATCTGGTCCTTCAGAGGGGAAAAGCCTGCTTCAGTCTCCTTACACAGATTACTATAGGAAATGCTCAGACCTCGCTTTCTCATTGAACAATGAATCAATACGGACGATTCATCATAATATCCATTTCTCCCGCAGCATGTCGAGACAGTATTACAACCCCAGTTTGTCAACATTTTGTCCAAACATATCGTGATTCCTGCAAATGGCCGGAGATGAAGACTAGCTGCCCGTTAACTTGTAAATTTTGCGGTAAGATATTTATTCATTCCTTTTATCTATATTTCTGTATTTTACTCTTCCTAAGGCTGGATGAAATTGAGCCGATTTCTTTTATAGTAATGATAGCTAAAAAAAGCTAACTGCAGGCAGCCAAGGATTCAAACCAAATGCATAGATCAGAGGAAGTTTAACACGGGATTTCATAACGCAAAATAAAAGGGCAGTCAGCAGCTCCAGACGTCGATTACTATTAATTTTAATTGTTCATTCCACACTAATTTTGGTTAAAAACGCAACTCTTCGTAAGTGCATGGCTACCAGTAGATCAAATTTAATTGAAATGTTTTTATCGTGCTCTTTCTTCATAGTTCCCCCGCCAAGATGTGCAACTAAGGCCAGCAGATATGGCTGTTGCTGGGACAAAAAAACGGAAGCGAAATCATATGCTGGCGACGGTTGTCCTGGTAGGCACATTTTTGTCATTTTTTTTTTTTCAATTTCGATTATATTACTGCGGAGTAATACACTCGTGTAGTTTTCATTTTAAAACTGCGGCAATTTGCCAGGTGTTCGCATACAGCAAGAATGACAAACTTTTCTTTCTCGAAGTCAATGTCCATTTTCGAGGTGAGACAGTGAGTAATGCAAGTTACGGCTCACAAACTGTCGGTAACGACTTTTGGTTATTTTTCGGAAAACACATGTTTAATCACTGACAGCAATATTCCTCATAAGAAATCATCACATGGCTGCATGAAGTAAATTCGTCTTTTCAATTCTTCGAACAGAATGTAGGGATCAGTTTCCAAGCTACTGCAGAGAGCGAATTGCAAGGCATCCAAGGAAAAGCGCTTGCAATAAGCATGGAAGTAAGATGTGCCCCAAAAGTTGCGGTGTTTGCGGTAAGTGAAGGAAAACCTTTTTGGTACGCTGAAGATGAGGTCCTTATATTTGCCACTTTTTGATGATGAATAATTAACTGGACCATGAAAAATTCTCGATCCCGATTGGTTATCAGAAATGCAATTTCAGAGCTAATAGAACAGTTGACTCGCCATGCGGCGCCATGCCTAGTGGGACCGTCTGCGTCATTTACGCGCGCTGTTTTTGTAGGCTATTGGGTTCATCTCCGCGCGGGAAAAAGCCAACTGTTATTTTTTTGTTTATGGATATGTTCAACCAGAAGGTATCTGTTTATCAAATTTTGTCACAACTTTGATTAATTGGGAACAGAATTTTGTGTAGTCTAATTCTGTCTAAAATCGTACTCGTATTATAACAAAATCGGACTCCCGCTTCGTGGTTGTTTGATTTTCCTTATCACTCGAATGAGTCTCAACTGAATTGAACTCCGTTCTGATATATTCGGAAAAAGAAAATCATTTTTGTCCATCTAACGGGAATCGTATCCATTAGCACTGTGTTTTTGTTAGCAAATATAATGATCTTACAATATCACCGAGCGAGATACTTGATAGCCGGTAAACCCAAGATGAGCCAGGGAATTTCTCTGGCTTTCTTGCGTGGTTATCAGCTGCTTTTTTTTACGTCAATCTTTGTGATCATGCAATCTATTTAACATAGAAAAATCGTATTGATGATTTGGATTTTGTACCTCTTCAATAGAACACAAGGCCGCTGCGGCTCAAGCGCCGCCTGAATGTCTTTATTCCCACTATGGGTGTTGCTGGGATCTTACCTCTGCTCAGGGACCTGTTGGCGAAGGATGCGTAGGTGAGCAAGAATTTTGAACCTTGAAGACATGCCACCGCTTTCATTCGCCCAGAGAAAGAGGGATTACAGGGTTAACCTAAATTCTCCACAACTATGCAAGGCTGATATATATATATACATATATATATTTATATATACAGAAAATATGTATATAGAAAAGTTCTGTCTGACAAGCGAAAAAGTTCTGTCTGACGCGCGCTTAGGCGCGAAACTCAGAGTCACAGAGAATCGATACGTCCTCTTTAATTCTTTAACTTATGTATACTTAGCTCTGCTACCACAGCATTGAGCACTTTATGCCAACGTAGACTCTACCCCCACATTCATATATATACTTATGTATATGTATATTCTTTAACTTTGAACAATTCTTAACAAAACTATTTTCTCGGTTTCGGATCAAAATGCTCATAAAGAGCCTACTCAGTTACTGTGTTCCCAAACCTTTTGTTGTTAAAAAAAATAAGAAGGAGAAAAAAGAAAATAGAAATGTTGGCCACAGTCCATTAACATGTTGACCAGCTCCCAGTTGGCTTGTTAGCTCAATTGGTAGAGCGCTACACCGGTATCGCAGAGGTCATGGGTTCAAATCCCGTACGGGCCTGAAATTTTTTTCAGGTCCTACTTACAACTACTAGTTTCAGTAGTGTTCTTAGCTGCGAGGATCTTCTAATTTCATCTTTCCACCGCAGTGCAAATATGTGAATTTTCATATATCTAAATCTTCATTCACTCGGATGTTTATTTGTACCCAATTCATTGACCAGCTCCCAGTTGGCTTGTTAGCTCAATTGGTAGAGCGCTACACCGGTATCGCAGAGGTCATGGGTTCAAATCCCGTACGGGCCTGAAATTTTTTTCAGGTCCTACTTACAACTACTAGTTTCAGTAGTGTTCTTAGCTGCGAGGATCTTCTAATTTCATCTTTCCACCGCAGTGCAAATATGTGAATTTTCATATATCTAAATCTTCATGTTATGTATATTCTACTATGCAGCTTGCACAGACCGCCATGGTTTTAAAAGGCTTTGTAAATTATGGAGTCATTACTGCAAGGATGAAGCTTTTAAGTATGTCCAGAAAAATGTCATCGATGAGTACAGAGAAACATGTCCCATGACGTGTGGAAAATGCAGGATAGGACAAAAGATGTTGGATCTCTCTGTTTACAGTGAGTGTAAGCTTCTTGCAAAGTTTTGATTTAATAGGTCTGAAGGGAAGCTTGTCATATGTTTTAGCTTCTAATTTTAAGGCTGCAACGGGAAAATTACAAATACTTGATTTATGTATAAGTGTACACTCATCGTTTCAGTCGCATCCCTGGGCCTTCTCTTCTCGAAATGCTGCGTAAGTAGTGTCCTGCGCTCGTTGCCATGTGGCCAGCTGATCATCACATACTGCGCACTCTGAGATTTGTGCCAGATACAATTGCCCCTTATTTTCTCTTCGAACGCACAACCACTTTAGGTTTAAATCGGATCGTTACAGATCCAAAGCTATTTCCAAATTTAACACTTCATGCTCATGACTTGTTTGTTATGAATATTTTGAGGGTGGTTCTGTACAAACTATTCCAAAAAAAAGCTTTGTCCTTATTTAATTTTTTTAACAGAAAGAAACTGATATTATATGATGAGTCTACGAAGTCGTTGACGACGGGCGAAAAGGGCGGATTGGAGGCAGTAAGAGGAGATGAAAAGTCATTTCAATAAGATATTTTATTTATCAGCATATCATTGGAATGATAGTGCTATCAAGGACTGTACATTTTGATATCGTTATATTTATTATATTTGTTATTATTGTTATTATTTATGAATGATGTTATTCTCTTCATTATTTGTTTACCGCATTGGTATTTAATGTATTTATGAACAGTGTTTACATAAAAATTAAAATGGTCAAGCAATTTACTTTGCCTAACTTGAGTATGATAGTCTTGAACGATGAAGTTTTTCCGTGTTCGGAATAATTAGCTATTATAATATAAGTTCTTTTGGACTGCATGCCAGACTTAAATGAAATGTGCACCATAGAAATCTTATCGATCAATCAGGAAAACCCCCGCGTATCAGGGAACCAATGAAAACGCAAATCAAATGTAACCGCGAGGAAGCGTGATAGACTAAATGGCAAATGGATTAATTTTTCATTCAATGAACGACAAGGTGGTGCTAGTTTTCGAGGCCAAAACTTTGAAGAATAGAGCAAGGTTCGAACGCTTCTAGAAACCACCTTTGTTTTCCGAAAGTTTTGATTTTTTTATTTGGTCTGTTTGATTTTGATGAGGGAGAAGAAAAATTTAAGTGATAAATCCCTTGTGAGACTACTTGCTTACTCGTAATAATTGACGTTTAATCATACGTTTACTGTTGGTGTTTTTAATCGGCGTGAGACGGTAAACCTCCGTTCGTTCCAAATATCATTTTCTTTCAGGGGTATGTAGCCAGATCTGTGATCAGGAGGCCTCCAATTTTTTTGCTTTTGTTCGGAGGGGATTAGGATCTAAGACTGATACCTCAAAAATACAACGATACAGTCGGAGCGACGTACTTTATTTTTCATTAAGAGACGTTTTATAAATAACTGATAAATAATATTGTTTTTCTCTTATACTATACACGTTCTTTCTGCTTGCAATGCAAAATTCGATGCTTCAAATATTTACTGCATGTTTAGTGGTTTTCATTTCAAATTGAGACAAGAAATTATTTGACGTTGGTAGCCCCTTTTCCTGAGGATTTTTCGTCTTTTCTTGCCTGTGGCACACGTAGAGGACATATTTTGTTAACGTATTGAAGAATTCGAAGTTTCACGTGTGTCAAAGTCTCCCTGCAAACAAAAAGAGTCTATTAGCAATCGACTTAAGTTTCCTATAAGGCTTTATGCAGGACGTTGAAATGATATCCGCGAACTTCTTGATACTGTGGCCCTAATACCATTGTCTTAGTCGCATGGTTGTTTTTATGCTGTGATTTTTGTAATATTTAAGGTGGCTCTGAACCTACGATTCAGACTGTTCGAAAATTTCTTGAATCATGATATCTCAAAAGAGCAAGCATTTTTCTGGTAAAAAGGGTTTGATGGAACTCGCCTTTTTTGAAGACCTGAACGTAAAAGTGTTTTAAGGGGGCTTTAGTGCTACCATAGTAACTCAATGCATCGAGAAAATGACCTACAATCGGTAAGTGATAATTGCGAATGTGTTTTGGTCAATTATTGATTGAGCAACAAATGAAAAAAATTTGCACTATTTTATCCATCAAACAACAGTTGCTAAACCATCTAATTTGGTTTGAGAAAATTACCAGTAATATTGGAATTTAGTATGACATTCTGTCGTTTTAATGTCCAATTTATCAAGTGAAAATACTTGATGGAGAAAAATAGATTAAAAATAATTTCGTGTGAGATATGGTCTACTTACGTAAGGAAGAAATGTCCAGCTTTTTCTGTCCTATTTTGCATTTTCCGCACGTGACGGGACAGCTGTTTCTGTATCTGTGAACCACACTTTCCTTAACAAACTTGTAGGCATTTGGCTGGCAGTACCCGTTCCACAAACGACAAATTCTGGTATAAAGGTTCCTACAGACTGCAGCAGAAGAAATGCAAAGCAATGTTGTTACATGTGTCATGTGCAGAGGTACTATTGCTGATGTAGGCCTACTATGTGAAAATAACGTTAAATCGTTAAATAGCGTGTAAGGCCTGATGCCCGGTACGGGTCCTACAAAGGCTTAACTGAGGTGCGTAATCCATACTCACCTCTACATCCCTCTCCTCCAGGTCCCAGGGCAGCGGTAAGATCCCAGCAACAACCATAGGGGGAATCCAAACATTCAGGCAGCCTTTGAGCAGCAGCCTTGATCTCTAAAATGTGATTAAGAAGTGTGACATGTTAGAAGTGGACAGAGGTGGCGTTAGTAATGATTATAATAACGATAACTATTAGGTAATAATAACGAAAATGTAATAACCGAAACAATAACGATGACGACAACGATAGGGATATTAATATCGATGATGATAATAACGATATTGATAACTATAATAATAATGCTAATGATATAAACTATAATGGTCAAATGTTTCTGATATATCCTATTTGGATTTAGTTACATATAAGAGCAAATTCCCTTTTCCCAAAGTAAAATAAGGTTCTTGACTTACTACACACTCCACAACTTTTAGGACACATGTCGTTTCCTCGTACATTGCAGGCTTTTTCTTTGGAGAATCGTTGCACACGCTGTCTACAATAGCTCGGGTATCTGTCTTTGCATTCTAATAGCAAAAACATTTTGTTACACCACTGTTTTCTTAGTGTAACTAACGTAACATAAGTTACACCTACTATTATTACACCCACTATTTGGTTATATTCATAGGACTTTTAAACACCACAGAATTTTTAAACCCCACGCTGAAAGTGACTCTCTCTTTACGTTAACCAGGAGACGTTGGTTGAGTACACGAAATTGAGGCTTACTGATGAACTTTGCGGGTAAAATATTGTGAAACTTAAACTTCTGCTCTGTTATCAGCCGCTGTTCGGGAAATTGGCCCACGCTCCTCTCGGAGGTTGAGCGGGGGCGAACGGATCGATGAAGAGGGCAGGGCGGAAATCGAGTCAACAACAAACTCGTTTTCTAGTGGGAACGTATCAAAGTTCCAGTGGGAACTTTGTATAAAAAGAAAATAAAAGACACACAGAACAAGCTAACCACGAGAGAATAGTTTGTTTTCTTGTTTTGATATAGTTCACGCAAGAATTTCACGAGAAAAAAATCGACTCTCTGTACTCGACCCAGAATGTAGGCCAACTGATAGAGAGGCAAACAACCAAACAACAAAAATTAAAAAAGGAGATTAATCTTCTTACCGGGACATCCCTCGCCCGCGTAGGACTTCGCTTCTGTCTTTTTGTCCCAGCAGCAGCCGTATCTGCTTCGTGATGTTGCACATTTTGGTCTGGGTACTGTACAGAGAGAAACAGAAATTTTCCTGATGATTAATGTGAGCTAAATACAAAAAATGGGTGATTCGGGCGATGCAAATATTTGATAAAATTTCACCTGTTCCCTCTCATCATTTTCAAATTCATGTCAGGCTTTTTTCATTGTCGAGATTTCCTCTATTTGCGAGACCTGTCCACTTTCATTGAAGTAGGAAAGAAGTCTGAGATTCTCAGACTAAGAGCACCCAATGATGTTCTGCTTATGATCAAAACGCATGCAGTCAGCTCTGTGTGCAAGAACTTTTTCTTAGCTCTGTATATAATTTTCAGTATCTTACCACAAATTTTGCAAGTCAAAGCGCAGTTGGTCCTCATGTGTTTCCACTTGCAGACATCAATGTTTTTCTTGCCATATATTTTGATAAAGTACTGGCAAGTTTTTGCTTCCATGTGGTCCTCACATTCTGTGAGAGAAATAAATCATTAGTCATTAACACCATCGAATACTTAGCCCTTGAACTACATAAGAGTGGACACAGACAGCTCGTGAAACATGATTGTAATAAATATGATAATGATTGAAAAGCCGACATAAGTATTAGACCTCGTACGAACTAAAAGGTTCGCTGGCAGAAAACGAAAACTAATGAGCAATTTTTCAGGAAATGATAAAAACAAAAAAATCAACTATTGTTTCGCTTAGTTTAGAAACTTGTTGGAAGAGTGGATAAACAATCGATAGAGAAGTTACAAAGAAAGATAAAAAAGGGTTATACTTACTCTGCGCCGTTGCAAAGATGGCAAATGCGACGATGACAAGCAAAATGCTTATTGTGGTCTGTGTTTTCATCGTGTAAAATAAAGTGAGGCGCTGGAAATCTCTTCTCGAATGAATCGATCGATCCTCTTAATGCTGACTTTCAAAAGCTTTCGATTCTCTTTTTATAGACAAAGAGGTGAAAAGTTCATCCTGCGGGGAAATACTTCAAATTCTATTTTGAGTGCGGAATTTTAAGGGTGCGGTGGCTGCGTTACTCAGCCGAAAAATTACTCTCAGATGACCTGCTGTGAATGCGGTATGAAATGTGGGCGAACAACCGGTCATTGGTTTCGTTCAATCTCCAAAGCAGACCAAAAAATAATACTTAATCGTTGAAAATAATTTCTTTCAAAAGATTTTATCGAACAAAGAATTAGTAAAAAAGATCAAATTTATTGGAAATCTCAAACAAGATTATTTTTGATCCCCCGTGAAAGCGGTTTAACTGTGCAATGATTCTTTAACCCGACGCATTTTTCACTCTTCCGTTACCATAGCACGAATGGGTTTGACCACATTGTTTAACTACTTCAAAACTTAAACAAACAGTTTCCGAACTTTGCAATAGAAATAATAGAATAATTAGTTTCCCACCTGACATAGTTCAGTTCTGCGATTTCACTGTTATTGTAATATGATTAGTTCTGGTTAGAAATAGGTCAGTTAGAGCAAAAGACGATCTCATTCCACGCGCAACTAATTCATACGGTAGAAGAAAAACAAGCTTGGGGTGTTTCTTAGCGATCTATGATTAGAATGAAAATTTCGTCTTAGAAGTATCTCGCAGGATAACAATTATTCACGTTAATCGTTTTACGAGTTCCTGAAATCACATAACACGAAAGCCGAAGAGATGACCTTTCCTTTCTGAGGCTGATAAGTAACGTTATTAACCTAAACCACGTATGTAATGTTCAATAATGGCTCTGGCATGTGGATACCGTCTTCCCAGACAGAAAAACATGCGGTTACTATGCCATACATTGTTTTTTCTAAAAGAGTCATGATCGTCGAAATACTTCCACGGTGTAGATGACAAAGTCTTCCACAGTGCCACAGTAATAATTCAATAGAAATCATCAATTTATTAATAATAACAATGCTGGAAAAAGAGATTGAAAAAAAGATCATCAAACATCTACCAAAGTAAGAAATTAAAAGATGTAGATGTCCGCTTAGTTCTAGATACATCTACATTTTAATTAAGTTATGAAAGAATTGACTGAACTCGAATGCCTACGCATTCAACTCTTCACGACATTTCCAGCTGTGCTCAGGAAATGAAATATTTCATTATAAATTCTTACCCACTCACTCGTATTTTGAGCTACAAAGTGCATGGATTCGGCATAATTACGCTTTCATCAAGATTCAGTACTTTTTGAATTGTGTCCTGTTTATTTAAAAAATATCATTCTTACAAAACCCAAAAAGTAAATTCTGTTTGAAGGGAAGGACTCAATTGAAATACCAGATGGTATTCTTTTTGTCATTTATTAAAACACTCATTGACAGATCTAGAGTTTATGTCGAAATCTAGGTTCCCTATTATGTAAGTGCTCTGTAAGATAGAAATTTTGTGGTCTCTTTTCCCACTGGTGAACTGACTTACGCAGAAGGCTTTTGGCCTCAGTAATTTTGCATCCATTGTGTATAGATTAAAGGCTTGCCAATTGTGCACTTGTCTTCTGTAAAGAGAAAGTGATGATTCTTGACATAAAAACCGCGCCAATCCTAGAATATGCCAGAGCATGTGCTGACTAAAATAGCACTGACCGGATTGACATGTCTAGACCAGGTTTTGCAACAATTGCTATTTTAAATTTATTATGGCGAAGATTGTTCTGGATGAAACAGCTCAAGCGGAAAAACTAGCAATTACTGGCACTCCAGGTATTCCTGAAAAATGCCGACCACACCAATTTCGCAACACAGGGACACGCCTTCGGGAAATTTTTAGCTTATTTACTGCATCAAAGCAAAATTAGCCGATAAAAGAGTTCCGATTTCTTATCAAAAAGGAATCTTTCCTATGAGGCATAGCCAGCGATATTTTGTTGGTAATCCTTCAAAGAACCTCGAACTGGGATGAATGATTATAGATATTTTATGACGGGGCAACCTTGCGTGAAGAACCACTGGCTTAGAGTAAAGGAATATGAAAACAAAACATATCAGTTAAATAAGGGAAGAAAACAAAAACGCTATAACAACAGTAACATTAACAAAAACAAACAACAACGAAAGTTGTTTTCGAGGTGCGAATAGCAGGAAATTCGATGACTCATTTAGACAATTAATTGTTGATAATTCCGCATAGGCGGTCTATTCTGAGAACAACAAGCCACAAAAACCTAGTTTATCTAATTAAGATCTGCATAGAGGAAATACTTCTAGATTGCAAACATTAGTGGGAAGAAACGAGAATCTTCGAAAAAATTTATTCCGTTTGTGGTCGTGAGGATAAGGCAAAAACGATTAACATGTCTGTGCATTGTAAACGTTATCCCTTCAATTTTTCTTTTTTTTTTAACCACTGAATCAACCCCACAGTTTGTTATGATGCTAGTTGCCGCAGAATTCGAACACTCCCTTGCACAGATCCGCCTCAGCTCAATTATCCAGGTTACAAAACCACGAACATAGTTGAATCAAACAGTTCTAGACATTTGGAACTTCTAAAAAGCTACTATTGTCAATAGAAGTCTGGTACTTCACAAGCCTACAACCCTATTTTATTAGATCAGAGACGGAGAGTATTTTACAACTGAAAACAACTACTTTGCTATCAAAACTCATGTTTGGTTACTGTTTTCTTCATAGAATAGTAGGGATTAAACATGGTCAATACTTGTATCTTTGCTAACCAGGGAATTTTTCCGTGTCACATGTGATTGCTTTTCGACTCAAAATCTCTGAAAAGCCTTAGGATTGTTAACAGTTGTAACTAACAGCAACGAGGACAAAATGAAACTTTCATTCAGTTGTCTTTGAATTTGAAAGCAGAAATGCTAGTTTCTGAGCTTTTTCGAGGGCTCATAACATTTCTTTGTTTTCAAATGTTTCGGCTTACAGTTTGGAACATTCCGTTTGGTGGAGGAAGGTTCCTTCCAGTTTCAGTTCACAGGAGACTAAACAAAAGATTGCTGAATTGATATGTTGAAACATGTACAGACTAGTTTTTTTTTTCTTGATCAGCCATTGGCGAACTAGAAACAGCCACGGTTCAAGCTTCAAAACAATGCGTTTCTTTATCAAGTTTTTGTTTTGTCGTTCAAAATTGTTTGTTTAATGTTGTTTTGTCAAACACTGACAGATGTGGTTCCGTTTTCGTCTATTTCGTTCGCCTCAGTCCAGTGCATCTTCCCGAATGGATAAAACTACAAGTAGCCCCTCTATTCCAGGTTTGTCCGTTGGGCAAGTGAGAGAACACAGCGATAAAATTAGCTCCGCTGCGCGTGGGCCACGAGAGCTACTTGTAGTCTAGACGCATTGTTTTTGTTGAATTTTACTGGATTCACGCGACGGCGAAAACCGCGTCAAGCGGAAATGACACCGCGGTAATGTTGACCCATCTGAAAGTGTGTTGCATCTTTGCCCGTCGGAAGAGTCACTCGGCGACAAATGTAGGTCCGAGGCAAGGGAACAATGCAGTTAAGTATCAGGAAGCAGTGGACTGACAAAATTTGTTTGACCCTACCAGAAATCTCGACAAAATTTGTCTCTGCCAAATGTCAATTTGTCAAGCGTGGGCACACTGAGACACAGCAAAATTTTTGTTAACCACTTGTGTCAATCACATGAGACAAGAGCCTCCATCGCAACGTTCGAAGAATTTACGGATCTACCAAACATAGCAGGCGCCATCGATAGGACACATAAAAGTAAAGGCTGCAAAAGAATGCGCTGTCGACTACTTTAGCCGATATAAATTGAACAGTACTTGGCCCTGGAGTTGCAGCTGACACGTAAACTTGAGAACCGTAATAGTTGTATCCTAAGTAAAGATCGTTATGCAGCATTCAGAGGTACGAATCTTTACCGTTTGATTGCCGCGCTTCGGATTGAAATACTCCAACTAAAAGTAGAGATCAAATTTTCGTGGTTGAAATTTTCCTTCAAATTATGGCGTGTAAATTGACAAATCTGTCAGATTTCACGCGTGACAAACATTTTTCCTGCTCCGAGGAAGGACGACGGCGTCTCTGAAGTTTAGTAAACCTTGACAAAATTTGGTAGAACTAAAAATCATCGGGCGCACTTGTCCCAAGGAACGGGTGTCGCAAAATAAACAAAAATTTGCCAAGTGCGTCCGGGCCCTAAGCAAGTTTTTGCATGGTGCTGTTGATTTCTTCTGCGGAATTTCAGTTGATACGCACGGCGGAATGCGCTGTAGGGTTTAAGTGGATTTTATGATACCGTTGACTGAACGAAGTCCAAACAGTTAATTTGTCACTGAAATGATATGATAAAAATAGTTTATATTTTTGTCTTACTGTCTAGGTAGAAACTAGGGATTGTTTCTTTCTTTTTTCAAGCAAAGACGTTGTGGCTTGTATCATAGCGATCTTAAAATGCCGTGGTAAGAGAAACGCTGTGCCTCTTTTTCCTGTCTGTGTTTTACTTCTTTCTTCCAGTAAGATTCTTTTTGAACAAAGGCCAAAATGATTATTTATTTTCTTCTCAATCGCTGAATCAAAATAGCAGTGAGACTTAAATATTTCTTTTGGTCCTTTTGTTGCAAATCAGTGATACAGTCTGCTTATTCTTTTAAGTCACAATACAGTGGAGGCAACAGGGTTAACTCCTACAACAAAGTGTTGAATTTTGATAAGCGAATTCCCATTTCGCGCTGCTAAAACATCTAGGGCCTTAGGGCAACTGTGGATATTCACTAAGCTCTGCGCAGTCCTTGATTCCAACCGCCGCCGCCAACACAAACGCTCTTGAATCTTTATAACAACATCACGCAAGTTTTGAGAAGAATTAAAATAATGATGAGCTTTTTTAGGATTCGCTTGACGGTTATGCTTGAGGGTGGCCGTAAAATGAATGGCACGTATCGTCGACACCCTAGTTACGTTCGCTTCACACGAGTCTTCAAAAAGTGTTACAGACACCGAAAATACAGAGAAAAGTGTCCAAAGTATCCTTGATAAAGAGGACGGTGTCCGTAGAGAGTGGTTCGACTGTAGTAATTTTTGTGGAATGGCTGTGCAATCTTGCTAAAGTCCATGATTAAAAATAAATTCTATCATAGAGTTTTACCTCCAATGTGCCTTGATTCTCAAGTGCCGCAGTTAAGTAGCTTATTCCGGTATCACTATAACCCACGAAAATTTACGCACATTCAGCGTGCCATAATTAAGAAGGCGGTTTGAACTGTCACGTTACTATATTCCGTGTTTATCCTCGAGTTCATCCCAAGGTTTCTTTGAGAAATCACCATGTAAACTGACATAAGAGCATAGGACATGTAAATAGTTTTGGAGTGAAAAAGTTATGTTCATTGGTGTTCAGCGTCGCATGCTGATGGTCTGTTGTTGACGTGACCACCATGTTTACAGAATAGCTTAGTACAAGGGCCGGGCAAGTCTTAGGTTGCGGTCTGATGGCGAGTTTCTATTAAGGGTCATTAAAAATTATTTTAGCGCACGACAGTAAACTATTCATAGAATTATGTTAAAGGCAGGCGATTAAAACACAAATAGCGGTATGAAATGTCCGTTGCACACGCGTATTATCAGTTACAAAGGCTGATATTTCCCGCCCAGAAGGACAGGAACACGCTAACTTGAAAGAAGGAAACCACAATAGAAGGGAAGACAAAATATAACCGAAAAAAAAGAGAACTTTTGATGGCCCATACGGCTAACCCAAACAGGAACTCTTTGAACTCTTGCCATTTTCGAATTGTTTATAAAAGTCTTTTTTTTAATCAACATTATCTAAATTTTTGGCTTCAATCATAGCTGGTCGAGTGCTGCTAATAATAGTGGAGAAAATTTGGCGAAGCTTGAGATATGCACGAATCCAGTATCTTTTACAGATACTTGAACACCCCTGTGAGATTGTAACGTTTTTTTTTCGCATGCCACAATGATTTTAGCTTCTTTTAAGGTCGATAGCAGAGTCGAATAGTTTAGTTGGAATAACGTACCCATTCGGTCTTATTCGAATCCCGAGTAAATGCTTTTCAATTGTTAGTGACACATGTATTATTTTATTAAAAGGGAAAAAAGACCTCTTCTTTGGAAATGGCTTGCGAAAAAAAATTGTTGAACGCTCAGTGCTTACGCAATCGGTTTGAGTCTACCAAACTAATATTAACCCTAAAAGAGGATTTTACTACGGAAGGGAAGTACTAAGGGTGTCGACCACTCGAAATAGCCAATCTTACGACATTTAGCAACCACAAGTAAACAAGCATTTGATTCCTGTCCGTCGGAGGTTTCACATTTCGCCCACGCCTGTTTATTCGAGCCAATAAATACAGCAAGATAAGCGAGCTTGTACAACTCAAAATCAAGACTTCATAAGACAGAGAGAACGGGCGAAGACCGATAAGACTTACGTTCTTCAGATCAACTTATCAACATGCAAATAACGATATTGATGATATTATCATTTTCTTTCCTCATACACGGCACGGCATCTGATGGTGAGAATTGTTTTGATTTACGTGATTCATTTTAGTCGTTTAGACTTTTATCCGCCTAAAATTATAAAGAACTTACATTATTTCGGAGACTAGGGGACGGATTGTATCGTGTATCATTTCTTAATTGGTTTTAACGCGTTGAAATTACGTGTCGACGGGAACTTCAACAGTGACGCAGAATACGAGGGTGTTGACATATCTATTAGGACAGCTATATTTGTCTACGCGAGCGTAAGTTCTTTGTTCTGTGTTTCTAGCTTGCAGAGACCGCTTAAGGACGAGAGCGTGCAAAAACTTACTACGAAATTATCGCCTTAAAGGCATAGAGGGTTGCAAATGGAAGTCTGTGAAGTCGATCTGCGCTCTCACTTGCAATTCGTGTGGTAAGTAATGAGTGTCATACTCATCGACGATACAGATTAATCATTGATCAAGTTGACGTGATAAGATATGCGCCTTTGATAAAAGCCTTGGCTGCCATCACAGCGATGTCCAAGCCTCACCGTGTGTTTCCGACCATCAAATACGTCTCATGTTCAACTTTTCAGTTCATGACAACGTTTTGTCTCATATCGAGCGGAATAGCCTGGAGTTAGTCCTACGCTCGCCAGACCAACCTTTCCTGTGTCACGAAAACTTAGATTGTACAAATCCAACGGGAGAACTAATGGCACAAAAATATTGCATGTTTAAAATGGTAATTCACTTTTTGTTTCAGTGGTGAAACCGAAGTGTGCCTTAGAAACAAGTAAGTACGGATGTTGCTGGGACAAGAAGACAGAGGCCAAAGGATTCTATGGTGAAGGTTGTCCTGGTGAGTAAAACTCTCAATTAGAAGACGTTCCACGCGTGCTCGCTTTCAGGCAGCCATGCTCCCACAAGGTGTTTTCGGAGACGGAAAATGAGAAAATCTGTACTTCACAATTTATCTTGGTTCAAAGATTCAAAGAACAGATCATTTCTTCTTCTTGAATTGATTGTCACGGTTTTGTTTTGCTTGTTAAGTTTTGTTGTTTTTTGTTTTGCTTTGTCTTTTTTAGCTTGAGAAAAGTTCAGATAACAGAGTATTAGTATTAACTTTAACTCCAAGTCCAGGATAAATTTTCGTGTAAAGTAAAAAAAAAATAAAAGCCACAGCCGTAGTCACTCAGGAACGTCGCTTTGGAGCGTTACAAGCCTGTTAAGAAACTTTGTTTTGTCTCAAGCCTGACACAGTCACCTCAAGTTCGAGTGACATGTTGAAGAAAGCCCTAAATACTTTGCACCGAGGTTATCAGGTTAATCAAGGTTCAGGCACAAAAAGTAATTCCATCATTTTATTTTTACAACAGAGTGCACAGACCGTTATCCAAAGTACTGCCAAAGACGAATGTCTATACTTTCTACAAAGAGAGCGTGCGATGAGCGGGGAAAAGCATTTTGTCCAAAGAGCTGTGGTGTTTGCAGTAAGTGAAATGGAGAGTTAAACTCAGTAGACGAAGGAAACCCCATCAATTCGTTTTGGTAATTCGAACGATCGTAAAGCCCTAAGATTTATGCTCTGCCTGAGTGGAGTTGGTCCTAAAATTCTCAAGTTATTTAAGACTTTTTATAAAGGAAGGCGTCTCCCTTTCCTTAGAAGGGGTACATCATGAGAACAATAAGGAGTAACTCACGACTGTGAATCGATTAGCTTTATGAAATCTTATGAAAGACTGCCGAAAAATTTTGGTCTTGGCGTAAGTAAGAGAGGCTCACAACTATAGCGCAGTTAGCTCATGGTATGCCTGCTGTGTGATACATTTTAAGTAGCTTCTCTACAATTTGTTCATTTATCAACGCCGTTATTTAAACACCGTTCTCATCGTCTCCGTTATTAGCCACCCATATACCTTCCTGATTTTTCAGTGCCTGTTTTCCGTTTTATTGAAATTGCGTTTTGTAGTTTCTTTCAAGTTTATAAAGATATTTTTACCCGTTGCAAAAAAAATTGACGCCAAACTTCGAACGGAGAATTATCACAAGAAGTATAGAGATACATTGCATGGTATATATATTTTAACTTAAATGCGGTTTTTTTTAACTTCCCTCAGGATTGCACGCCCTAGCCCAGCCCATACAGGATTGTTTTTCCTCTCCACACGGTTGTTGTTGGGATTATTCAGAAGCAGAGGGACCTAATGGAGAGGGGTGCATGGGTAAGTAATAATCATGAACCACACAAAGCCACAAACGTTTTGTCACCATTTCCTGTCAAAGTCAGTCAGGACTTAAAACTGAGGTACCATAGCAGTGATTGTTGGTTTCTTTCGCTTTACTTTGCTTCACCATTAAAACCTAAGAGTGACTGGCTTCTAATTTCTCCTTACAGAATCACTTTTGAGTCAAATGTTAAGGTCAGGAGAGTGATGGAAATGATCACCAATTTAAGAAGTTCCTGATTGTCAAACAAATTCTCCTATAAATAAATGTAGGAACATTATGCAGTGTGGCTAAAATGGAAACTAATGATAGGGTATAGAGGATAATGTCAAAATATGCTCTTTTCGCATGTATTAATTAAGACGGTTCTCATCACTCTCCAATTGTTGTTCTCTTTACGAATATTCCAACAAGTACTCAGCTCTCCTGATTTGTGGAAAATCTTGTTAGCTTAGTATAGATTGCTTGCTTGTTAACCTCAGAACTCTGTGTAGCGTCAGTTATAATTGAAATTATATCCTCTTTGTGAACTACAGAATGTAGAGACCAATATCCTAATGTTTGCACGCTCTGGTACGACTTCTGTGATCCTGATGCGTTGAAATACAAAGTCCTAAGACAGTCAGTGGAATTTATAAAAGCAAACTGTCCAGTTACATGCAAAAAATGCCAACCGGGACAAAGACTGCTGAAGTCTTCAAGAAACCTTGACGGTAAGTGATTTTTTATGTTTATTTTTTTCGAACAGGCCTTGATTTGGAAATATTTTTATCGTCGTGACATTAGGATGGGTCAAAGAAATTGATCTAAGTCCTCATGAAGAACTATGAGGAATCGAATTTAAAATCTTTTCATTCTGCTCTCCGGTGCACTACCAGGAAATTACAAAGAACTCGTGAGCGAAGCCATTGCGTCCTGCAAAGCCTGAATTGATTTCTCTTTTGATAATTCTCTTACAGAACAACTATAGATGTCTCTCTGTAAAATGGAAAACCACAAACGAGGGAACCTCTGTAACACGTTTAACGTCGTCGGAAACAGAAAAGGACGAGAGATGAACTGCCAAACAACGTGCATTACACTGCGCCGTCCCGTGTGCTACCGTTTTTATCGATAATTAAAATAAGGCGTCCGCTCTCTGCGCCAAGAGGAAGAATACGAGAAGTTTTTTTTAGATGTTAACATTTTCATTTCATGCAATCAGAAAACGAATTTTGAAAGACGGTCGTTACTTTTCGACTTTTCCTCCCAGAGGAGACAGTGACCTCAAATCAAAAAGGAAAAATGGCTCGCATCGAAATTTTGAAAATAAGCAAAAGAGATAATAGGTGATAATAGTACACTTGCCGTAAGGTCGACAGATTTGAGATCGCTGCTTACGCCAGATTAAGAAAAGTGAAGGTTATTAGCCAGCAAGAAGTTTATTGCAGTCGCTACGAGAGATGGTCGCTTCCAAGAGTCCCATGTAAATATTCTCGCAACAGGCAATATGTTGATACTTGCGAAAAGACATAATTGCTAACGAAGGACCTCTGTAAATATTATTATGTAAAGAGTAATGAATGTGACATTAAACAAGAAAAAAAGGGAGTCATCATTTGTGAATTTGGCATTAGAAAATGTTTCATAAATGATTCTTTGTAGAGGAATTTCAGGGCTTAGCCGGTGAAGCTAATAGTCATGTGTGCGCTTTGGAGCATTGAGTGTGGAGCTACAGAAACGAGCGGGAAACGCACTAGGGGTTTAGGAAGAGTTCCCAGCTCGTTTTCGCAGCTCCGCCGCCCTTATTTTCATCGAGCGCTAACCACGTAAGCTATCCTGAGAGCATAGCTAACATAAAAAAAGATGTGAAAGGCTGCATTTCGCACTTGAGCAGATGAATTACTGCATTCTTAGTGAGCTGTCGACACAACTTTGTCAGCAAACAGATGATCACAGTGATCACTCAACCTTTTGCAAAATTTGACTTAAATAATTGCGCACTTCTGGGGGTGAAAACACCGCACAGAAAGACATAAAGCGCTAGTTTGTGAGGCATACTCGCAACCGAACTTAGCTTAACTAACTTTCACTGGTGAGAAATTTTAACATTTCCTACAAGGACACTTCTAAATATAGCTGATCCCAGCAATGCACAATATAGTTTTTCCATGACATCATAGATCGAATAAGTTTTATGTGGATTCAAACCTTTCTACCTAACATATAGCCGCGTCAAAAGACAGTTAATAGTTAGTTATCAATTGCTGTTGAACAAAAGTGACTGAACAGCCTTTGGATGATTTTCGGCCAGTCAAAATACTCATTTGAATTACAAATATCTTGAATTAATATTCATGTTTGTTATCAGTCTTGCACGTGGAAAGAGCTTACGAGCGGCAAGAAATTTCAGCGTCTTTTTCAGCTACTCCAAGGCTATGAAACACCTTAAATTCTAGCCGTTTACCAAGGATATCGTCCGTTTTGTCGAGGCTGCCCTACAACTCGACAATAACTGCCTCTTGGAAGTTGCTCAATCGATTGGTTATAGATCGGCGTCGGCTGAAGGTAATGGATGTCAGTTTGTCACCAACGAATTTTTCAAGGTAAATAACTTTAGAAAATTGCGTACTTTCGATAGAAATACAGGGTTTGTGTATCTAGCTGAAAATCATATTATAGAATGAAACCTTAAAACGAATAAAATATGACAAAATACACTGTAAAGCATTGCAAGACGGATCGTACGTGGTAGACGCCATATTAGTTCTTATGGAGCGTTATGACTTTTAGGGCGACAGCGAGAAATAAGTTGCTTGGGTGTAGGTGGCTTGAGCATTTATTTTTCTGTTGTCGGTTCTTTCCTCGTCAATATATTGTATAATGTCATTCATGCTTTTATTGTTTTAACTTTGAATTTTTCCGTTAAAACGGTCTCAAAACATTCCTTGCTCTACCCCCGCCAAAAAAAGGAGAGGGAGATAATTGAAACGTTTTGGCGTAGGGATCGTTTATATCTCGCGCAAATTAAGTGTTTTGTATATTAATTGTTGCGTTTATATCTCGCGCAAATTCAATGTTCTTTCATTGGATTGTTTTGTTTTGTATTTCGCACAACTTGAGCTGTCTTTTCATTTCATTGTTACTTTAACTGCCTTTTATTTTGTTTATTACGTTTATATCACGCCTATTAAACTTTTCTTTCATTTTGATTTTTTTTTTTTTGCATCCTGCGCAAATTTAACTGTTCTTTCATTTGATTGTTTCTTTTGTATCTTACGCAACTTAAATGTCCTTTTTTATTGTTACGTTCGTCACTCGCGCAAATTTATCTGTTCTCTAAATTTGATTGTTTTGTTTGTATCTTGCGCAACTTGAATGTCCTTTTCTTTATTGTTACGTTCGTCACTCGCGCAAATTTAACTGTTGTTTCACTTAATTGTTGCGTTTGTATTATGCACAAATTAGCTGTTCTTTCATTTCATTGTTACTTTTCTATCTCGCGCAAATTTAGCTGCTCTTTTCTCAGGTTGGTTTTCACCCAAGCTGCCCCAGTCCTCCACCAAATATTTTACGACTATTAAATGTCGTGGGTAACTAGCTATCGGCAAAAGGCACCAGGACTATCGGACTGTCTTGTCACTTTTTCTCTAATTACTCAGTTTTCCAGTACGCAATTCTACTAACATCAGAGCTTATTTCATTCTGTATGACTCCGGCTAGTCTCTTAAGCTCTCATTATTTAACTCTCACTGAATATTCCCCCTCGACTACTACTCTTCTTCACACTGTCTACATTTGAATCTCACGCAACTTAAGTTGTCCTTTCATTTGATTGTTGAGTTTGTATCTCGCGCAAATTCAATTAATGTTATTTCATTTGATTGTTTCGTCTTGTATCTCACACAACTTTAATTGTCCTTTTTTAAAGCCGGTTACGTTCGCCACTCGCGCAACTTTAGCTGTCCTTCATTTGATTGTTACTTTAATGTCCTTTTATTTTGTTTGTTTATTACGTTTATATCTCGCGCAAATTAAACTTTTTCTTTCATTTGGATTTTTTTGGATTTAACCGTTCTTTCATTTGACTGTTTCGTTTGTATTTTGCGCAACTTCAGTTGTCCTTTAATCTGATTATTACATTCGAATCTCGCGCAACTTAAGTTGTCAGTTTTATTTGATTGTTGCGTTTGTATCTTTCGAAACTACAGCTGTCCTTCCATTTGATTGTTACGTTTGCATCTCGTGCATCTAAATATAGATGTCCTTCCATTGTGATTGTTGCGTTTACATCCCACGCAAATTCAAATGTTCTTTTATTTGGTTGTTACGTTTGTATCTCGCGCAAAATTAACTGTTCTCTCATTTAACTATTTCGTTTGGATTTCGTACTACTTTAGCTGTCCTTTCATTTCATCATTACTTAAATTTCCTTTTATTTTGTATGTTTCGCTTATATCTCGTGCAAATTTAACTTTTCTTTCATTTTGATTGTTTTGTTTGCATCCTGCGCAAATTTAACTGTTCTTTCATTTGACTGTTTTGTTTGTATCTTGCGCAACTTAAATGTCCTTTTTTATCGTCACGTTCGTCACTTGCGCAGATTAAACTATTCTTTCATTTAAATTTTTTGTTTTTATTTTGCGCAAATTAGCTGTGCTTTCATCTCGTTGTTACCTTTATATCTCGCGCAAATTTAGCTGCTCTTTTCTTAGGTTGGTTTTCACCTAGGCTGCCCCAGTCCTCCACCAAATATGTTACGACTATTAAATGTCGGGGGTAACCAGCTATCGAGCACACCACTCTCGACGAAAGGCACCAGGACTCTCGAACTGTCTTGTCACTTTTTCTTTAATTACTCAGTTCTCCAGTACACAATTCTATTAACATCCAAGCTTATTTCATTCTGCGTAACCGTAATACTCCCTCTCTTCTACTACAGAATTCTGACATTATTCTTCTTTACACTGTCTATATTCTTCCAGTCTGCTCTTCTCTCTCGTCTCTCCACTCTCCTCTCATTCTCTAAGGTTTAAATAGCATGCTTATATATTCACTGCTGACAAATATGGGTGGACATGCCAGCTAGCTGACCTTAGGAGATTCAAAATTTCTCGCGTATATTAAACTGTCCTTTTTTTATTGATACATCCGTCACTCGCGCAGGGTAGTTCTTTCATTTGATTTCTTCTTTTGTATCTCGCGCAAATTTTACTGCTTATTTTTTTATTGTAACGTTTGTATCTCGCGCAAATTCAACTGTTCTCTCGTCCTGATCATTTCATTGTATTTTGTGCAAATTTAACCATTCTTTAGATTGTTTGTTACGTTCATCTCTCGCGCAACTATATCTTTCATTTTGATTGCTACGTTTGCACCTCGCGCAAATTAATTTTTCTTTCTTAAAATTGTCTTGTTTCTAACTTGCGCAAATTTAATTTTTCTGTAATTTAATTGTTACGTTTGCATTCTGCGCAAATTTAACTGTTCTCCAATTTTGATTGTTTTGTTTTTATTTTGCGCAAAGGTGTTCTTCCATTTCATTTTTACCTTTACATCTGGCGCAAATTTAGCTGCTCTTTTATTAGACCTTATGTTTATATCTGGCGCAAATTTAGCTGTTCTTTCATTTCATTTTTCGTTTGTATCTCGCGCAAATTTTTACTCTAACTGTCCTTTTATTTTGATTGTTAGGTTTGTATCTCGCGCAAATTTAACTGTTCCTTTTTTTACTGTAACGTTCGTATCTCATGCAAATTTAACTGTTCCCACATTTTTTTTTCGTATCTCGCGCAAATTTAACTGTTCTTTCAATTGTTTGTTACGTTTCTATCGCGTTCAACTATAGCAGTCATTTCATTTTGACTGTTTTGTTTGTATCTTACGCAATTTAAGTGTCCCTTTTATTGTTAAGTTCGTCACTTGCGCAGGGCTTAGTGTTCTCTCATTTAAATGTTTCGTTTGTATCTCGCGCAGATGTAACTGTTATCTTTTTATTGTAACGCGTGTATCTCGTGTAAATTAACTGTTCTTGCGTTTTGATTGTTTTGTTTGTATCTCGCGCAGATTTTTTGTTGCTCTCATTTTGGTTTTCTCATTTGTATCTCGCCCAACCATAGCTGTCCTTTCATTTGATTATAAAGTTTGTATTTCGCGCAGCTTTAGCTGCTCTTTCATTTGATTATTGAGTTTGTATCTCGCACAAATTGACCTGTCCTTTTATCTGATCGTTACGTTTGTATCTCGCGCAGCTTTCGCTGTTCTCTCGTTTGATTGTTAAGTTTGTATCTTGCGCAACCATGGCAGTTCTTTCATTTGATTGTTACGTTTGTATCTAATACAACTTTAGCTGTCCTTTCATTTTATTGTTACGTTTGTATCTCACACAACTTTAGCTGTTCTTTCATTTGATTGTTACGTTTGTATCTCGCGCAACTTTACCTGTTCTTTCATTTGATTGTTACGTTTGTATCCCGCGCAACTTAAGCTGTCCTATGATTTAATTGTTACGTTTTTATCTCGCATAAATTTAGCTGTCCTTTCATTTCATTGTTACGTTTATATCTCGCGCAACTTTACCTGTTCTTTCATTTGATTGTTACGTTTGTATCCCGCGCAACTTAAGCTGTCCTATGATTTAATTGTTACGTTTTTATCTCGCGTAAATTTAGCTGTCCTTTCATTTCATTGTTACGTTTATCTCTCGCGCAACTTTACCTGTTCTTTCATTTGATTGTTACGTTTGTATCCCGCGCAACTTAAGCTGTCCTATGATTTAATTGTTACGTTTATATCTCGCGTAAATTTAGCTGTCCTTTCATTTCATTGTTACGTTTATATCTCGCGCAACTTTACCTGTTCTTTCATTTGATTGTTACGTTTGTATCCCGCGCAACTTAAGCTGTCCTATGATTTAATTGTTACGTTTGTATCTCGCATAAATTTAGCTGTCCTTTCATTTCATTGTTACGTTTATATCTCGCGCAACTTTACCTGTTCTTTCATTTGATTGTTACGTTTGTATCCCGCGCAACTTAAGCTGTCCTATGATTTAATTGTTACGTTTGTATCTCGCGCAACCTAAGCTGTCCTTTCATTGCTACTTTTATAAATTTCATTGCTCCTTTTTTTATTGTAACGTTTGTATCATGCGCAACTTTAGGTGTGCTTTCATTAGATTGTTACTTTTGTATCTCGGGAAGCTTTAGATGTCCTTGCATTTGATTGTTACGTTTGTGTCTCGTGCAGCTTTAGCTGTGCTTCAATTTGATTATTAAGTTTGTATCTCGCACAGCTTTAGCTGTCCTATGATTTAACTGTTACGTTTGTATCTCGCGCAACTTTAGCTGTGCGTTCATTTTATTATTGATTATGTTGCGTTTGTAACAATTTAACTGTACTCTCACTTTGACCATTACGTTTGTATATCGCGCAACTTTAACGTTCTTTTCATTTTAATTCCTCCGTTCGTCTCTTGCCTAACTACAGCTGTTCTTTTATTTGACTGTTACCTTTTCATCTCGAGCAACTTTGGCTCTTCTGTCATGTGATCGTTTCGCTTTTTTCTCGCGCAACTTCGGCTGTTCTTCTCCTTTTGTTGTTTCGTTTTTATCCCGCATTTCTTCAGTTTTCCTTTCGTTTGATTGTTATGTTTTTATCCCATGCATTTATAGTTCGGTGTATGTAGATTTTACGGATATAGAGATAAAATGCTTAAAAGCTTGTGTCTCCTGAAAAGAGATGTCCCAAAGAAGTGGTTCCTTTGTAAACCTATTTCTTCAATCTCCATATCTTCCCATGGAAAATACTTTTAATTCCATAAATCAACATTTCCAGCCCCCTTCGTTTTTTTAAGTAAATCATTAGATAATGCAGTTCAAGATTTTTCACCGGCTCAGCCATCATGGGTTATGAGCAATTATATCATGCGCGCGCATGAAAACGAGTTAAACCGGATTGTGACATTCCGTTTGTTCTTACAAACTAAAGTTGGGAAGATTTATCGATAATTTGGGGCGTGTTTAACAGATCAATCATTCCACTCGCACTTGCTGGGTATGGGATGATTATCGCTAACGAGGCCCATATAATTTATCGTCCCATATCCAGCGCGCGTTGATGGAATAATTGTTAATATACAACAAACTTGCCATAATTGAGTTTCTCTAAGCAGATGTCGATCATTAACAGTAAAAGTGTTTTTTTAAAGATAACTGATAGGTATGTATGTATTCAAAGTTTTTTTTTTTCATTCGAACAGCCTTAAGCATCGAAGGAAGACATAATCATCATTAAGATATCAATGAGAATAAAATAAAACAGGTTGGTTATTTAGTTTTTGTTCCTACGTCTATTTACGACACGGAGGTAGCTTTTAGCGCTTCAAAGGTGATCTACTTGTAACAATTTTAAAAACCTGGATTCGAATAACGTCTGCAATTTAAAACTAGTCAAAAAGTCAAAAATGGATGAAAAATAAAAATAAAGAAATGAATCTTTTTTTTTTCTTTGTTTTTTTTCTTCAATCACTCTGGGACAGATCGTTGTCTTCTCTAGTTCACAGATCTGTTGGTTTGATCGATTAATGCTACCATTTTGTTTCCGTTGATAGTAAAAACTGATCAGTGTTGGTTATGTTATAAACATCGTTTTATCTCGAAAATTTCCATAGCAATTGTTTTATTTTACAAATACTGATGCAATTCAAAGGTTAGCTACCAGCAAGAGGGATCTATCCCTACCGATAGACAAACTGTTTTAAGGCCTGTAATATTTACCGAAATAACAGTTCCTTTTACTACTGCTTTTCAATCAAAATATCAAAATTGTTATACACAATATAATGATCCTTATTCAGTTCCTCATCTAGACAATAATCCTATTGGTTACCTATCAAGTTTTTTACTCCAGGATAGCTGTGCATGCATTCACAAGGTATTTTAACTTTTTCTTTCAGCAAAAAGAATAAAATGATTCTAAAGGAAAAGAAGAAGGGAAAGAAAAACAAGATAACTTCTGACAAGGTTAGTTGCTCAATTCTTTACAAGTAATTAACCCTTTAACTCCCATGAGTGATCAAGACAGAATTTCTCCTGACAATACCAGTGCAATATCAAGCAGCCAAGTGATGAGAATAAAGAAAAATGCCAAAAAAACTAAAAAAACGTTTTTATTTGATCCAATACCAAATTCTCCAAACTAACATCATGACAATTGTATGGCAGACAGTAAGGAGAATTACTATTAAGATCTGGGAGTGAAAGGGTAAAGTATGTGTGGTCTGCACTGAAAGTTTTAAGCTGGATTTAATGTGCGCTGCGTTACAATAGAAGCCAGACTCGAAATTGGACGAAAACTTCAAACGAAGAAATTGTTTTGATTTCCTGTAGATTTGATTTTTTGATCTCTTTGTAAATGAGGTGACTTTTAATAGTTTACAACACTGTTGGTTTGATGATTAAATACTTCCATTGCATTTCTTAAAGACAAATGAACACATATCTTAGCATTATCGTCCATGTTAGGACCATCTAGCTATCCGAGCAATAAATTTTCTTTGAATTTTCTAAAACATATGCAGATATGCAAAATAATTTAGCTATTTTAGTTATCAAAAGATCTATGGGCCTAGTCGTCAGCTTCTGAGGAAAAAAACGTTTTCTTAACTTAATATTTAGGTCTTTGATAAGTTAAAAACTCATATTCAAGATGACAACTTTTTTTTATCTAAATTAACAAACTTGGAGAGTAATTGTGAAATATAATTCAATATGCTAAAAAAGTTCTCAACTTCAGTTTTTTATATCCTTCTTTTGTTTATATACGAGAAATTCAATTGTCTTATATTCTTTTCAAAATCAGAAATCTTTTAATCACTTCAATAACATTTGGAGCCTAGTGGTTAGAGATCTTCGCGCTTGAGGCTGATTCCAACTTCATTATGCTCAAAATAAAAATTGAAATTAAAAAAAATTTAGACATCTGAATTTTTTTCTGAAAAACGTTTTTTTTTCAAACATTTAAATATTGAACCTTGGAGCCCATTAAGTAAGTGTTCAATCTCTTGAGGTTTACTTCAAATATTTTGCTCCCAAAATGCATAACCTTAGAGTTCATTTTTTTTTAATTACAGATAAGTTTTAAATTAATGTTCTGCAAATAACTAATAGTCTTGTCAAGTATTGTGGCTGAAACCAGAGAGAGCGTTTGTTCCAAAACAATCGACGAATCTACTTGCACACAAATCGGTTTGGAAATTCATTGTAAATTTTAGATAAGTTACTCCTGTGTTTTTTTTTTCTATTTTGCACTGTTTGTCCATTTGTCAGCACTATAGCAAGTTTTAGGATCCTTGATTTTGAAAGAATCATGAAAAAGTTATAGTTCAGGAAAATCTGTTTTGATAAGCAAGTTGAAAGGAAATCGTTGTGATTCGTTTTGTTGGAAGTAATTATCCGCCAAAGCACAGAAACTGTCAACTGAGTCCTGTCACCTCAATCCAACTCTGTGGAAACAAATGAAATCTCCGGCTAGTTTTAAATAAGAAGAAAACATTAATTAATTAAAATATATTGACCGGAAACGATTTTTTTTTAGAGGAGTAGACATTTGATTTTCTGTTAAGGACTATTCCAAAATTTCGCAGCTTGAATGTTAAAACGAACAGATTTCAAAAATTCAAAGGTTATTAACGGGAAAAAAAAAATGTTGTCACAAGAATAGTTTGCAGCTTTTCACTCTTTGAAAACGTCGCTCTGGGAGTTGTTTCTATTGTCATTCAAATATTTCCAAATTTCGCTCACTTGGTTCTATAGTTGCGCCCAGGTCTTATAAACATTTTTCTGCGCGAACAGAATATTACAAAATATTCTCCTTTTTCCGCTCCGTGTTGCACAAGAGCAGAGACTTTCGCCACCTAGAATGGTCTAGAATATAGATAAATAAATATTTACAAACTTATGCTCATTACACCTCGAATTAAAGAGAATATTTATCAGTAATAGCGTTGAATTTCCCATAAAATCCAGGTTTATTTTCTTCTTTGGCTTAGTCAGCCATCGCTTACGAAAAAGGTGCAAAATGTCTTTCAGTTGTTGATTCATCGCTTATTTTCTTTTCCTTGCAGAACGAAAGTTGAAAATCTCTGATGTCTCAAGCAGGAATCGAACAAGAAAAACAATCTTTGTGAAAGACAAGATTTATTCAAAGGTTCAAGACAGGGCGAAAGAATGAGGATTTATTTGACAAAGTCGAAAACTTGAACTCCAACGCACGCAATTTTTTTTCGTAATTTTGTTTGTTATACTAAGAGCTGTTTAAAAGGTTTCAATTTTCCCGCCAAAAAACTTAGAAAAAATACAGGCGCCCAAAATACGCATGCGCCGTTTTTTTTTTTTTTGCAAGTATGTTTCAGACTTTCTATCTTATTGAATGGAAGTCAATAAACTCAAGAATATTTCTTATGTGATATTTATTTTCTTGCTTAACTAACAGTACAAGTTTTTAAATTCTTTTATTACTTAAGTAAATTTCCATTAAATTCTCAAAAAGGTATCAAGAAAATTTTTTTAAAAAAATATATACTAAGACTTTTGGCGGGAAAATTTGGTAGAATTTGCACAGAGTTTCCCCTAACAACTTTTCTGAAAAAATTTTAACAAAGCTTCTCTTTAAATTTCCCGCCAAAAATTACTTAAACATCATCTCATGCGATAAATAAACGCAACAAAGATTTGATTTTTCGTTTAAATTTTGCATTGACTGTGCCTATTCCTCTGAAAATATTTTGTCTCTAGCACAAGATGATGTTTACGACGTTTAAACGGAAAAGCACCATGGCAATGTATGGCTTTGCCAGTCAGAATTTAATTTCGAAATTGAACTGTGTTCATGTTTGTTTTTGTATCTAATTGCTTTTTAACCCAGTAACTTGCCATGATGCTTTTTCAGTAGAAGATCTTTAACAAGCAGCCAGTATTCGAATGTAACACAGGATATACATTAAAAATCCCCGAGAAGAAGCAAAAGTTGACACAATTTGCAATGCAAAATAGAGCTATGAATTGTAACGACAAAATTTTTATTTTATTCTTGAGCACAAGAACTGTTTTACGCTGAATTAGCTGAAAAAAATTATATTTTTGAAACTCATCTGAATTTTAAAAATTTGTAGTAGGAATGTACTCTTTGAACTACATTTAAGCTCTTGGACCCGAGAAATTTCGCAACAAGATCTAAGTGTAAACGTAATTCCCGAAGCTAATTGAAAAAAAAATAGCGTCTATTGACGGAGCACACAGTTTTAATTTGATTTCAGCTACAAGAGCTGCGACATTTCACAATTAGGCTCCAAGTTTTTTTTATTAATTTCAGTCAAAAGAAAAAAAAAGGAGATAATTTATGTGAATTATCAAAGCAATTGCGTTTCATTTTGTTTTTGTCGGAAAGGCTCATAGATCAATCAATCAAAGTCTGCCTTCTGAATTGAATGAATAAAAAATTTGCTTTTCTTCTCATAGGAACGATATCTCAATATGAATTCAAAAATTAATTTCAAATCAAAAGCACAAATTTATGAAAATTCTCTTCTTTGTATTCCTGTGTTACACCAAATTCCGAAATGACAGCACAAAAGATCTTCCTCCACATAACTATTAAATAAACAGATAACTATACACTTTAAAACCAAATGCCTGGTTGTAGGAAACGAAAGATTTGCAAAGTAAAGTCAAACATATCTTACAAGTTTCGAAGTTTCGAAGTTTCGAAGATAGGAACATGCATTTCATAAACCAGTAAAACTACACTTACTAAAGTATTACGAATTGGACTTCTCGAGATTTGATTTAGTCTATTTGCATTTAATTTAGCTTTGCATATTTTTGTAAAATTAACGAGTTTTCTTTACAAATATCGAAGCACTATAATCGGATAAGTATGAATGTCCGTATTCAAATTTCGTATACGTCGTCGATAATATAAGAAAATCAGATGTGAAAATCTAATTGAAAAAAGAACTGCTAAAATGAATTTTAAGAGAGAGAGTTGGACTATCGCTCGATATCGAGTCTACTGTATATGTGTTTCTGTCTACATACAGAAACTACTCATTTCTCGCAGAGGAGGTCGTGCATTTCCAAGAAACGCTTATTTTTAGAAATAATTTAAAGCAAGGAGCAACCAACTGACGATGAAATTGTTCACCTGATATTGCATGTTTTTAACTAATTATTTATTTTGAACGCATTTTCCATGGTTCGTTAGAAATTTTCATCGTAACGACCTAATGATGATTAATGTTTGACGACTGTTATTGAATGAAATAACTGCGCGTCTTCGATGCTGTTTGTCTGATTTGTTGGAAATTTTTCACGATTCGGGAAAAAAAATCACCTCCAAACATGAAAAGGTTCTATATCTTTCTTCGCGACTGAGTAAAAGGATGCCATTTAAACTGGTTTATGAAATCATAATTTTCTTTCCTGGAGCACTCGTAACCAGGCATTAAAGTTTTAAAGGTATAGTATATTAAGACAAGAGGACATTGATATATATTTTGCAAAACAAAAAAATAATGATAAGTAAACAAATCTATCAAGACCAAAACAATATAAAATAACTTGAATGATCTAGAACTCTGGTCCTAAAGTTGAAACTAATCAATGTCCTCTTGTCAACTGAGCCTACCTCATTTGATGACACAAAGTAATAAATCATTTTAAGGTGGCACCGTTTTGGTAATTAATTTGACTTGACTGAGTAATGCCTTTTTATTCGTTAATCCAATTCGTGTGGGGAACGAAACGTCAATATTTCCTCAAGTTTCTTATTCCCTTTTGTGCAAAAGGGAAGATTGAGGAAGCTAATAAAATTTTTCCTTTAACAGAGAAAACAGTCAACCGTTAAGTGTAATCATCGAAATAGTCGTGCTATCAAAAATCGCTAAGGAATGTTGTCGGAAGTCATTGTCAAGAATCAAGTTCCTCGACTGGTTCGTGAAAGTGATTGGTCAGTTTTTCCTCGATGTTATTGGCTTAAAAGCTCAAGTAGCGTTGTTCAAGTTGTCATTAGTCAGCTTCGATTGATCAGTTAAAAAGGCCTTTCTATTGGTTCTGTTAATTTAGTGAAGAACTCGTTTGTAAGGTAATAGAATAATAGAAGTCTGTTGTAAGTCAGTAAACCAGCTTTACATGTCAGTCTTGTATTGTAAAATATTCAACATCGAGAGGATGAAATGAAAAGTGTGGTTGAAGGTCGATCGTGAAAATTTAAGGCTGATTTAAGGTAAATCAAGATTTGAATTTTTCAATTTCATTTGATCTTTTTCTGAGGTATATTGTAACAGTGCCACATTAAAAAATATCACACTTCGCAACATCAACTGAGAAATAGCTGTGATACCCGCTGTTATGCAGACAAAAATGAGCGATCGCTCCTGCGAAATAGACAATTATAGTTTGATTCTCTCTCGTCAAGTTTGTATCAGCGTCCGTTGGCTGATCATTTTGCGAAGGCGATACCAAAAAGTTTTTAATTACATCAAATTAGATTTTCACTCCATTTTGAACTAGGAGTAGAGAAAGAAAAAATAAACAAAGCATACGATCGCTCAGTCTGTAGAACAGTGTGAACCATTGCAAATTAGGCCAAAAATGGTGACTAGATGAAAACTAATTACTTTCCAATGCAAGGGATTATTTCCAATTCCACGCACAAAATCAGACAAGTGACGAAGAGTAAAACAAGACACTATAGTAGCCACCATTTTTGATACTGTTACTAAATAATTTTAAAGTTCTTATCTTTGCGGTGTTCTTTATAAATACTGTGATTCCTATGTGCTCCCTTGATCAGATTCTTCATCCTTCCATTCTTTCGACGACAATATTCCGTTCCTAAAAACACAATTTATCAACATGATCAGAGACTGCACAATGTTTTAAATCTGCAGGAAGATTGCATAAACTCTACGCACAACGAAATACAATCTAGAACAGTTTTTAGATAAATACATTTTGACGTTTCTTTCTTTTGTAAAATTCTATGGGAGGGGATTTGGTAATTACATACAAGACTTTAAAACTAGCCACGTGGCCGCGTTCAATTTCAGAATGACGTCCTCAATAAATTCAACACATATAGAAAGTTTCTTTTGGCGTTAGACCAAAGGTAGTTATCAATTTCTTCTTCAGCAGCAAAAATAGACACCCTAAATACTCAAACCGAAGTTCGAGTTGATGAGCTACCCTCAAAGAATGCCTAACACGTGCAGTCTCGTTAAACTATGATTCTGCGACTCGTTCAACTCATGCACTCCTTGTTCAAGATTTGAAAGCAGTATTCTCCAAAGGAATGCTTACCTTCTGTTGTGGTGAGATACGAGTGCTTTCCGTTGCTCTTGTTTACAATTCGAGTGTCTTCTTTCTTCTAGAATGCAACTTTTTCTCCAGCATAAGAGACAGCACGTCTTCACTCTCTGGCGGACACCACAGTTTGCAGAAAATTCTACAATATCTCATGAATATGGATAAAAAAAACTTCACCCAATTACAATAGTCGGTTGTACGTCACAGATTTTGGTCGAAGTTATATTTGCACGCCCAGCTAGCTAATTAAGGATTGAGGAGAAAGGAAGCTATTGTCTGTGATGAATTGGCATATGAATAGAAAAAAAATACTCAGTAATTACATTGTGGAGAATATTCTTCAACTAGAAGGGTATTTTAAAACCGAAAAAGGATTAAATAGACCCTTCCGCAAGGATTGTGCGACTCAAGCGGTCGTCTGTTGCTAAATAACTTTTGATAAAATTAAATACTGTAGATTCCAATATGAGAAAGCCATATTTCGACCTGGGACGGGGATTAAAAAAACCAAAATGAAGAGGAAACTTTCTTATTCTCTAATGAAGGAGCGTACAGATAAAGAAAGAGCACAAAAACCAAGATAACGCGCTGTTATTTGGCCTTCTAAGTTCAGAAGAATGCAATGGACGCATTTTTTATCCTTTTTGGAAGCAAAGATTGAGATAATGCAGAAAGAATCAAACACAGACTTAATTCACTATGAAAGGAAAGTCAAAATAATGCAAAGTAAAGAGAACGCGGTATGATTCCCTCAATTCTTTACACCCCAAAATTAACATGCAAATTCTCCACACTCTCTTTATATTTTCTCCAGTACTGTCAAAGAGAATTTGTCTGACAATCAGGAGCTTCTTCGGTTGGTGATCATTTACTTTATTCTCGTTACCTTTACATTTGAAACAAGGCTAATATATACTGTAAGGAGGAAGTAGAAGTCAATCACCTTAAGGGTTTAAAGGGTTATTGAGCGCGTAATGAACAGAGGGTTCTGTCTCCGATGTAGGGAGAGCTCAGAGTGAGCATTTTCATCAGTCGTTTTGGTTTCTTATGACCAGCCTTATAGCCCATGCCATGTAGAAACAATGGTCCCAAGGATAGAAATTAACAGTGGTAAAAAAAAAAAAAAGGCTACCAGACATCAGAAGATTATTCGAAATTCTAAATACCCTGAGAAAGAACGCGCCGATACTTTGAAATGAATTGGACATTTTTATTATTTCTTTCTTGGAGGGAAAGTACATTCATTTGGGCTGAGTTATTTTGTAAAATCGACCTTTTCACACCGTAGAAAGCCATCATTCGGAAAGAAGAGCAGAATTTCCCTCTTATGCTATTTCTCATATATAACAGGCAGAAAGTAAAAAAACAAAAACAAAAAATGACGAAGAAAAAAAAAAAGAAAAAAAAACGTTTGGCCATGCTAGGGTACAAAAACAAATATCTCAATTCCGCTGTTCGTCGCTCCAGTTTCCTTTATTTAAATCTTTTTTCCTTCATCTCTTTCCGTTCTCTCCCTAACTTTCTCTGCTCTTTTTGTAGAAATCTCATTCTACACCCATGCGTGGTTCTTCTGGGGGCAATTGTCAGCATAGGGGGCTTTTGATGGCGTGCAGGGAACTGTAATAATAGAGAAAAAGGTAATGAGAATTACAGAAAGAAATCTTTCACTTGCTTTTAGGAGAACATCATCAGACAGGTTATTAGAATGTGAACAAGAGTCATAAGGGATGGCGAAGATAATAAATGGGAGAATGCAAATGGTGCCACCAGTTTTTGATGAGCACTGAGTGGTTAAGGCTCAGATGTTGCCAGGCAGCAAAGCGTCTCCCTAGCAACGAAATAACCTCGCTTTTACGGAGTGACCGCACTTGTTAGTGATTGGATGCCGATAAAAAGCGGAAAACAGCTCAGAAATGATCCAGAATATTCGTCGCAGAATTGTTTCTTATTAAACCAGTGTTAATTTACTGTCTTTATCACTATAAATAATTTATATAGCGTCGGATGAATAATAAAAACTAAAGCGAAGGTTAATCAAACTTGTATTAATTTGACAGTTTGCGAGCTGACGGAAATAAAAAATTCAGTGAAAAATGGGTTATTTTCTTTTAAGTCCTTCAAACAAGGAATCTCAAGAAATCAAATCTAGATTATACTTCGCTGAAACGCGCACCACTTTTTACATGTTTACAATTTAGTGGGTTTATCAAGCTGCGTTCATAAACGAGCTCAAACTGGAATTCAAATTAATTTTTCTCAAAATAAAGTAACATGTGAAGTGTTTCACAGTTTGGAAAAGAAGTATGCGCATGAATTAATTACTGCAGTGATTGCCGTAAAGTGTAGAGTTTCACAAAAACGAAGGGGATGCTTATTACTCCGATCATTTCCGTTTTTTAGCCGGGTATTTGTTATTTGTTAGCCTATATATACACCGTTGCAGTGTATGTGGTTTTCTCAGGTAATTGAGCCAAATTGAAAACATAGCCCGAAAAAGCAACTTCATAATAAGAGGCAGCACGGCTGAAAGAAATGAGGAGCGTTAAAACAGATAATTAGGTTCACATTCTTCGAGGATAGCATTGCGATCGCCACATCAACGTACAGTGTGTCTCGCCAGAAACGCCAATCGCTGAGGAGATATTGTGAGAAGTGTTAACTCTGAGGGCGGCGCTTCGAAGCCTTTTAATTGTAGTTTAAATCGAACAGAAAAGGCCATGAATTTAATGTAGAAACAGTTCACCTGTTCGAAAGACAAATACTACGATATGTGCATATGGATTTACTCTAAATACACATTGATTTCACGGTTTGTCCATCTGCTCTTACGTTAAAAAACCTAGAGTAAAGCCTTCGTCAAGATTCTTTATCTGGCTGGAGAAGGCCGGAATTTCATTCGGTTAAAAACAAAAGATGTACGCTACGTATGTTATCAGTTGGAAATGGAATTTAAGATGAGATACGGCGAATTCTCGCGCCAATCAGTTAACTTTTTGGCTTTGTACCTCTCATCTGATGATTTAGCAGCATTATATTGACGATGTTTCAGAATTTGTGCAAGACTTACATAATATCAATTTTGCTTCTTCAATGTCGGTGTGGTAGTATTGACGCGACTTCGACTCCTTTAATTCAACCAGTTGTGAAGCTCGTCTTTATCTCCGAGGAAATTCAACGATACGATCTGAATTCGACTTGTGAGCAGATACTTCAGCGCTACAAAGATGTCTCGTCTTTTCTGAGTTTGGAAGGAAAGGCAATAGAGTGGAAGCAAAAAGAAACACCGTATTCACTGTGGCGAAAAATTCTAGAGCACATAATCGAACACAATGCTAGTGTCGTGATAAGCTTTCTACCGCCAAAGAAAAATTATGTACTTGTGGACGTACTGAGTAAGAGTGATATTCCGATAATTGGGCTTCAAAGTTTAACAGAAGAATTCTACAAGACCTATCAGGTAAGAAGTAAACAGTTGCACAAAACATATTTTGTTTTCACATTCTCTTTCAAATTATAGGCACCTAAATGACAATAATCCCCCCTATCAATATTTGGCGGGGCCCAGGAAGAAGCCGTTAGTAATGCTTGGATGATTCGTTAAACCAAAGTTCTATTCGAAGGCCAGTTTGTCCAGATCTCAATAAGAGACGCTTCAGTTACGATATGCCATTGAATTTTTTTTTCTACCAATTAAACGACTTTTCAAAATTCCTCATTACAACAAACAAATTCAAATTACAGTTATAGTTTAAATTAATTTTAATCAGGATTAAAGCTTGCTTCAACCAAGCCTAATTTTTTTCAAGGAGAAATTTGAAGTGGATTCCTGTTTTCACGCGTTTTATAATGATTTCGAGACATTTCTCGCTACAGCTTTCACAAACTGGCCTAAAAAAAAATGAATTGATGTTTTTAAGTCTCCCACGGCGAAACAGCAAGTAAGTTTATGTGGCATACCTGAGAGAGTTTCGGAAATTTGCATTTAAGTCGGATGGAATAAATTGGACGTAAATAAACAACACAAATTAAAACGGATGCGTTTCTCAAGAAAACACTCACTAACGCAAACAACCAGCAATAAATGACATTGGAACACATTAACGACTAGACTTTAAATAGAGGAATAAAGCTGCTTTAAAATATTACGTCATCTAAAGCTGAATTTGACAAAAGAATCTGCTAATAATACATGAAGGTACTTGACGGCAATTTTTCATCATTCTGCCTTGCAAACATGATAAATTATACCAAATCCTTCAAGTACAAAACCTTCAACAGAGGCATCAATATACTGTTTGCAAGCAATGAAACAATAATTTCGCTAGACACCCATTAGAAACACATGATGGTAACAAGCTTTACTCATGTAGATGCAATTTATTCGGTGAACCATTTTCGGCGTTTTTATCTCCGTGTTTCGCAACTTTTTACCCGTTTAATAATTAAAAAAAACTGTACTGAAAAGGCAAAACTTAGCAGAATGTCCTGCTATCGTGTTTAGACGGGAATCCAAACCACATTCGAAAAGGAAGGATACCTCCTGAGCAGGGATTAGATATAAAATCAGCTTTTACGCCGGAGTAAGACCGTAATTTTGTGCTACTTGCCTCAGGCTTCACAAACGCCTTTTTGACCGAAGAGTTGTAAATATTTAATCGAACTTTAAGACGTAATCATTCATAAGATAAAACTGACTTAAGTACTGCTTTTATAATTCGCTTTACCACTCACTATTTTGTTCAGGACAATCAGCGGGAAATTACTTTCGCTCAGCCATAACAAAATCACTCCCTAGAACGACAAAACCCCATTTTTTCGATTCCTTTCTGGGACAAACTATCACAAAAAAGTTCGCTTTTGCCTTAAAATGTGTTGAATCGGCAGGCCACTCTCTTTTAATCTATTTCGAATTTCAAAATCTTTTCATCTTTTAAACGAAGATTTTCGTCAGATAATCGTAATGGATCCTACATAAAATAACAACTAATATTCACCATCTGACAGGATAGCTTATCATAAAATAACCCAAATAACTACTCCCACTGTGAATGGTCGTTGAAAATGATTTGAGTACAGATGTATGGCAAAATTTGGACGCCATACAAAGATTGTCCAATATCGCGTAAAGTTTCGAAATTGTTTGCGTGATTTTGGATAGAGAATGCCTTTTTAAACTTAACCAGCTGTTAACGAGCAAGAAATTTAAAAAAACGAGTTTCTAGTGAGTTGAAAGATACCCAAAAATGAACTTTAATTTGATATCAAAAAGGGTTCCCTGCACTCTTTTCAAAGTAACGCTGCAACAGCCTTTGTAGATGTGTTGTAGTTTACAATGATTTTAGATTAAAGTGATATGCAATATCTTTTGTCTAAGAATTATGGCTACCTACTTGAATCAAAGGAAAGAATACTGAAGTGCTGCAAGATATGGATTTCCCATGATTAGTGCTCTAATCAGACTTATGATAACCAATCATGTTAGAGATATTTGTTACCGTTTGGTTACGATGATAAAAGTTTGGACTCTGAAGGAAATTATCAAATGTAATTTTCATTTTAATCATTTAGTTTTCTTTCTGCACTGAGAAACGGTGCGTATGTATTTTGCACATATAGATTCAGTACTCCATCCAAAAAAGAGGAAATTTGTAGGCCACTGCACTTATATACGACTAAAAAAGATTGTATATTTAGCGCGGCCTGGCCATAAAGAACAAGCTGCCATTATCGAATGAGCGCCTGCCGAAGGGGCATTACACGCGTAAATGTGAGAAAATTAAATAATGCTCTTGTTCTAACCGGGTAGTCTCTGTTTCCTGAAAATTATGCCCAAAAAATTAAAATAAAAAAAAAAAGAATTAAGTCCTTTTAGGGTCTTTTTGCTTTTACCTCTCAACAGGAACTAGAATTTCAATGAGTGTGTGTATGGGGGAGGGGGGAGGTGGGGTGGGGGAGTGATAGAGTGTTGAGCCCTAAGTGGGAGGTGTTATTATTGAATGACAAATAATTTCTCTGATTTTGTCACCTGCACATTATAGCAGGGGCTATTTCCTTTTAAGCACTGAAAAGGCGCTTATTTCAACCTCCCGTAAGTAAGACGGCCACCCTCCCGATATTTAGGTAATAAACTAAAAAAAACCCTACTGAACGTTTTGTAACTTTCCAGGAAAGCTCGTGGTATCTGTCAATGCTTCCATCAGATGCTCTCCAAGCCCGCGTCTTAATAGACCTGATGCTAGAATTTGAGGACAGTCGATTTGTTTGCGTCACCACAGAAAAATCACGTGACGACGCGCTGCTTTCTTATCTCTTGCAATACACAACGAACATTGGTCATCAGGCTGCTGCTCCCAGATGTATTATCCTCCGTGAAAACAGCTTATTGGAGGACCTTGGCTCGGGTTTGGCAGCCATAAGTAGCAGCGGTGTGCGTTTAATTGTTGTTCACTGTCAGGAAAATGAGAGTACTGCTATAATATCTCTTGCCAACAAACTTAGTTTAAAACTTTTAAGAGGTGACGTATATTGGATCTTCACTGACAAAGCTGTTACTTTCAATGCTAATGCTTTTCCTGAGGGTTCGTTTGGCGTACAAATATTTCAAAGAACCGAGAATACAAGTATGGTGTCGCTTTATAAAAGGCTGCTCCAGGACTCGGTAGAGTTATTTGTGTTGGGATTGAAGAGCTCCCTGGATTGGTTGACACGCTGTAATAGACTGGAGTGTTTACAGGGAAGGCTTTTTACCACTTTTAAAAGACAGCTCTACAGGTAACGATCTACATTTGTAATAAATTCACTGTGTTAAAAGACCTGAAATTCTAAATCACAATTATCGTAAAGAACAAATATTCAGGACAAGAGGCTCAGTACATGTTACCCTGATAATAAGAGTTTTGCTCTGTAATGGAGCAACGTGTATCTACATCAACCCTTTCCTTAACAAGCAAGCGTTGCCAGCCAGGGAGGAGTAGTTATATTCATGATTAAACAACTCGAACCCTGCTGGGATTGCAAACCAAAATCTGACTCCAGCGGAAAGTAATACCACCACTGAGTCCTTTTTTTTTCGCCTGAGTGCAGCGAATGCAAGCCTAAATTGATCAAAACAACTAATCAAAATAAAGGTAATATCCTAACGAGCCAATCAGAGCTCGAAGTAAATATACGAAACTGGCTTCAAGCGCGGAAAAACGCGGGGGATCAAGTATCGGCGGGTTGGGTGGTGCGTGTTTCTTAAGGCATCTCGGCATAAGGCGCCTTAAATTAAGGGAGCCGAATTTCAGGATAACTTTAGACACTCAACCGAACAATATTTTATGCCCACAATAACGCTCTATACATATAATTTAATAGGGAGATGATGCGTCATAGTTTTCCTGGCCAGACGGGATTTGTTCAATTCGGTAACAATGGCGAACGTACTTCCTTCAAATTCACCATAATAAAGGCGTTGCGATCACACGATTTACAACAGGACGTGGAACAAAATTGGCACGTGTTAGGATTTGCCTGTCCAGAAATGACCCTCCACAATAGCCCCCATAATTTTGAGGCCTTTCTACCGAGGGACCTTCCTAAGCCGCGCCACTTGAGAATAGTTACTATTAAACATGCGCCTTTTACAGCGATCCATGACGTGGATTACAGCAGTAGACTGGGCACGAGTTGTCCGGCGAACACGGTTCCTTGTAGAGAATTTCTTGAGGATAATGACACTTCTTCCTTTCCGGAGAATGAAGGTTTCTGGAAACGCAGCAAAGGACCCTCAAGAATTCAATGCTGCTATGGTGTCATGATCGACATTTTAATCAAGATTCAAGAAATCGAAGACTTTTCATTCGACCTTTACTTAGTCAAGGATGGAAAATATGGATCGTTGGATCCGACCACAAAACAAATGAACGGAATGATCGGGGACGTTTACCGAGGGACCGCCGATCTTGCTCTCGGTGTTATTACAATTACCGAAGAACGTTCGAAGTACGTCGGCTTTACGACTCCGTACACCGACACGGCGCTAATGTTCTTTGTGAGGCGATTTGAAGCGAATAACAAAACTTTTGCACAAATCATAAGTGATATGAGATTGTTGAAATCCTTCAGTACGGAACTGTGGCTTATGTGTTTGATTGCATTCTTTGCGGTTGCAGTTACGAGTTGGGTCTTTGAAAAATTATATTACTACAGGAATCATAAGAGCGCTTATCTTTTACCCTTCGAATTCATAGCGTACGTTTATGGAAATATTTTTCATGTACCCCTCACCAAAATTCAGGCCAAAACTTACGCAGTTCCGAGCGTGATGGTGGTGGCAAACCTTGCAGCCCTCGTTCTTGTCAGCTCGTACACCGCCAATTTGCTGGCTTCTCTTATCACTGTGGAGGAAACAAATATTGTGTCAGGCATCGCAGACGAAAAGGTTAGTGAATAAGATGTAAGCGGAGGGAAAGGATTCTTCGGTACAAGGCATTGGATCTCTTAGTAAAAAAAAATAATTATCTATAAAATGAAACAAGACGTCACTTAGGTGCCAACGTAGAACTAGCTAACTACAAATTTATTCCAGTCCCTTCCACTCCTTCATTGGAGCTGAATCCAAATGACAGTTGTCTTTTCTACACAATCGCTTTCACGGAGTGGCTATTAATTAAAAGCGTAATAGGAAATTATCTCGGGGTTCCCATGTGGTGCCTAAGAAGGATCGGAGTAGTAGCTCTCCATCCATGACTCTTGAAATGCCCGCCTTAAGCAACAGGTAAGAACCCGGCTGAGTTTTTAGGTGGCCGTAAACTTTTACAGTACAGTTTTTATCTTTTATATTCGCCTTTTCACTTTGCACAGTTGGTAGATCCTCCGACAGGATTCGTATTTGCAACAATCAAAGACACAAGTACAGAGGACTTCTTTAAGAAAAGTCGGAGTGCCAGGCTGAGAAAGATCTATGAAAACATGAAAGACCACAACGTGGAAACGTTCTCCGATGGAATGAAAAAACTCCGATCAGGGTGAGTGCTCCAAACAAACTTTGTGGCCTTGTAGATGGTAATTTCTGAGGGGTAATTCCTGACCGTCTCCCTGCGCGCGCACACCATATTAAGGAGGTTTAGTACCTGTACCAATCTAAATTTAGATTTGGATTTGGTGCGAACGCTTAGAATTTCTGTGTGAGTTTTGCCTTTGATTTCTCTATCACTACAAAGGTCTTCCAAACTTGGGAAGGATTAGAGGAAATGGTTTAAGCTAAAGCAATCAAATACCGGTTGTGCAAGCAACTTTTCATGTAACCAGCGCCTTTACGATGGAGTCATTGTCATCAACTGATGTCTCTACGAAGCTTGCTTTATTGTCTATGAGAAGTAAAAGAAAGAAAATAAAAAAATTAACCTGATTTTTACTTTGGTTTGCTGCAGAAACAAGCAACGAGGTTTCAGGGGAAACACCAGACCTAAAAAATAAAGCGCGCATTCAAAAGTAAACATACGAGAAGAAAGATCATGAATTTTCAGCACGGTACAATTTATGACCTTCTTGCGAAAAACTTCTCTATAGCCCAGTTGGTAGAGCATTCGACTGCAAAACTACCACTGTTTCGAATCTTCACGGAAAGGTCAGAGCTAATTTGTTCGACACAATCTAAAAAGCTGTCGAACATTTTTATTCAAATCTAGAGAAAGATATCAATGACATGACTTTTTCTTCTTTCAGAGAGCTGACAGTCTTCATATCCGAAACAGGCGCTGAAGACGATCCGAATTGTGAGATCAAAGAGAACGGTGTGCCTTTTGGATTATCTGGCCTCGCCTTCGCATTGCAAAGGAACTCTTCGTGGACTCATCAAATTTCTCGCGCGATTCACAAACTCAACGCGCATGACACAATACCGCAAATATTTCAGAAATGGACGACGTCTCGATGCAAAGTTTCGCAGCAAACTGTGATCGCCCGTCCGATGGGTCTTGGCGAGTTTGGAGGATTCTTTTTCAACACTGCTATGATTTGTTGTGGATGCTTTCTCCTCATGTTGGCCGAAATTGTCGTTTATCGCAAAATAAGTAGAACTAGGAGCAGTTTTAGTCCACAACAGAATGGAATAACACAAAATGTTCTGGCACTACCCGACAGTTAGTCGATGACTCGTATTATAAATAATTAAATTATGAAATTAATGCTATCGTTTTTTCTTCGGGTAGGCCTTAATTTGTATAGATAAAGAAATAATAAAAAATTATATTTTCAAATTTTAAGGATAATTTGTATGGAATCAAAGCTGGTCTTGATTGGAAGCTCTAACCTAAAAGCTTTGTTGATATAACCTCTGTTATTGCAGAGCTCAAAGTTAGAGCACTCAGTCTTCGAGATTCTCATTAAAAACGGAACTGTGCCCGGACGTAAATGTGAATATCTAAATTGGCCGACGAAAGTGAGTCCCCTTGAAAAAAACTTTGGTTGGTAACTGTCACTGTAATCCGAACGAAAGAAAAGACGAACTTTAAATCAACCGATCGACCGGCCAACCGACCAACCGACGACCAACGGAACGAAAGAGGGACCGATCCCACGAACGGAACGAAAGAGGGACCGATCCCACGACCGACCGACCGACCGACCGCCTCTCCGACCGCACGACCACCAACCGACTGATCTAACCGAACGATCCACACATCGACCGAGCTCGAGCTCATTATTTTAAAAATCGATGTTGGTTAGCGATGAGTTCCTTTGTTGTCTCATTTTTTAAAATTAATTCACAAATTAGAGGTGGTTAGATGAGAGTGCTTCCAAGGATACTTGTTAAAATGTGTCCCATCTTTTTAAAATGTCAACGAGATGCCTTGAGAAAACCTGAATGGTGTAATTGTAATCAACCAGTGCATTTGTTCATATACTGTGTTCGCCACCAAGGGGTACAGGGTCGTAAAAGAAAAGGTCTCGCTTAATTAATTGAGTTAAGATACAGTTGCAAATATTCATCGAGCATATATAATTAACACCCTATTAAGAAAATTAACGATCATTCTATTTTTTTTTTTTTTTTTACCCTGAGATTTTCTCACTTGCGATTGATTGAATTCAAAGTTCAAAATTGCCTTCATAATGCTTTCCTCGAAGTCAAGAAGGCACCTTAAGCTACACAAAAGTTCAAGTTTACTTCAATAGCAAAAGGCAGTAACTGAGTTATGATAAACAAAAATACTAAAAAAAAGCATTTCCTTGATGCTCCACGCCTAATGCGCAATTTGCAAACCTAAGCAACAGGTAGAAAAGTCATTGTTTGTTCACCCGTTCGAATCGCGGCAGGTTAAGAAAAAAACCTTGACCTTTCATTTAAATTTAACAGGTAGTTTAGAACGCAACACAAATTTCGATTTTGGAATCAGAGTTCGCCCCTATTGACGGAGGTGCGCGCGGCAAGAGATGATTTTTTCGCGAATCACGAAAATACATTTGTAGTGAAGAACTTTTGAAGACACAAAACGCGGAATTTGAGAAAATGGTTTATCTGCGAGTTCACTTCTCCTTGTGTTTAGTACTTGTTTACCAGCTCACGGTGATCGCTTTACCAGGTAAGGAAACGTGGACTTGTTCCGTGGTTTTAATGATAAAAATATTCAACTTCTCTAAAAAGATTTAACGAATTAACCCAGGAATTGATTCCGAAATTGTGATGGAGCGGCCCGCTTACGATGAAATCATTTTGTCCGGCAACGATTACTTGAATTTTGAAACCACTCCAAACTGTTCAAACCAGACAATATCGAACTAAGACGGATGATGTTTTGTTTTTCATTCTTAATGCGCGGGTAAACCTAAATAAACAAATTTTAATACGAAACCAGGGTTCATATGTCGCAAGTCATCGAGTGTTGAATGCAAACAAATTCATAAGCTCATTGGGTTTGAGATTATGGAACAGTACGGTGAGCGCACAAATTTCCTCGCTGGTTTCGATTCGTAATCGCTTAAAACAATTCAAAGAGGTATCTCTGTATCTCGCTATTTGCGAATTCTACTTTGAAAACAAAATTTTCAAAATGCTATTTTCATGAAAAAAGAAAAAATTGAGGATTTAAAACCAGTTTCCAACTGAACACTTCAATCTTCGCCCGTTAACCGTGAATGCGCTCAGGATATATAATGTTACAAAGAATACTCAAGTTATCCACCTCTTCATTTTTTGTCAAGAAAGCATGGAACTTTCTTTTCTAAACTTAGGAAACATGTTTGTTTATAAATGTCAGGGATCATGTCACATCAGAGGCGTTAATAAACACGCCTTACAAAACAAAGGATGGAAAAGAGGATGAATATTTGATACCATTCATGTGAGCGTCTGGTTCTTGTTGAAAAGTGAAAAGCACTATCAATTGATCATTAAATGGTGAACGAAATCTAAAATTCATCTTAAAATATCTATGATCCTCTTAAAGAGAGAGATCATGGTGCCAAAAGGCAACTTATGAAAATTTCAAGTTATTACAACTCAAGTAATGGCGAAAGGATTATCTGAAATCTAATTTAAGTTGTCATGACTAAAGGATAATGGACAGATGCATCTCCTCCCAAACCATTTTGTATCAGATTCAGTAAGCATTCGCTTTTCGCGGCTGAAACCACATATGACTAATTGACAATCTGTGAGTAGATTACCATACAAAGGGTGTTAGGTTTGGTGTTAGTAAAAATTTCCTGTGATACATGAGACTTGGGAATATGGCCTTCGGCTGCCACTTTGGTAAAAAGGGCAAATATTACAGAGGTAGCTCGCAGAACGGTCGTTTTATTATGCGCTTTTAGGCTTCGGGAACCAACGCGAAACGAGCGTGTAACGTGCGCGAGAGTCGAATCTCGTTCCACTTCTTACACGTGACTCGCGCTTCACGCTGATCTCTCCACAATGCGTCTGCTCTCCTTCTTAAAGCTAAACGTACCGTCTATTATGCAGGTCATATTATGGTGGAACTGCTGTTACTCGCTCAGTTACTTTAAATAATTTCTTCAGCCAGCAGAAATTTCACAGTGGTAAAGTTGTTCCCACCCTCCAATCAACAAAATGACGCCGGGATTGGCCCAGTGCCCCAGGAAGCTGGTAAAGGAATCATGGCGAATCAGAGGTCCGCCTTCCTCGGCAATAGAGCCGACTCGTTCCGTTTCCATAGACCTGGGTTCGAGCACGTTCCCGGAAGTGTGTCGTTAGAGTCGGCAGCTAATCCGGGACATTACCTTCGCTACAAGAATTACAAGTTTCATTTGGAAAGAAATAAGCCCACTGGAGTGTTTGGTAAGGTGAAGTAAATGTTCTTAGCGGATAATCCCAGTTGAAAGAGCCTTCATGCAAAGCTCAGTTCCATCCGCAACTTTCCATTTGCCCTAACAAAGGGCTACCGCTCCAACATCTTGAGTTAACAAGTCAACAAATTGTCTTGTAATATCTCCCAACGACGTAGTATCGCAATTTTGTTCAGAAACTTACCCCGTTTTCTCTGGTAGACTTTTCCAAGAAAGTCAGACATATTTTCATTTCTCGCCTTATTCTTATGGTGCAATTTCCATGGATTTCCCAAGTCCTTGCCAAGGTACATAACTTCCAAACAACATCATGGGACAAAATGCTTAACTTCCATACCCCTCGCCCTGTAACATCTCACATCAAGAGGAGAGGTTCATTCCCTCCTTCATCCTTTTCTCATTCAAGAAAAGAAATAAAATACAGTACTTTTAACAAATGGCTGATTTATGTTATTCAATCTTCAGAGAAAGACGCGACGTTTATCGAAAGAAAAACTCAAACCAAAGGCGCGGCTGCTTATGAACTGTTTAACCACCCTGGGTGGTTTATGTGTCATGACACCAGCAGTAAATTTGGTCTGGTCGCTAAGAACGTTGACATCGGAAGCCACGAATTTCTTTTGAGCTGTCTTTACATGGCAGTAGCTCAAAAACCGACAAAAAAGGATCTAAAGGAAAGGTTAAAACTCTCCCCAACCAAGAAAGAAAGCGCAGAGGCGAGAGCAAATGTTCGAAACGTTTCTGGTATCATTTCAAACGACGATTCTGTGGAGAATTTAGGGAAAGACACTCCCAAGAATGAAAGTGGAGGCTCTCTTGCCAAAAAAGTTTCGTTAATGGGCAGTAAAATTAATAAAACTGACAACGGTCAGCTTTCAAACAAGACGAATTCTGGTAAAAATAACAACGCACCTTTAAAATTGTCGTCCAACGTAACTGCTGATAAAAATGGAAGCTTTGAGCTGACATTTGACGATGACTCGGATACTGTGAATTCTACAAAGCAAGCGAACGAAACAGGACTCTTGCATGGCTTGAAAAGTGCAGATGTCACTCTTGAATTGCAGGTCACGAATGGCACACAAAAGCCGCAAATGGATTTGCAGAAGGACAAACAGGAAATTGTCGTCACAGACACTGGAAATGGGCTCTCAGGAAATGACCAGAACAAACTTGAAGCTTCAACCACGAACAAATTAAAGAGCAACCCAACCCTTAATAACGGTCTTGGCAAAGGTTCCTCTTCAATAACAGCAAAAATAAATCCGCTGGTCAGAGGGAACACCGTCACAGTAAATAAAAATCAATCTGGAAAGATTCAATCTTTCGCACAAACGAAAGCAAATCTGCAGCTGCAAGGGAGTGCTATCATACTAAACAAAGAGACCTCAGGGAAAAAGGTACCGTTTGCTCAACCAAAAATAAATCCGCTGATTAAAGGGAATGCACCCACACTTAACAAAAATCCAACGGGGCAACTGCAATCGTTCGCGCCAAAGCAAGCTGCAAATCAACTTAACCCGTATGGAAAACAACAGTTTACCTTGAATTTCGAGTTTCCAAATGACGATAAAACAACCCCAAATACCCTGCCTGATCAGCTAGCAAAGATAACCGCGAAGGCATTAGGTTTCATCCATAGTGCATATAGGAACCAGCAATCACAAAAAATAAACAGCCGGGCTCAGCAGTTTACAAAATTAGGGCCTGTGTTTCGCCAACAACAACCACCCCAACAACAACAGCTAAAACAACAACAACAGAAACAGTTTCAGAGGCCTTTGAATTACTTCAATCAACAAGCACCCTCACAAGAAATTTTGCGCGCAACTCCTCATTTCATCGGTGCACCTCCGCTTGTTTCGCCAGTAAGGCCGCTGGGAAAGCCGTTGGTATTTAAGGCTCCGAATGTACAGTTTCCATATCAGCAGTTGAATCAACCAGGTCTACAACGAGTGCCTAACAGCTATCGTGTTCCGGGGAAAACTTGGGGAGGATTGATTTCGGTTGGAAAACAGAGTTTAATGGGAAACAGCGCCAATTTCCATAATTACATTCAAAACGGTGTCAGCCAGCAGGAGAAAAGCAGAGCCAAACTTGACGACGAGCCGAACAAAACCTCGGAAAATGGTGAGTTCGCTTTGTTTAAGATTGGTCAGATATTTGAACAGCGTGACATGCACAAACTGCTGCGTGGACTCGGTAGCGGGTGGCGCGCACAATTATCGCGTGTAAGAGAACCAGCGTTTTTTTAAAGAGAGTTGTATTTTCAGCATTTTTGGGTGCAAGTTAATTTTACCTCGCTACCGTTCTGGTGGTTTGTTTTTTCCTGAATGCCTTTTTGTTTTCAACCACCTTTAACAACAATATTGGTAACATCAGAATAGAAGAGTGATGTACGCGTCACGCCACGCCAGTTTTGACCAATAGAGGGGTTTATAATTCAGGAGTGCTCTAATTCCCTCGGCGTCTAGGCTAAATAGGAATATTGCGCATAAATACATACTGCTCTATTCATTAAAGTGATTTTCCTTCTCCCTCAGACAAGTGTATCAGTCTTAAGTTCATCAACAAAGTTCGCAGACCAATCACATTGGTGTCCAGTATGAAATTAGAAGGTTACCTAATTACTGCCGAGACGTTTAAACTCAAGACTATCTTCAAACATCCACGAAAACATCATCACGTGATTTTCTACGCGCGTGACTCAGACGACAGAGATAATGAGGTGTTACTTAACAATAATAACGCAATCGCCGTCACGCCAGGAGGATGCGATATGCCGTTCAGGAGTGTAGTGATGTCACACCATGGACAGATAGGAAATACAGGTAAACAAGAGAAGAATTTTCTCAACGAGGGAAGAGGTTCTGTTGGTGAAAATAAATGATCTTGTGGCCTCAAGGAAAATTAAGTTATAATAATTAAGTTATTTTTAAGAGGGATAATTTAAACAAATTTTCCACGAGCGTGGGGTAAAGAACAAAACTGAGTTACCCAGTGAATATTCGAGCCCCATATCTTCATATTTGGCAGTCGGAGGCATAAACATTACATTATAAAGCTTGAGAGAACGCGTTCTTATGCTATGCCATACTACTATGATCTTTAGCCACAGGTAAAGTTATTTTATTTTGGCAAGTTTAACACTTCGTTTAGTTTAAAACAATGGTAAGGGTTGTGTCAGTGACATTTTGTTAGGACAAAAATATAGCAGTTGAAACGTTAGACTCGCTTATGGACCGCTGCTTTAGATATGGTCAACTCCTCGAGGAAACGACTGGCTGTTCTTTGTCCGAGAGAATAGAAGACAGGCAAGGAGAAAACGGTAGCAATCAAGCCTTTCAATGGCGAATTCACCTTTTTAACAGCTACGTGTAGAGGTGGAGTGATTTAGATCTCACGGTCACCGATATAACTTCAAAGAATTCAAACGTTTTTTAATTTTTTTTTCAGAAATTGAGCACCTCCGCGAAAACGACGAATACAAATCGTCCATGGAAGCAGCCAAAAAGGCTGTGCTTGGAAAAGGAGACGAAAACTTTACCCAGTGGACCCCATTTGGGCCCTGTGGAGCCACTTGCGGAAAGAGCTTACAGACGAGGACACGCACGTGTAAGCCAGGAAAGGTCTGCAAGGGACAAAGTCTCGAGAGTAGGACTTGTATACAGACACCTTGTCCAGGTATGTAAACGATGATACAGCAGAAGTACAGTCACGTGGGCATATACCATGAGTGATAAGTAAAGTAATTAGGAGGATTCACGTCCCCTTTTCCTACTCTGGTGGTGAGAGGCTTCCACACGAGAAGTTACGTGGGAGAATAGTTGCTCTATTTGATTTTTCTAAGAGAAAAATGTCGCCGATTTCGAAGGTAAAAATTCGATAAGACTTAGAAACCGATCTAAACCTATAGCAAGAGGCTTCGAAGCTGACATGGGAAATGAACGTTCTGCGGCCAGGATTTACAAAGCAGTTTATCTTTTGAACCCGGAGAAAACACACTGCTTGATGATCTGTAGGGTAACAGAAGGGTGGGAATAGGGATTCGAAACGCTAAATCTGCCCATCCCTTCTCCACAACTCTGTATTTACCTCACCCATTGTCACATTTCAGTGTCTACATGTCTCAAAACGTACAGTGGCAAATGCTGTGCCCTTCCTTTCGTGTTCCGCGGCGCGGTAGTGAACCACTGTATAGCTGATCCGCAGACTCATCGTCCCTGGTGTGCCACCACGCCCAACTACGATAAAGAGAAACGGTGGGGCTACTGCCAACCATCAGGTAAGGTAATTGTGACGCGCGCGCACCATCCATGACGCTTAAGTGTGACACGTTGATACTCTTAAAGCACTGAAGAGTGACTTAAAACTCTTGAGCGCAATAAAAGAATGGATGTTAGTCATACGGCAGTTAATTCTCTAACTCTCAAGATCTGATTGTTAGTTCTCCGCTCTAGCTGCTAGTTATTTCTTTGTAAGTAAGTAATCTAAAATTTTGCAGTTTTCATGCAAAGAAACCGCTTGACTTAGCTCAAGGTATCGACGGTGATTGATTGTCTTTCAAAGACGCACACCGAGAATCTTGGGATTTCTGGTAGTTTAATCATACAAATAACTACACAGTGATCCAAATATAACATTTGACAACTTCGCTGGTCTTTATCAGTGAAAGATTACTCGTTCAACCACAAATAGAACGACGATGCACAGCAAAACACTGGCAACACGGATTTTTTTTTAAGGCTATCTAATTAGCTAACTTAACTCTGAGAAGTTAAACGTACACTACTACTGCAATACTTTTGAAGAAAAACCTAAATCTTATCTCAAGAAAATGGAAATAATGAACAAAATTATGAAAAGCGATTAGAAGGCTGAATGACTGCTAGATAGAGAAAACTATTTAGCAAACACTAATTTATAAATCTAACCTGATTTAGGTCCACGCACCGAAAAAGTAGCACCGGTATTAAGAAGCTTTCTTCCAAATTCTCCTGGCCAGTCCAAATGCCCCGCTACCTGCACCAAAATCTGTATGGGTTGGTGTCCACAGAGATGCTGTAATGCCGTTGCTTAGGGATAGAGTAACGAGGAACTGCTGAAGTGAACGAACTCCACTGATATAGCTCAGATTCACACAAAGCTGCTTTATGCACAATCTCATTAAAACAAGAAATGGAAGCTACAGATATTTCGTCTTGCGTGCAAAGTATATGATATAACTGAGTCAAATGAATGGTATCTACAGGATAGCTTTTCTCTTCTTGATTCAAAAGGGGGTAGTTCAAATGCAGTTTATTAAGTTATCTGAACCAGTTAGAAGAAAGTTCCACTGCATTTTCTGACGCTGCGCACAAGTTGGATATTTTTGTCTTAACTTCCACTTTGTTCGTTATATTATAAGCATATTGTGCATGGTGATGCCGTAGCCGGATGCTATCAATAGGGGTTCAAATATTTTCGGGAGTATACTTAAAATTTATCAGACAATTGGTTATAGATTTAAAAAGTTCGGTATTTTGTTATAATACTTAGACGGGTAAATAAAACCACGCATTCTTTGCGGATGGAGTGTCTGTGCTCAAAGCACTTATCTGGGAGGATATATTTTGTACACCGTATAAATAAAAGTGGATTTTTATGAAAGTCTCCGCTGCTTCTACATTGCGTACATTGCGTAAGAACAACTGCCAAAAACTTTTGAATCGAAACTCTCTGTTTTCTAATTCTCTTTGCCTTTGTTTGGAATTATGACGAAACTAAAAGCAGAGCTTGATAGCGAGCTATGCCGGGTCGGGGAGGGGAGGGCAGGGCAGGGGGGGTTAATATTCCATACGAGTGAATCTCTCTCCTACATGAACCAGGTCGTACCCTAGCATGGAAGGAAATGCTCGTCAAGTCCACTCCACAAGAGGCCTTGGCTGTTCTTTAGCTCCTGATTCATTAATCAACTTTGTTGCCTTCATGCTCATTTGACGTGGAGGTGGTGCTCTGAGAGTATTTGGGTCTATATATATATATATATATATATATATATATATGTATTCTCCGCTGCTGCAACAACTTTACACTTATATGCTCCAAGCATAACATCTTCAACAGTGCGCTGTTCCCTTTCCTTTCAAATCTTCATTGACGACATTGGTTGCTACTTTTCAGCCTTACAAGAGTTAATATTACGCACGCAAGCTTAACCCCTGCTAATGAAGTGTATGGTTTGCAGTGTTGATAATGGAAACATCGATCTTGCGACAATGAGCGCACAGAGTTTGAAAAATATACCTATGTTCCTGAATGTAGGACAAATTGCTCCTCTCGCTATAGATTTCGCTGATGCCCCACACTCAAAGCGGGAAAGGTCGTGTGTTTTATCGCTAAAACTTGTTGTACACGACGTTGAAAAGGGAAACGGACGGGGCAGTATAAGGAGAGCGTGCCCTAAAAAAAAATTATAATCAACAGTATCTCACCTATTTTTTTCGCTCATTATGGCTTACTGTTCTGTCACCTTCCTTCTGTAATTTCTAGTACTTCGTCCCACGACTTGAGCTCTTAATTTCTGCGCGATTGAGTAATGAACTCAAAGCGATTGCCATATATGACCTAAGTTGAGTGAAACGGGTTCACTTTTCTTGCACATACCGAGCAAGCTAAAGATGCAAATAATTGGAGTTGTTTCCACATAAAAACCAAAACTGCCGACAGTTCTTTGAGAGAGGCACTGAAGCAATAGAGCATGCGTAGTGGACGAAATCTTCAGATTGTGTAACATTCACGAGAGAATTTAATGAGGTAATAACGATATCTACACTTGGTGTGGAGAGAAACATGTAGGGAAGGATGCGAATGGATTAAAATATTGACTGCATATACCATACAATATTTATTAAGTGCCTTGATCATTGGCTGATCAGCTATGTCACGGCGATAAGGCCTGCTTAGGCCGAAACTGCTGACCACCTGACTGGATGGATTAAATCTGCATCTTTTTCGAAGAACACAAAAGACCAAACGTCACCACGACACCCGCTTTGGCGTGCATTCTGTTTCTGTCTTAAACATATAATTTTGCTTATTTTAAGTCTCTGTCTCTCTAACTACAGTAAACACTTCAGAAAATCGTGTTTTCTTAGCAATTAGTGAGTGAAATTCCCTGACAAGCAGCTGAGGCCTATTTCAAGCCTGTTGCTGTGTAAGGCTTTGCAAACGACCGTCAAGTATCATGTTCTTGTGAAATCTGAATGTCCCTTCATAACTAGCGCCAGGTCACAGGCGGAGCTTTTCGCGTCGTATGCGTTGTGTCTGAGTTGAGTGAGAACTGGGGTCAAGTCTTGCTGACACCACCTAAAAAATTGCACGTGCCTTTAGTACGTGTGTTTTGTGCGTTTCTACTCTTGCTAGGCTTGGTTCAAATGGGACTCGAAAGCAGTGAATTTCAAAAATTAGATACCACTTTTAAAGTCACTTTGGAAGCGTCTATTCCAGTTTCGAGAAAGTTTCTTTCGAGATCGGCTTCCATACAAAACAATGGCTGTTTTATGTTCATTTACTAGCGCAAATGGATAGACCTTGCACTTGAAAAAAAAATTCTTCGTTTTTGTCTATCATTGTAGATATCTCATTTTCTACAAAAAGCTGTAGGTCAAAGTGTTGGTGAGCAGTTATTTGAAGTCACAAGAGCAAGTTTTCTCTGCCCACTCGGCCCTTTCTTATATCGTTCTGGGGTTTTCAAAGCACGCTCGCTTTCAAATGAATGATGACCACTCATTCTACCCGATGACATATCGGATGAGCGCATGGTCGTGCTAATTAGGAGTGCAACACCTGACATATAAAATGTCTTCAAGAAAGAACTTGAGTTGCAAACGACAGGAACATTAGCTCACGCAGATCGTTCGTGTATCCTCGCTTCTTCTTCTTAACTTACCTTTTGGCAGCTTCCACATCCTGTTCTTCAGCCTCTTCCCAGGAAGCGTGCTCTATAAATAGGGACGCTGATAAAAGAAAAAAGAATGGTTTAAGGCGAGATATTAAAAACGATCTAGAAAGTGACCGAATATGCGCACCGGTCGGGGGGGGGGGGGGGGAAGAAAGAAAGGGGCGCTTTTAATTCTCCCTCCCTTTTCCCACATCCTCAGGCGCCGACCACACAGTTTTTGCGACCGTACTGAACAACAATTCATTCAAAAATTTCTAAACAAAACAGTATCATCAGCGTCATACCCATGTATATTCTTGCCAGGCTGAAGGCGACATCCCGTGCAGGTAATGAATCAGAGAGAAGCTCGTAGTTTTTTGGAGACAGCAAGGTATTCATGGAGGATTGTACTTTTTCCTCTATAACCTTCAGGGCTGGACGAAACGCACACGCCCTAGATAACTTGTTGGAAACATCCGCGTGAAAAGCCTTCAGTACCTGCATTATGATAAGAAAAGAGAACATGTTTCCGAATGTTTAAGTGCATAAAATCTGAGTTTAACAAAGACTTGAAATCATGAATTACACAGTAGGACATTTGTTGACTTGGTGACGGTTACCGCCTAGATAACTTTTTGAGAAGTAAGGATTCGAGCCTTCGTAGAGTGAATGCCTTTTAGTTTAGGCAACTCATCGTATCTAATAAGTCTCTTTCTGACCACGGTAATAAATGGTTGTAGCAAGGATTTTTCCAGTTAAACAGTGAAAATATAAAGAGGGGTGTACAATACGTGAACAGGTACAAAACCAGAGAAAAATTTCAAAACTTTTTGTCAACTCATGCTAAACCCCAAAGTAAGGCTGCAAAATGCTTTAAGGCACAGAAGATTTCACGAATCATTGCACGAAGGCATAATTTCCTTACAAACGCTTTTCCTTCTTGGAGGGTTTAGCACAATGCCTGAGGTTTATGGCACAATTACCAGGCTCAAGAATCGTAAAAACAAAATTGGTATAAAAGGTAACATTTACTACTGATATTAACTATGCCACATTTTAGGTAAACAATTAAAATTACCTGCCCTTGACTTTTAGAAATTGATCGAAGTACATCTAATGACAATACATTCGTCGTTCCTTCCCAGATGGGCAAAACCTAAATGAGAAAAATTCAAGGGATGTTAGGGATACACTTTCTTCTATGTCAGTTGATTGAGTAGCAGATTACCAGGTAACCAAGAAAACTCTTGAGGGTCCTTGAAATAAAAAAATAAAAATATAAAACACCTTGGGTTATAGAACTAATAAGCGAAATCTCTTACTTGAATATGCAGGCTCTTAAAATTGTTTGCGCAAAACACAAAAAATCGCTGGTCAATACAACTTCGGAAAACTTTTCACGCAATATGATTATCTCGAGATTCTAGGATCACTTTTCTAGACATAACTTAATTCAGATTCTGTGAAATTTTGCAAAAATTAATCGGCAGACGAAAGGGCTCACTGCATGAAATTGATAAATGTCATCGAGAGGTCTCCTACGCAGCCGTTGTTTGGCCGGAAAACTATTCTAGTTTGCCCCCGTTGTTTGGTCTCGTCTCGCAACGCGCGCTCTCGTGGAGTAAAGAGCGTTGCGTGACGAGACCAAACAACGGGGGCAAACGAGAATAGTTTTCCGGCGGCAGTCCGGTGAAGAGAATCACTAACCAACGTTCAAATTTTCTTCGCGAGGACATGAAATTCACGTGACATAGCGCAATGTATGAGAACCGCCACGGTATTTTAGCAACGCTAAAATAATAAAATAATAAAATACTAATAAAATATAATAGGTAATACGCTAATATAGAAAGGCTCTTTGTTTATAATAATAACTTCAAGGTCAGTTAATAGGTGTTCATTTCATGTAAGCTGCCGCTGTCTCGAGTTGCCACCCATTCATACTGAAATCTGCAACGCCTTGCAAAGTTGCGGGAAAAAGAAGCTCCGCTTTAAAGCCACGATCAGGAATCATGTCTTTCGTCGAGGACAACTGGCAAACAAAGAGACCAACCATCATACAGAGAACCAAGTTTGTTTTCAACAACAATTGCTGCAGCGATATCAATTCGTTGTTCGCAAGATGGATGGTGAGAGCGAAAGTAAACGAGTAATTCCTGCTCACAAGTTCGTGCTGTCTATCAGCAGTCCTGTGTTTGAGGCCATGTTTTACGGTGAGTTGGCGAAGACTAAAGACTCTATTGAACTGCCTGACTGTGCGTACGAGAGTCTCTTGGAATTGCCTCGTTACATGTACAGAAATGCAGCTACCAAGGTTTTGAGATTTATTTCGACCAGCAAATTAACATAAAGAGAAACACCTCCTATGCTATAAGTGCTCTGATATCAGGTCCTCCTACGTGCCAAGGAATTGGTTGTGTTGGCTCAATTCAATGTGCAGGTGTAACATTCACTTTCACCAAAAATGAATCCTCAACAAATGGAACAAGCACTACGTGCGGTCAATCACCAGAATTGTTGTTTTCTCTACAATAATCACTATTAAGTCGTAACAGAAATGACTACACGGCTAGTGTAGCACTGGATATGTCAGCGGATAAAATGGATTGCTTGTGGAGTACAGGTGCACAGGGCAGAGCGCAAAGGGGGGGGGGGGGTTGGGGGTGGAGGGAAGTTGATGAGGGCTGACGGTAAAGGTAAAAAGGGCCAAGAAAAACGTAAAGAAAGAGAGAACCGGGAAAAGTTTTTCTCGCACCTACCCTCCCCACCCTCGCATTTCGGCTATGAAAGATAAAAAATGGAGTGTCCAGGAAAATTAACGGCAACCATATACAGATAATCGTTGAAACTTGCACTTAGCCTGACGCCTCTCTTGGGATTTAAAAATGGAATGTTACATTATAATGGAAACAATGTTTTTAAACTATATATGCTGTTATGCTGTATCTAAATTTTTTAAGGATTAACACTAAAAAGTGTTCCTCCTCTGTCAAACCCGTCCATGTCATTTTGAAACACCTTTCAAGAAGTTGGTTCCGAAATTATTTAACTTTGTGTGGAAATGATCTGAAGAGAAGGCATCTCTATCTCAAATACCTAACACTCAGTAATTTTTCATGACTAGCCATGACCCACACTCGAATTCCACCACTTTCAAAGATTTGTTGTTCGAGGACTAAGTTTTAGACTAATGCGTGTCATTGAACTTTGAGGTAACGGCTAAAAATCTCTACATGCCAGAAAAGTGTTTAAAAGAAACTGCTAAGTGAATTGAGTCACCGTTACAGCGAGTCCAATCAATCTTTACTCTAGATTTCAGTGAAAAATATTTCCGGATTAAATTGTCCAATGATAAGATAATCAAGTCTGCGTCTTGTTTTACTGGTCTAGTTTCACTGTAAATAATGCCAAGTCGCATTTAATGAAACGCAAATCAAGTGTTCATTTTCCTTGTGAGTGGTCTCCAAATATGAGCAACAAATTTTTTTTCTGACAGGCTAGGTAGCAGACTGAACACGCGAGCCATTAAGTTAATTGATCACATGTATAAAGGGGGTGAATTTCTAAAGAAACTGTGGTGCTGCGTCAGTGGGAGAGTATAACAAGGTAAATTAGTGTTATCAAATTAAATAAATTAAAGACCGTAAAGAGTTCACGTTTCTGGCGTTAGCCCTTCGTCAGAGCGATTAATCAGACGTTGCTTGCTACAAAAGTGCAATTTCTCTTTCACTGAAAACGTATCCCCTAAATCTCCATAAAGAGTTCTCAGCTCCAGTTAAATGCAAAGAAGAAAGAAGTCTTGTGTAAGTTGTAAGACAAAGTTATTTTTCCGTCACGCTGACCCCGCACTGACATACGGAGGACTGGGGGTGAAAATTCTATCAAGACTCAGTCACGCTTCAGCCGTGACAACTTCGCGTGTAACATTATTTTATATTTAAATTTCGAAAACTACCGCTGTCTCGGTTTCCACCCGAATCGAATTGTTACAGCCGACAGATAAACTTCTCCTCGATTCACCGCAGATCTTAGAACAGAAGCCATGTCTGTCGGAGAAGAAAACTGGCAAAGACCCACCATCAAAGAGAGAACCAAGTTTTTTTTCAACAACGATCGCCTCAGCGATATCAAGTTCGTTGTTCGCAAGATGGATGGTGAAAGCGAAAGTAAACAAGTGATTCCTGCTCACAAGTTCGTGCTGTCGATCAGCAGTCCTGTTTTTGAGTCCATGTTTCACGGTGAGTTGGCGGAGACTAGAGACTCTATTGAACTGCCCGACTGTGACTACGAGAGTCTCTTGGAGTTGTTTCGTTTCATGTACAGCGATGAAGTCAACTTGAGCGGAAGTAATATCATGGGAGTGTTGTATTTAGCGAAGAAATACATGGTGCCGTCACTAGCTGAGAAGTGCTCGGAATATCTACTGAAGAACTTGGATCCATCCAATGTTTTCAGTATCCTTCCATCCGCACAGAAATATCAAGAGAAAGACCTGATGGAACGATGCTGGAAAGTGGTCGATGACCAGACGGAACAAGCTGTGAAATCGGATGGATTTGCATTAATTGAGAGGTCACTACTTACAGAAATAATAATACGAGACACTCTCATGATCAAAGAGATCGATCTGTTTAAAGCTGTTGACTTGTGGGCCACTGAAGAATGTAAGAGGCAAGGTTTAGAGGCGGTAGGTGCAACAAAAAGAAGAATCCTTGGAGAAGAAATTGTCAAAGCAATACGCTTCCCAATAATGAAACTGGAAGATTTCTCAAGTGTTGTTTTAGCCAGTGATGTCCTGACAAAAGAAGAAATCGTCAGTCTCGTCAGACACCTGACTTCTGTCTCCACGTCAGGATTTTCCGAAACAACAAGATCTGGTTTTAATGGGGCAATTCAAAGATGTTATAGATTCAACTCACCACTTGATAATGGATGGAGTTATAGTGGCCACCCAGATGTCATCGATTTCACTACAGACAAAGACATTGCCTTATGTGGAGTACGCTTCTTTGGTCAAAAAGACAGCAATTACTCGGTAGATTTCAACCTCACGATAGTCGAAACTGCAACAGTGTTGATGTCTTTGCGAATAGAACCAATTCAAACAAAACCATTGCAAGCCGAGAAATACAGTTACAGCGGTTTTGAATTGATTTTCAGCACAAAAATCATGTTAAAGAAAAACACCCGGTACCGTTTAAGTGCTTTAATAGCGGGTCCTGTTTCAGCGCGTGGAATGGACGGTGTCAGTTATGTTCAGTGTTCAGGGGTAACTTTCACATTCATGAACAGTGACATCCCATATAATAATGGAAGTACAGTTTGTGACGGGCAGTTTCCCGAACTGATCTTTTGTCTCGAATAATCAGTGAATAGTAACATACAGCTTCGCTGTTAAGGATCTGATGAGCATTGGGAAGATGAGCGGCCCTAGCTCCGACTGAAAACTCGCATTTTTTCGTTTTCTCCACACTCAAAACAAAAATTATCTATATCACTTTCTCCCCATCATTCAGCCTTTCCTTTGTTTGTTTGTTTTTTCCCCTCAACGTATTAGAGGAAACTGCCGAATCAGGAGCATCACTATAGAGCCAATACCACGTTCGTAGACGGTGATTTATAATAATCGTTAAATCAACAGAAATTTTGTCTGAGCAAAATGCGCATGAGAATTAGAAGAAAATATTCAGTTAATAACTTTTAATTAATAGAATATCTCAAAGATTGCTACTTCTATAATTTATCGAACTCTAACATTTTTAAATCCAAATCTTAAGCTTACAGTTGCGGTGTTAATAACAGTTTTGTACTGTGTCTAGCTTTTCACGTTTGATCTTTTAGGACAATCATTGGATGTACCTTTTTTAAGTTACTTTGGAGGCAACAATAGCTATCAAACACCTTTACTGTCTCCTTTAATACATCTCGATTTTTCTTCTTGGTTAGTTTGTGAAGAGAATATTTTCGATTAAACACGTCAGTTTTTTGGTATATATTGCCCTCAATTAGCTGGTGATATTGATTTTCAAAAGCTGTGGTGTATAACCCTTAAGGAAAATCGACCATTCTTACATTTACTCAAAAACACAATCACATTCGACAATTCTTGGTGCCTTTGATCATTCCCCCAAACAAGCCATTTCAAACTGTTATGGGACTCAGTAGTGTCCTCGATCGCTATAGGCATCGAGTTCCTTTTTAGTTGTGCAAGTTGTGCTGGAGCAAGTTGGACAGTAAACAGTTTGCTCTCCCAGGAAGATCTACCACGCAGGCATTGGTATATTTACTTCACACAATTTTGGAGACGATTGACCGTGGTGAGATGTATGTCAGGTTGTTTTTTCTGACTTCTCTAAGGGATTTGATCTTGTGGATCATAATGCTCTACTGCATGAACTGGATAACCTGGATGTGGACCCACATTTGATGAGGTGGATTGCTGCCTTCCTCACAAATAGGAAACAGTGGGTGAGGGTGAGGGTGAGGACGGTGCTGTCCCCAACAATACAGCTGAATGGCGGAATTCCCCAAGGAACTAAATTGGCCCCTATCTTGTTTTGTATTCTTGTGAACAGTATGGCCTTTAATTGTAAAAATAGAGTTAAATATGTAGATGACGCTACAGTTATGGAGTTTGTCCCAAGGTTTTCTCCTTCATACTTGAATTTTACTGTGTCCGAAATTTACTCGTTTGCTTTCTCTAGGGGAATGGTTCTCAACAGCAAGAAGTGCAAAGAAATGTGCATTACGTTTTTACAGTATTGCCCGTTTTCGCCACCCCCTTTAGCTGTTGGTAATTCTATAATAGAAAAGGTTTCCTGTTACAAGTTGTTGGGGGTACACTTATCAGATAACTTAACGTGGAACGAGCATGTATTTCATATTGTAAAGAAAGGAAACAAGAGGTTATATGTAATACGTGCTCTTAAGAAGTGTGGTTTAACTGATGGGCAGCTTATCTTGGTCTACTGTAGCATCATCAGATCTGTCTTGGAGTATGCAAGTCCTATATGGGCTGGCCTCACGCAGTACTTGAGTGATCAAATTGAGTCGGTTCAAAAGAGGGCTCTAAAAATCATTTTCCCGTTTATGAGTTATGAGGACGCGCTTAAGAAGTCAGGCTTAATTAATCTATGCCAGAGGAGGGAGGACGCATGCGTCACTTTCCTTAAGCGGAGTTACTACTTTCTGACCTACTACGAAATTTAGTACCGCGATGTCAATTTTCAAGACCATATGCCCTCAGGGCAGGAAGAACTGTGTCTGTACCTACCTCCTCAAGATCTATTAGATTTGGAAATTTTTGTACTATTAAATACCACAATCATGTGTAATATACTTAACTGCAATTTATCTTATTACTTAAAGTATTTAATGTTTACACAATATTTAATATTTATATTTAATTGATATCTAAAATAGTTCTATGTATGCATAATGTAGAAGTATTTGTAAATAATGACCCGCCTTGTAATTCAGTTTCTACTGCAAGAAGGCTGAATAAATGATCATCATCAAACGATCACCATCAAAGGCTTGCACTTCAGAGAAGAGCGATCCCCGAAAAACTAACATCGACGAATTACATTTTCGATGAACTGTTCATATTTAACGTTGCTCTTGACCGCTGTTACAATTTGGGCACACACTGTGTTCTTTGTCACTATTTTAGGAACCTTTCCGAAATCACAACATCACAAAACCAAATGCTGTGCATTGTCTTTGAGATGTTAGGAAAACTTTCTAAAGCCTCTTAGCGATTTCATGATCATTACCATAACTATGACAAATATTGTTATAATCGTCGTTACAAATTTTCTTTTCAGTCTGTTAAGCAGTGTAAGGCAAGAGTCATGCTTAAAACCAGAAACTCAGTCCAATTTAACCTTCGTAGGTTATACTTCATTAATCTTGTGTTGTTACCGTGACTTTTTATTATGTCTTGAATAGGAAATCGTGAAAATATGTTCCCGCAAGGCACAAAAAATAATTAATAAGGACGGAGTAAAAGGGAAAAATGTAATTGGTGATTCAAGTGATTTCGTTCTGGACTTCTGTCCTCCGGGGATAAAAGTCAGGTACACTTTTGCCCTGGGCTGAATCTGGGAAGGAGGCGAGTAACTCACACAACCAAAGTGAGGTTACCGCAATCAATGAAAAAAAAAACGGAAGAATACAATAATATGTGACCACTTATATTTAAATTTTGAAAAGTTGCCACCAGCCGTCCTCTCTTCGTGCTCCGATAATTTGAAAACTCCTCTGCCTTGCAAACTGAAGCGAACTGTCCCTGTTTCTTAAGCCACCAGCCGCTATCATGTCTCTCACCAAAGAAAATTTGCAAACAACCCGACCAACCATCAGAGAAAGAACCAAGTTTTTTTTCAACAACGAACGTTTCAGCGATGTCAACTTCCTTTTTCGGAAGATGGACGGTGAACGGGAAAGTAAACATGTGATTCCTGCTCTCAAGTTGGTACTGTCGATCTGTAGCCCTGTGTTTGAAGCCATGTTTTACGGCGAGTTGCCGGAGACTAAACAATCTATTGAACTGCCTGACTGTAACTACGAGAGTCTCTTGGAGTTGTTTCGTTACATATACAGCGATGAGGTGGCTTTGAATTGAAGTAACGTGATGAGAGTATCTGATCGACGAAAAGACAAAGGAAGCTTTGAGAACGGATGAATTTGCGACAATTCAGAGGTCCTTACTTAAAGAGGTAATCATTAGAGACAATCTATCCGTTGATGAGATAGATCTCTTTAAAGCTGTTGACTTGTGGGCCACAAAGGAATGTGAGAGACAAGGTATAGAGGCACATGGTGACACAAAAAGAAGAATTATTGGAGAACAAATTGTCCAAGCCATACGCTTCCCAACAATGAAGGAGGCAGACTTTGCTGGTGCGGTGCTTGACAGTGACATTTTAACAAAACACTAGATTATCAGTATCTTCAAATATTTTAATTCAATCACTTAGTCTGTAGAAGGCTTTTCCAAGGCAAAGAGATTTAGAATTAAAGCCTATCATTGAGCTCTGAGGTAACAGCATGACAGAAAAATGTTTAAAAAGCAACAGCTAGGTGAGTTGAGTCACTGATACAGCGATTTCAGGCAGTACTTTTACTCTTGATTTACAGCGAAAAATGTTTCAAGGCTAAATTGTTCAATATGATATACATATCTGTGTCCTGTTTTCCTTGTTTAGCTTCACCTGATGTTCATCAGTGAAGACTGCCAAGTCACATGTATTTAATGAATAAATGAAAAGTGCAAGTCAACTGTTCATTTTCCTTGTGAGTGGTTTCCCAAATGTGATCAACAAAGGCTTTTTTCTGGCAGGCTAGGTAGCAGACTGAACACGCGAGCCTTTAAGTTAATTGATCACACGTACAAAAAGGGTACGTTTCTAAAGAAACTGTGGCGCTGCGTTGGTGGGAGAGTATAACAGGGTAATTTAATTTAATCAACTGAGTTGATTTTGTAAATTGGCAACCCTAAAGAGTTTCTTAAGCTGACATTTCTGGCATCAGCTCTCCGTCAAAGCGAATGATAAGGAGTTGCTTCCTATACAGGTGTAATTTCCCTTTCCACTGAAAACGTTCATCCTTTCACTCCATAAAGAGTTATCAGCTTCAGTTAAATGAAAAGGAGAAAGACGCCCAGTGTTCGCAGGCCCGAGTGTAGGTTGCGAGACAAAGTTATTTTTCATTGATGTGTTTTTCCGTGACGCTGGTCCCCGCGCTGACGTACAGAGGACTGGGGGTGAAAATTCAATCGAGACTCAGTCACGCTTCAGCCGTGACAACTTCGCATGTAATGTTATTTTATATTCAAATTTCAAAAATACCGCTGTCTCGTTTTCCATCCGATTTATAAATCGAATTGATACAGCCGACAGATAAATTTTTCCTTGATTCACCGCAGATCTCACAACAGAAGCCATGTCTGTCGGAGACGAAAACTGGCAAACGACAAGACCAACCATTAGAGAGAGAGCCAAGTTTGTTTTCAACAACGATCGCCTCAGCGATATCAAGTTCGTTGTTCGCAAGATGGATGGTGAAAGCGAAAGTAAACAAGAGATTCCTGCTCACAAGTTCGTGCTGTCTATCAGCAGTCCTGTGTTTGAAGCTATGTTTTACGGTGAGTTGGCAGAGACTAGAGACACTATTGAACTACCTGACTGTGACTACGAGGGTCTCTTAGAGTTGTTTCGTTACATGTACAGCGACAAAGCGAACTTGAGCGGAAGTAATGTCATGGGAGTGTTGTATTTGGCGAAGAAATACATGGTGCCGTCACTGACTGAGGAGTGCTCCAAATATCTACTGAATAACTTGAATCCATCCAATGTTTTCAGTATCCTTCCTTCTGCTCAGAAATATGAAGATAAAGACCTGATGGAACGATGCTGGAAACTGATTGACGAAAAGACAAAGGAAGCTTTGAACACGGATGAATTTGCGACAATTGAGAGGTCCTTACTTAAAGAGGTAATCATTAGAGACAATCTATCCGTTGATGAGATAGATCTCTTTAAAGCTGTTGACTTGTGGGCCACTGAAGAATGTAAGAGGCAAGGTGTAGAGGCGGTTGGTGCAACCAAAAGGAACATTCTTGGAGAAGAAATTGTCAAAGCAATACGCTTCCCACTAATGAAACTGGAAGATTTCTCAAGTGTTGTTTTAGCCAGTGATGTCCTGACAAAAGAAGAAATCGTCAGTCTCATCAGACACCTGACTTCTGTCTCCAAGTCGGGATTTTCCGAAACAACAAGATCTGGTTTTACTGGGGTAATTCAAAGATGTTGTAGATTCAACTCACCACCTGGTGATATATGGGGTTATGGTGGCAACCCAGATATCATCGATTTCACTACTGACAAAGACATTGTCTTATGTGGAGTACGCTTCCTTGGTCACAGAGACAGATATTACTCGGTAGATTTTAACCTGAAAATGGTCGAAACTGCGACAGTGTTGATGTCTTTGGGAAGAGAAACAATTCCAACAAAAAAATTGCACGCCGAGAAATATAGTTATAACGGTTTTGAATTGATCTTCAGCCCAAAAATCATTTTAAAGAAAAACACCCGGTACCGTTTAAGTGCTTTAATAGCGGGTCCTAATTCAGAGAGCGGAAAGGGCGGTGTCATGTCTGTTCAGTGTTTAGGGGTAACTTTCACATTCATGAACAGTAACATCCCAAATAATAATGCAAGTAGTGTTTGTGAAGGGCAGTTTCCCGAACTACTCTTTTGTCTTCAATAATCAGTGAATAGTAATATACAGCTGGGTTGTTAATCATCTGATGGGTATTCGGAATGTTAGAGGCCCTAACTCTGATTGAAAACTCAGATTTTTTTTATGAAAATCACTTTCTTTCCATCATTTAGCCTTTCCATTTTTTTTTTTTCAACGTATTAGAGGAAAGTTGCACCTTAAGATGGTTTATTGGATAATTCCCTCTTCAGTGTACCATTTAATGCTACAGCTTTGTAAAATGGTTGTCACTTACGAATTCAAAACGGAATAAAGGAGGATTTGGGCGGTTGGAAAAGAAAAGACTGGGCAAGTAAATAAAGGTCGTTCAGTTTCACCCAACTCTCGTTTTTTTCTTTGTCATCATTTCAACTTTTTTGGCATTCAATCTACAATCACTATATGCATTGAGTTTCCTTTTAGTAGTATAGCAAAGGCTTGCACTTCAGAGAGGAGCAATCCCCGAAAAACTACGTTCGAGGTTACATTTTCGGTGAACTGTTCATATTTAAAGTTGCTCTTGACCGCTGTTACAATTTGGTCACACACTGCGGTTTTGTCACTATTTTAAGAACCTTTCCGAAATCACAACATCACGAAAGCAAATGCTGTGTATCACCTTTGAGTTGTTAAACAACTTTCTACAGGCCTTTTACCGATTTTATGATCATTACCATAACTATAACTAATATTATTTTAGTCAACATCATAAATTTTGTTTTCCGTCTTTTAAGTAGTGCACGGCGAGAATCATGCTTGAAAGAAGAAAGGAATTCGTAGGTCATACTTCACTGATTCGTGTTGTTAACGTGATTTATTCTCATGCTCGAGTAGGAAATCGCAAAAATATGTTCCCGCAAGGCACAAAAAAAACCGCCAGTCAATTAACTGTCCGCAAAATTTTCACGACATTCTTAGATAACATTATATACGTCAAGAAATTCAAATTCTGTCCACAATTTCCAGCGTAGGAATAATGTTTCCTCTCCGGCCGCAGTTTCTAACTCACATACAGATATTCTTAACGAATACTAAACAATTACGTTACAGATAGAAACGCATACAGAAACTTCTTTAAGCAACAACAATGCACATATTATTAGGCTCTCTGCGTATTAAACAACCTTTGTGCCCATTCGTGACTGCTACCGGAAACGCTTCCAATATCTTCATACCCCGAGGCAACCTCGTTAATATTTGCATGCGTAACGTTACGTGTCACTAATTAATGTGAACGGAGTAAAAGGGCAAAATGTCATTGGTGATTTAAGTTGTTTTATTGTGGACCACTGTACTCTGGGGGTAAAAATCAGGTACACTTTTGCCTAGCCTGAATCTTGGAGGGAGCGAGTAACTCACACAACTAATATGAGGTTTTCGTGGTTAATAAACAAATAAAAGAATACATTAATATGTGACCATTTATATTTAAATTTTGGGTGTTGCCCCCTGTTGTCTTCTCCTCGTGCTCCGCCAATATAAAAACTTCTCTACCTCCCTAACTAAAGCGAATTGTCCCTGTCTCTAAAGCCAGAAGCAGCTATCATGTCTCTCACCGAAGACAATTGGCAAACAACACGACCAACTATCAGAGAAAGAACTAAGTTCGTTTTCAACAACGAACGTTTCAGCGATGTCAACTTTGTTGTTCGGAAGATGGACGATGAACGCGAAAGTAAACACGTGATTCCTGCTCACAAGTTGGTTCTGTCCATCGGTAGCCCTGTGTTTGAAGCCATGTTTTACGGCGAGTTGCCGGAGACTAAACACTCTATTGAACTGCCTGACTGCGAGTACGAGAGTCTCTTGGAGTTGTTTCGTTACATATACAGCGATGAGGTGGCTTTGAATGGAAGTAACGTGATGAGAGTATTATATTTAGCAAAGAAATACATGGTGCCGTCACTCGCCGAGGAGTGCTCCAAATATCTTCTAAAGAACTTGGATCCATCCAATGTTTTCAGTATCCTTCCATCCATACAGAAATATCAAGAGAAAGACCTAATGGAACGATGCTGGAAACTGATCGACGAAAAGACAAAGGAAGCTTTGAAAGCGGATGAATTTGCGACAATTCAGAGGTCCTTACTTAAAGAGGTAATCATTAGAGACAATCTATCCGTTGATGAGATAGATCTCTTTAAAGCTGTTGACTTGTGGGCCACAAAGGAATGTGAGAGACAAGGTATAGAGGCACATGGTGACACGAAAAGAAGAATTCTTGGAGAACAAATTGTCAAAGCCATACGCTTCCCAACAATGAAGGAGGTAGACTTTGCAGGTGTGGTGCTTGACAGTGACATTTTAACAAAACAAGAGATTATCAGTATCTTCAAGTATTTTAATTCAATCACTAAGTCTGTAGAAGGCTTTTCCAAGGCAAAGAGGTTTGGTGATATTAAACGATGCTGCAGACTGGGCTTAAAGTCAGACAACCCATGGAATTATCCCAATCGCAGAGATTGTTTTAACTTCTCTGTGGACAAGGATGTGGCGTTACACGCGATAAGCTTCTTTGGTAACGAAAATCAAAGTTACCCAGTCACCTTAGAGGTGATAGACAACACAAGCAAATCAGTTCTAGCAACCAAAACTGCATCCTTTCCATCAGAGTTGTTGCAGTGCGAGAAATGCAGCTACCAAGGTTTTGAGGTTTATTTCGACCAGCAAATTAACATAAAGAGAAACACCTCCTATGCTATAAGTGCTCTGATATCAGGTCCTCCTACTTGCCAAGGAATTGGCTGTGTTGGCTCAATTCAAAGTGCAGGTGTAACATTCACTTTCACCAACAATGAATCCTCAACAAATGGAACAAGCACCATGTGCGGTCAATTTCCAGAATTATTGTTTTCTCTACAATAATCACTAGTTAGTCGTAACAGAAATGAGTACATGGCTTGTGTAACAGGATAAAATGGATTGCTTGTGGAGAACAGGTGCACATGGCAGAGCGCGAAGAGGGGGGGGGGGGTGGGGGGAAATTTATGAAGGCTATGACTAAACAAGGAAAACAGGACACAGATATGTATATCATATTATTGAACATTTTAGCCTTGAAACATTTTTCGCTGTAAATCAAGAGTAAAAGTACTGCCTGGAATCGCTGTATCAGTGAGTCAACTCACCTAGCTGTTGCTTTTTAAAAACTTTTCTGTCATGCAACGATTTTCAGCTGTTGCCTCCAAAGTTCAATGATACGCTTTAATTCTAAATCTTAGTCCTGGAACAACACAAATATCATTTCCAAGGCCTTGAAAGTGATGGACTTCGAGTGTGGGTCATGGCTAGTCATAAAAAAATTACTGAGCCTTAGATATTTGAGAGAGACATACCTTCATTTCAGATCATTTTCTTACAAAGTCAAATAATTTTGGAACCAGCTTCTTGAATGGTGTTTCAAAACGACATGGATGGGCGTACAAAAATTTTATTTTAACAGATGAGGAACACCTTTTTAGTGTTTATGGTAAAAAATTTTGATGCAGCATAAAAGCATATACAGTTTAATATTCCCTCTGCTACGCTTCAGCGCGTTGATAATTTTGTTTCAGAAAAACATTTTGCTACGCTGTAAACGATTTTGTTTCCATGTTTAACTTAAATTGCCGCAGAAGTCTTAACCAGTTTTTTAATAGCAAAATCCCAAAGTAAAAAATCGCAGAGAAAATTTGTTTTCTCGAGGGATTTGTTTGCTGACGTCATGAGCGTGCACAATAGAAATATGAAGCACGCTCACGCAATTGAATTTGATTAGACAAATTTACTAGCTATGTTATAAATGTATTTGAAAAGTGTAAATGAAAAGTGCAAATCAAATGATCATCTTCCTCGTGAGTGGTTTTCCAAATGTGAGCAACAAAGGTTTTTTTTTTTCTGGCAGGCTACTAGGCAGCTCACCGAATACGGGAGCCACTAAGTGAATTGATCGGATATATAAAGGGAGTGAGTTTCTAAAGAAACTGTGGTACCGCGTCGGTGGGAGAATATAACAGGGTAATTTAGTTTAATAAACTGAGTTGATTATGTAAATTGGCAACCGTAAAGAGTTTCTTAAGCTGACGTGTCGAGCGTTAATCCTTCGTCAGAGCGAATGATCAGGTGTTGCTTCCTATAAGGGTGTAATTTCCCTTTCCACTGAAAACGTTCATCCTTTTTCTCCATAGAGAGTTCTCAGCTTCAATTAAAGGAAAAGGAAAAAGAAGCCCTGTGTTTGCAGGCCCGAATGTAGGTTGTAAGACAAAGTTATTTTTCATTGATGTGTTATCCGTCACGCTGGCCCCCGCGCCGATGTACGGAGAACTAGGGGTGAAAATTCTGTCGTGTATGATGTTATTTTATCTTCAAATTTCCAAAATTACCACTGTCTCGGTTTCCACCCAATTTATAAATCGAATTGATACAGCCGACAGATAGATTTTTCCTTGATTCACCGCCCATCTCACAACAGAAGCCATGTCTGTCGGAGAAGAAAACTGGCAAATGACAAGACCAACCATCAGAGAGAACCAAATTTTTTTTCAACAACGATCGCCTCAGCGATATCAGGTTCGTTGTTCGCAAGATGGATGGTGAAAGCGAAAGTGCTGTCTATCAGCAGTCCTGTGTTTGAGGCCATGTTTCACGGTGAGTTGGCGGAAAAACGGTGTGAGTAATCAGAGCTGTTCAGGTGTCACATTCACATTTACGAACGGTCCCTACTCAGACTATGGAACTACGACAATACAGGGACAGTTTCCTGAATTATTATTTTCTCTTTATATGATCGCGCAAAATTTCAAGTAGAAATCGTATATTTTCGTGTAGTTTTAATGAAATTGTAAATCAAACAAGCTGACGCGAATGTAAGTACCTGGAACGGAAAACAACTCCTACACATATCGCCAAGGTAATTAACAATCTCTTCAAAGGACACACGATGTAAAAAATGTCCGTGCTTACCAAAACTCCAGGGGCGATAAGAAACTAGATTGAAAAAAACAAATGACGACTAACCCTGAAAGGGTCTAAGCAACTTTTGAAGCAACTATAACATTTGATCGAATTTTCTAATACAAAAATCTGAAAATATTAAAAAATCTAGTATCTTCAAAGCTACATTCACTTAAAAGTGCTATCCTTTTAAAAGTTCAGCAAATGATGACTCAGATTCAATTGCTGAAGTTCTCATCCAATGATCACAACCATACAAAGTACATCAAAGGCTTATTTGGTTTTATATGTTGCCTATTGAGTTATCCATAAGCAAAGTTAATTATTTTAATAAGCTGCAACTGATCTTCATTGCAGAGGAAGTTTTGCCTAAATATGCAAACAACATTTATTCGTCACTTCTACTGAGACAATCCGTAGTATTCCTGCTGCTTATACATGTATAAGGTAGCTTTCGGTTTGCAGTTTTGTGCAAATCAAATTCGAATAAATTCAGTTGTAGAATATTCACGTTCTAGGGCAGATCATTTGGCTAGAATGAAATAATCAGAAAATCACTGGATTGTACGCACATCGCACCCGAGTACAGCTTGAAGCAAGATCAAGAATGTAACAGAATAGTATATTACCAGCAACAGTTTTCTGTTGTGAAACCAAGTTCTCACCACTAACGTGTAGCTGCAGTTCTGTCAACAAGTGAGAACGACTGGTAACATTTTTTTAAAAAACCAATACTGAAAAAAAAAGCCAAGTACCTGAGCATCCCTCATCAAGCCTGGTAACCCTGTGTCTTCTATGTATCCTTGACCACCAAAACTCTCAAGACCTTCTGAGGTAACCTGCATGGCCTGTGTAAAAAAGCAAAGCTCAGGCTATGAGACCTTTAAAAAACAATGAATAAGCTTTGACAAAAGGGTTGATTCTAGAGGTCTTAACTGAGGTGTTCTCTTAGAATCACAAACTGAATAAATTTCTAGAAACACTCACTCTGAATTAAGGAAACAATTTCCTCGCGTAGAAGTCAAACAGATACAAGTTGGAAGCAATACGCGAGAGTATCGGGTTATGTGCGCCTCGACGAAATCGCTGAAGCGTAGGTACCTATTATAAATGTTGGTACCTGCTTGGCATAGCGTATAAACCAATTAAGGCTTAGATTAATTTTACGACTAGAGCAATTCATTGGTTACATTCAAAAAAAGCCTTTTGGTAACTCCAATCTTAGAAGTTAGCCTGCAAAACAGGTGTATTTTTGCCGCATATTCAGTCGCAAGTCGTGCGCGATGATAGCGCCCTCACAGCTCTCGCCCTACACTTACCTTTATTAGCTTGAAAAAAAGCAAAAAAACATTACACCTTTGCTATTAACAGCCTTGGCTTAAGTGCAAATTTAGACTATCTCAAATGTTAAGATATTTTTGAGCAAAGAAAACTTGCGCAAACTTCCTTGAATAGCGAGTCACACCTTACAGCAAATGTCAAATTTGATCCTGCAGACAATTTTTTGTTTGAAGCAATGGTCGTACCTGTTTAGCAGTGTACAGCTTTGTGATAGGTGTAAGAAGTCTCAACAGCTGTGTCTCTACATCTGAGGCCTCGTTGCAATCCTGTTTACCAAGCAGACGGGCAACTTCCATTGAGAGCAGGAAGGCCGCGCGGGTCTCCACCTGTACAAGGACGAAAAAAAGGAGGTAAGTTATCTTGATATCTTTCTCTCTTTCTTTGAAGGTAAATAATGACGTGGTGTACAATTTCTAATCATTTATATTCTATCCTAGTGGCTATTTTCATGGGTTTATAGCCCAAATAAATATTTGCCTAGTGAAGAAAGGATGAAGTAAACCAATTTGCTACCAGTTTTAGTTTTAAAGGTCATGGGTTGACAAGGCATGGCAACTTTTCTGGACCAAATTCAGACTGAATTACAACACTCCTAGATCACTTTCGGCTTTAAATTTACATTTTTTCTGTGGTTATGGGGGGAAAAAAACAGATAATATTTCCTGGAGCAAATTTGGAATGAACAACTGCACATCTGGATTACTTCGAAAATTACATTGACAATTGTTCAAAGACCAAGAAAATAAATCACCAAGTATTATTACCTCTATTTTAGCGAGTGTCTGCATATGAAGGGGATGTTCCACCAATAGTTTACCAAACACTGATCTTCTCAAACAATAATCCTGAGCCAGAGACATAATTCTGAAAAGGATCCAAGGATGTCAATTGTTAACTAATATTATCGTAAAACAAAATATTGTGAGGTTCAAAGCTGGTCCACTGAATTTTAAAGTCATGAAAGCAATCTAGCTTCATTCAAACTGTTTTCTACCCTTATCCTGAGGTTCTGGCAAGGAGAATTTGTGTTTGGCAATCATCTCCATTTTTTTCTCTTAGGACCTTAATGTTTGATTAAGCAGTGGTACTGTAAGGAGAAATGAGTTGCTGGTCAGATTTAGGGGTTAAACGCTTATGTTTATAGTATGACTACAAGCCACTTGAATTAATCGAATTCACTGCGTTAAAAGTACTCACCTCCTCTTCACCCTCTCCCACCCACCCACCCACCCCAAAATATGTTTGTCAAGTTTCTCTTTCAGGTTTTAACCAGCCATTTTAGCTCCAGGGCAGAGAGGGGAATTTTCAGAGTAAGAATCTCAGCCAAAAACCTAACACAGATATACTTTAAACCTTTAACTCCCAAGACTTCATTAGTAATTCTCCTTACTGTCTGCCATACAATTCATATGATATTAGTTTGGAGAATTTAGAATTGGATCAATCCATAATCCCCTAATTGATATTTTTCTTTATTCTCATTACTTTTCTACTTGATATTGTACCGACAGTGTAAGGAGAAATTCTGTCTTGGTCACTAGAGGGACTTATAGGGTTAAACCCACACATTGAATTAGCGCTCAGCATGTCAAATGAGAGGCCACTTACAATATCTGTCAGAAATGTTAGCTGCTACTGTGATTTTAACAAAATTCCTTTTTTCACCACTCTCACCTTCTCATGACACCTGCAGCTACAATGCTGTTGTGAAAACGAGTGATTGTTAACATGTCTGATATACAAGGCACTCCACGACCCTCATCAGACATCTGAAAATGTTTGCAAAATGAAGTTGGTTTTGCATAAGAGAATGTAATCATGCAAGCAGTCAAAGAGTTAAGGCCATAAAATATGGTATGATAATGGAGCAGGCATTGCTGTGGCCAAGGTGAGGATATAAGAGAATGAACTTACTTTGTAGGCTTGTGATCCATGAAGAAGAAGCTCAGCAGTAGGAAGCTGCCTGGTTCCCAACTTATTTTTCAATCTCTGCAAAATATGGGATTCAATATTAAATCAAATTAACTTTGCCAGCATGTAATATCAGCACATCAGCACTGTTGTACCTATTTGTAACAGAGCCAAAGAATGGGTAGACAAGCTGCTTCCAAAAACATAAAAATTTGTGATAACGATGCTGAAGGAACAGACTGAGAAGAAAGGATTAAGGTTGGCATGGTTGTTCAGTTTTCTCTGTTAAAGCCTTGTTATGGAGATTAATTGAAAAATAAAAAGTTATCTGGAGTGAAAAATCCCTCAAAACCTAACCAAACCCCTGAGCCCCACCCTAAACCACTTCTGGGCAAATAAGGCCATTTTCACTTTAACTTTTCTTTAAAATACACCAACACTAACAGCTGGTGGTGGCATTCTATCCTAAGAATAACAAGTTATCATTTTACCTGGACTTCAATATTGTTTAATTTGCCATCTTCATTGCGAGTTTGCATGTAAAACATTGTAATGCCTTTGGTGCCCTGATACAGATTAATAACAATCCAAATTATTACAATGTTGAAATAAAAAGATTTTCACACCTAGCACATATGGAGAAATTAAAATTAGACTTGAGAAAGTGGCACAAGTTGTGATTTTCTTTCTACTTCTATCAAGAGTAGACTAGAAAACCAAGAGGAAATCTTTTGGAGCAAGGCCAAGATAAAACATCAAATTGAGCCCACATCTGTTGCAACATTAATGAAAGAAACAACTCACAGGTACAGTAGATCCATCAGGGTTCTGGACTCTCGCAAGAGTGAGTGTCATGTCTGCATCAGTAGCTGAGCTGAACCACTTATAACCATAAAGTCTGTAGGTGTCATCGTCTTGAGGGACAGCAATCGTCTCTGTACCATTTGCTACAAGGCAAAAAGACACTCATCACCACTAACATAGGAATGTAGATTGGACAATGAATAATAGTCAGCGGCAATAATCGGCCTACTGTGAGTCAAGGCATGATACTTAACCCTTTACCCTTAAGAGTGACTGGCTTCTAATTACTTATAACAGCATCACCCTTGAGTCAAACATTGAGGTCATTAGAATAAAGGAAATGATCACTAATTTCACAAGCTCCTGATTGTCAATCAAATTCTCCTGGTCGGCACCATAGGAAATGTAAAGAGAACAGACTGGAGAATATGAATATTGATGTGAGGGTGCAAAGGGTCAAAATCATTATTAATGGAAAGATGAGCAGCACTGAGAAAGAAGAATTAAATTCTCAGTTTACACAAAATAATTTTAAAAAAATGATTCCAGCAGATAATCTAGACTTACCTACATCTGAGCCCCCTTTCCTCTCAGTCATCCACTGACCAGATGTCCAGAATTTCTTTGGATCTCTGCTGGTTAAATGGCTGTAGGCATCCTTAAGAACACTAAGCTTCTCTGTCATATTTGACACCTGGATGTTAAAATATAGGGGAAATTACAACAAAGTCACAATGTTTTTCCATCTCCAACAAATTTGGAACAGAAAAGAAAATTGAATTTCTTTGAAGGAACGCTGGCTGCTTGTTATACATTGTATACTGTAAAATTGTGCTGAATGAACCATGAGTTGAAAAGGGTAATTCAGAACAAGTATGCTTAACTACAAGAATGTTCATCATGAATAAAGGAAAGAAAGCTAAAAATAGCATCTTAAATTAAACCAAATGGCTGTGCATGTTGAACTTTCTAGTCAACCACATCCATCACTGAAGCTGGGCCCATTAACTAATTAAACTACTTTACCACAGCCAGTTAACTATTGATTAATGAATAACATTGCAAAATGACTGACAACTATTGTAGCTCACACAATTAATCCACTAAAACCTTATTTTACTGAAGAGAACAAAGTGTCTTTAATACTTAGGGCTTAAATTAGGCAAACTGGCTTACGTATACCATTATTTCAAATCTAAGCATAGTACAAATTGTACCTCAATACTCTTAGCTGCTCCATCTGTCATGGCCAAAGGACAAGAATACAAACCAGAAGAAGGAGAAAACATGAACAGTTTCGCAGCTTGGTAGATACGACTGAGAATAAATAAAAACTAACAATGTTGAAGTTTTAATGATGCCTTTAGCTACCAGCACAGATAAAAAATAGCATGTCAGTTCTATGCACTTGTGTAATCAACTGACTTTGACTAATTTCTATGAAAACAGAAACTCATTTTTACCTCCATTGTCCATACTTTCTTTCATAAGGAATGGATATCAATCCTTCTTCAGCTGACACATCATGTAACTGTCTCCACCCTTGGCAAGTCTGAATATTGTCCACCCTTTTTCCCCAAGCATCAAATTGTTCAAGTTTTGGTGGCTGTAGCTCACATTCCCTTCCCATTGAGTAAATATCAGTGGCCACTCTGTGGCCAAAGTGCTGTAAGTCTGGAAAGATTTCTTGTAAAACCTGTGTTTAAATAAGTCCAGTTTCATTGAGCAACTTTGTGAGCAAAATTAAGAAAAACCTTTTATACGTTTAATTTAAGTCTACAGAATCTCCGTTGCAATCATGAAGAATGTTCAACAGGTTAATCACTCCCAGCAATCATAATGTCCATCCACCTTCATTGAAATAAATCAAACTCCTTGATAATATGTATTTATTAGAATGATATGTGCAAAGAGTGATCCATCTTGGGTGCAAGTAGTTCTTTTCACTTAAGTAAAAGTGAGGGATGTTTTAACACCCTGAGGAGAGGTCATCTCTAGGGAGCTTCTCTCACACAAACTACAGAATACAACCCCCACTTAACCATATCACACCTTACAATGAAACAACTTAATGTTGTGTGATATGAATTAGCTGTACTAGAATAGTCCCATGTGGCCATATGGAATATTATCTACTAGATACTTATGGGAAGAGGAGATTGCATGAAAAAGAGTACAGTTCATTTTGTGATAGCTAACACAAGTGAGGTTTAAAACCCTTGTAAATGCACAAACTGTCAAAACACCAACACCCGACACAACCACAAAATTTACCAGCAGTTAATGCAGAAAAAGTCAATGCTCCCTGTAGGAAAAAACACGATTTAAAAAGAGCAGATTAACCCTTTACGTTCTGACATCAGTTTGAATATTCTCCAAACCGTTCTTCAATTAGTAAGTGTACTTACTGAAAAAAGGAATGACCCAAATTGACCTAAAATGACCTTAGTAAATTACCTAAAATAACCTGCCTAATGTCTTGACTATTCTTGACCTAATATGATTGAAAATAACCTACTCTAACTAAAATGATGCAAAGTGACGTTTAAACTTCATAGGAGCAATTTAAAATAGTAATTGCCAGTGATATACAGAACAGAACTGAATGATGCGAGCTGAGTGCTTACCTTCGCGGTTTCACCTAATAGTATGCCACTTTAGATCACTTAGAACACCTTAGATCATTGTGCTACTACCAGCTACTATTATGGATCTTTTTAGCTAAGCTTAAAACGCCATTTTTGGTTGTTTTAGACATCAGTCAAGGTTATTTTAGCTTTTGTTTTTTATTTTAGGTCATTGTACACGTCACTCTTAGGAGGTAATTTTAGGTAATTTTTTGTTTTAGTAACTACGATTTCCTGAGTTGTTGACGAGAAGAATTTCTTCAACAATCTGGAGACTCTTTAATTTTTTATCATTTTCTTTATTCTCGTGACTTAACTGTGTGATTCAGGAGCGATACTGTATGGAGAATTTGGATTCTAGTCATTATAAGGGGTTACAGGGTTAAAGATTAAAGCTGCACAATTTCGCAGACCAATCACTATTGTGTTCATGTTAATTATCCTTTACCTCATGTGGAAGGACTCTCTTCAAGTACGATTGCAGAAATAGATCTCCACTGAATTGATTTCCAAGCCTTGGCGCTCCTTGAAAGAAAGTTCCTCTCTTAGAAGCGGCAAATTTAGTATCCCCTGCAACTGAGCTATCTGGCGTATCGCGGTTGTCCAAATCAAGGGATTTTTCTGCGCCCCTTAAAGTGCTTTTCCATGCGATCAAATTATTTGGGAAGAACTTATCGGCTGTTATTTTAGCCCTGAACATCTTCACATACACTTTTACAGTTCGTAAGGCGATAGCAAAGTCGATAGAGAGGATTTTCTTGCACACTACAATTCAATCGCCATGTTTATTATTTACTTCTTAGGAACCACGCTTTCACGAAAATCGCAACTTGCGTAACATTGCGCAACTTCTGCAATGACGGGTACTTGGAAACACGCAAGTTGTCGCAGTCAATTTCACCTGGCATTTTGGAGTCTGTATATTCTAACTTAAGATTTATCTGATCTTCCTTTCTTTGTTCTTCTTCAGATTCACTGCTGAGACGGTCTCGGCAGAGTTATTGTAGATACCGCATTGAGACCATAATCAAGAGGAGGTGGGGTTGGGCAACAGGGCGTTAAAATTTTATGTCCCAATAAAGGGTGGCTTGGTAACAGCAGTCCCAGAGACTAAAAAATCTTGATTTCATCAGAAAAACCAGATTTGGGGGTGTAATTGTCATAATTGATAGGGCAAACTGAGCAAAGTGGGAATGGCAGTTCTGCAAGTAACTGCAAAGGAGTTCATTTCTACAGTCACCATTTTTCGACGCAAGAAAAACTTCAGACAAAAGAAGATTGCACACGTTTGTAAATTCAAGTTATCTTATATTCAAGATTTATTTCCATAGCTCATTGAAAATGTAGATAAAAAATAAAACCGTGTTTGAAAGGCAACAGTTAACGATGGACGTAATACGTACAGAAGTGAATATGCATTCGAGAGATAAAAACGAGCACTTTTCGTAAAGAGAAGTTTAACATTTGTGTTCACCAGTAAAACTACCTAAATCCAACTAGATGTGCTATTTTTCAAACGTAACGAAGAAAAAACACATCTCAGTATGTTTGTCAACAGGAAAGCAATTTGTAAACGCAATTACCTCATGCCTTTCATTACAACAAGATCTAGCCCTTGTGTAACTTAATTAGACAACTCAGCCTTGGAGTAATTTGTGAAGCATTTATAAATTTCAATCAAATCCATCCATTGGTGATTTCCCCCGAAAAATAAATATTCCGGCCAATGTGACCCATGCTGGGTATAACTAGCTCGACGGCACTTGCTTACTAAAAAAATAAAAATTTGCGTTCAATAATTCTGGGCACAGCCTCAGTGTTCACTTGAAAATGTATAAATATTGCGCTTAATCGTAAAGCGCTCTATTTTTCTTTAACAACACAAAAACAACCAATCGCAATTAATTAAAGTCATCGAACTGAAGCATAAAAATTTCATCAATTTTAAAAAATTATAAATTGTTCCTTGAGCAATACTCAGTAAATAGGAATAAGTTTAGCGAGCGATAGGTGTTTGAATGTGTTTTTTTAATATGTCTTTGTAAAAATCATAGAAATCTGTTGAACACATTAGAAATCATATTTATCAAATGCAAGAGGGAGAAGAGATATGCACTTTGCTATGTTTTTTTTTTCCGACGTCAAACGTAACTTGAGTTTCTGCTGCCTCCTGCAAATCGAAAGAATTCAAAGTTTAGATGTATACAACACAATAGGTAACAAGTGTCCTTCTTTACACAGGGCAATGCATCAGCCAGCCCTGGTAGAGCTATTCCAGACACAGTTTGGCTCTTCACCTTCGGCTTTGGCTTGGTTCGTGGTCTCACCGCTTCTCCTACGCCGAATGAGGCGGGTTCTTTATGATAAAGCCACCAGTATAACACTGCAGTCTTCATCCATCCTGAAATTAAAATGAATGCATGTACCACTTCGACTCTTACATATCCAGTAATATATGTACTGATGGCTTCTTCAGGGAAGAGGTTGAAGGGTACCTATCAAACAAACAAGAGATTATCAGTATCTTCAAGTATTTTAATTCAATCACTAAGTCCGTAGAAGGCTTTTCCAAGGCAAAGAGGTTTGGTGATATTAAACGATGCTGCAGATTGAGCTTAAAGTCAGACAACCCTTGGAACTATCCGAATCGCAGAGATTGTTTTAACTTCCCTGTGGACAAGGATGTGGCGTTACACGCGATAATCTTTAGTTCTTTGAAAACGAAAATCAAACTTACCAGTGACCTCAGAGGTGAGAGACAATATAAGCAAATCAGCTCTAGCAACCGAAACTGCATCGTTTCCATCAGAGTTGTTGCAGTGCGAGAAATGCAGCTACCATGGTTTCGAGGTTTATTTCGACCAGCAAATTAACATAAAGAAAAACACCTCCTATGCTATAAGTGCTCTGATATCAGGTCCTCCTACGTGCCAAGGAATTAGTTGTGTTGGCTCAATTCAATGTGCAGGGCTGGTCTAACATTCACTTTCACCAACAGTGAATCCTCAATAAATGGAACAAGCACTATGTGCGATCAATTTCCAGAATTGTTGTTTTCTTTAATGTAATAATTCAGTTTTACTATATATGACTAGGTAGTGGTGATAAGGCGAAATAGAATCGATTATAGGATGCGGTCAGTTAATCTTCCCTCCGGCTTATCTCTCACCCTCAAAAATCCTCAGCGAAGTCTATCATGACAAATTTCTTACATGGTGTAACACCAGATGAAACGAACTTTACAACCGCAAATATACATAAACTTTATATTTAAAGCTAGGTTCACCATTCCTGATGGCTAGTGAAATTAGTTTGAAATTACATAGCGAAAGTCTTTATAATTTATGCCTACATAAACTTTAAAACTGCCAATTAGTCTTTCCAAATTAACGCTACGCGAAATAAAAGAACAAAACCACGGAAATTATTTTATTTGCGTTCAGTTTTAAAGAACTAAAAGGAAGGCTTACGGTCTGCGACGGAAGCTGGATCACGCAATTAAATTGGGTGACAAGTATAACGATTTGGAAATGTAATCACATGTTTCAATTTTGTAAGTTACCGCTGTCTCGAGTTGCGACCCATTTATATTACGCACTCCCTCGCAAACTGAAGTTAACTTTCTTTACTGCTTTTAGCGCTACGGTCAGGAAATATGTCTCTCGTCGAAGAAAACTGGCAAACAACAAGACCAACCATCAGAGAAAGAACCAAGTTTGTTTTCAACAACGATCGCTTCAGCGATGTGAAGTTCGTTGTTCGGAAGATGGATGGTGAAAGCGAAAGTAAACAAGTGATTCTTGCTCACAAGTTTGTACTATCGATCAGCAGTCCTGTGTTCGAGGCCATGTTTTACGGCGAGTTGGCGGAGACTAGAGACTCTATTGAACTGCCTGACTGTGAATACGACTGTCTCTTGGAGTTGTTTCGTTACATGTACAGCGATGAAGTGAAGCTAAACGGAAGTAATGTCATGGGAGTGTTGTACTTGGCGAAGAAATACATAGTGCCTTCACTCGCTGAGGAGTGCTTGGAATATCTCCAGAAGAACTTGGAAGCAACAAATGTTTTCAGTATCCTTCCTTCCGCACAGAAATATGAAGAGAACGACTTGGTGGAACGATGCTGGAAAGTAATCGACGAAGATGCTAACGAATCTGTGATATCTGAAGGTTTTGCAGCAATTGAGAGAACCTTACTTGAAAAAGTAGTCATAAGAGACACCCTTGCGATTAATGAGATTAATCTTTTTAAAGCTGTTGACTTGTGGGCCACAAAGGAATGTGAAAGACAAGGATTAGAGGCGGAGGCTGGAGCAAGAAGAAGAGTTCTTGGAGATAAAATTATCAAAGCAATACGCTTCCCAATAATGAAACTGGAGGATTTCTCGAGTGTTGTATTAACCAGTGATATTCTGACAAAAGAAGAAATCGTTAGTCTTGTCAAATACCTAACCTCTGTCTCAGAGTCTCCAACGGGATTTCCTGACGAAAAAAGATTTAATTATAGCAGAGACGTTCATCGATGCTGTAGATTTCACTTACCACCACAAAGTGAGTGGGGCTATGGTAAAGACGCAGATGCCATCGATTTCTGTGCAAACAAAGACATTACGTTGCACGGATTACGCTTCTTTGGCAAGGAGCACAGTACTTACTCGGTAAACTTCAAGCTGATTTGTGTCAGTCCTTACTCAGATTTGATGTGTTTGGAAAATGTTTCATTTCGTCCACAAGCATTGCAGAGCGAGAAATACAGTTATTGTGGTTTTGAAATGACTTTTGGCAAAAAAGTCAGTTTAAAGAAAGACACTCTGTACTGTTTACGTGCTTTAATATCAGGCCCTTATTCAGCCTCGGGAAAGGGCGGTGTCCGTTCTGTTCAGTGTTCAGGTGTAACATTCACATTTAAAGACAGCAGTCCCCCAAATAATGGAACACGTATTGATAAAGGGCAGTTTCCTGAATTGTTGTTTTCTGTCTAAGGTAGTGAATATTTAATTTAGTTCATATGGTGAAAGGCCTACGTGGTCAGAAGTTCTCTACGCATTGCCTGTGAAGTTAATGTATTTTCTCCCCTCCTTTCGTTATCTTATTTTTTAACAACTAACCTGTCTCAGAGTCCCCAATGGGATTTCCTGACGAAACAAGATTTAATTCTAGCAGAGAAGTTCATCGATGCCGTAGATTTCACTCACCACCAAACGGTATTTAGAATTATCGTAGCACCGTGGATGCCATCGATTTCTGTGCAAACGCCAATTATTTAAGTTAAACTTCTGAATATGCAGGAAGGTAGAGCTACTGATAAGTGTACCGATTCGAACAATTATGAATGTGAACGTACACAAAATTTTGCCTCACTCAAAATTGCAATTGCCAAATTATCTTATTAAACAAACAGACGTGTTTGAAGAAATACAGTTCATTTTAAGACCTTTCCTAGGCAGGAAATTTTAGCGATTACTTGTAATGTCAATAATGTAATTCTACGAGTAGGAATGTTTATATATTTAGACTTTGGTAGGGGTATTTTAAGTATCGAATAAATTTTTCATCTGCAGTCGCATTTCATGCCTTCTTGCCTTTGCATGAAAACAACATCACAATGTGTTAAGGAGTCAAGAGTACGAAAATGTTACCCATCATTTAACCTGGGTGGGAGTCTTGCAAACAAAAAAAGAATGTCGACAATAGCAATTAAGTTGAAATCAACGGATTTTGAGTAATGGTTCATTTTCTGGGGCCGGTCAGAGGAATTTGGTTTTGTCTTGATAAACTTTACCCCAACCCCCCCCTCTATCCCCCCCTGGAAATTTTGTAATCTCAAAATCTTCCACACCCCTTCCCCCAGACAACAAATACTAACTGGTCCCTTAACCCTTTGACTCCCATGGGTGACCGACACAGAATTTCTCCTTACAAAGTCAATGCAATATCAAGCAGACAAGTGATGAGAATAAAAGAAAATATTAGTAAGGGGATTATAAGTTGATCCAATAGCAAATTCTCCAAACTAACAGCACAAGAACTGTATGGCAGACAGTAAGGAGAATTACTAATGAGATCTTGGGAGTTAAAGGGTTAAAGTTTTAGCACCAACAAGGGTACTCCCACAACAAATTTTCCAAGTTTCTTCCATGCCTTAATGTCACATATGCGCATGATGTATCATTTACTTTTTAATTATTATTGAACATCTCTTAGTTTCAACATAAGATCTCAGCATGTGGAATGATAGGCCATTTCAATATCTGTCAGAAATGTTAACTGTACAAAGCTACAGTAATATTTAACAAATTCCTTTTTTCACCACTCTTACCTTCTCATCGGACACCTGCAGCTACAATGCTGTTGTGAAAAGTGATTGTTAACATGTCTGATATACAAGGCACTCCATGACCCTCATCAGACATCTGAAAATGTTTGCCAAATGAAGTTGGTTTTGCATAAGAGAATGTAATCATGCAAGCAGTCAAAGAGTTAAGGCCATAAAATATGGTATGATAATGGAGCAGGTATTGCTGTGACCAAGGTGAGGATATAAGCGAATGAACTTACCTTGTAGGCTTGTGATCCATGAAGAAGAAGCTCAGCAGTAGGAAGCTGCCTGGTTCCCAACTTATTTTTCAATCTCTGAAAAAATGTGGGATTACATATTAAATCAAATGAACTTTGCCAGCATGTAATGTCAGTGCACCGATTCTGCTGAATCTACATGTATTTGTAACAGAGCCCAAGAATGGGTAGACATCTTAAACAAGCTGCTTCCAAAAACAGAAAAATTTGTGATAATGACGCTGAAGGGACAGACCGAGAAGAAAGGATTAAGGTTGGCATGGTTGTTCAGTTTTCTCTGTTAAAGCCTTGTTATGAATATTAATTGAAAAAAAAAAAGATAGTTATCAGTAATGCAAATCCTTCAAAACCTAACCAAACCCCTGAGCCCCACCCTAGTCCACTTCTGGGCAAATAAGGCCATTTTCGCTTAAACTTTCCTTTGAAATACACCAGCACTAACAGCTGATGGTGGCATTCTATCCTAAGAATTACAAGTTATCATTTTACCTGGACTTCAATATTGTTTAATTTGCCATCTTCATTGCGAGTTTGCATGTCATGACGAGCTTTGCTCAAGAAAAGAATTCTCACCAGGGATGCGTAAAATGATCCATAGGCTTGTCAAAGTAAAGCGAGAGGGCTCAATTAGCAAGTGAAAGCGAGGTGTTTGGCTTCGAGCGTGAAATTAATTGAAGTTAACAATTAAAATGAAAACAGGCGCGAGGATCCGCGCGGCTTGCGCGTTAGGAGTGCTACGTAAATTTAGGACTCTTTTGCACAATTTTCTCTTTGGAGATAACTACGCATTCATGGCGTGAATGGCAATTTTCATAATTATAGAATGATTGAGCGACAAGAACGGCTTAGCTAAGCCGTAGTGTGTCATGGCATTTGAGGATAGCCTGGTTGTAGTGCGTGACATGACAATCAAGTAACAGTTATTGTACCCAGCATGTTTTGTTCGTGATCTACAGATTTATTGGTTTGTGACGCAAAGAGCGATTATCTGTTCTGTCACGACAATACCAAAATTAAATTGTGTTAGCCAACTTATATTTCACTCTGATCAGACCTTTGACCCTAAGTCAACATGGAAGCCGGTGAGCCGCTCGGTAAGGACCTTGTTTTCGAGAGAGATTTCGACTGCAGTATGTTCTGGAGATACAAGAGTATCATTTAACACTTGAAACGATTGGGTAGATATTTTGATAATACTTTTCTGGCGTCCATACTGAGGAGCTCTTTCATTATAAAATATCATTTTAGTAAGTCCCAATCATCAGGTAAGCGCGGGAACTTATCCCGCGAAAATTCTGTGCGAAGGTACGAGTATATTCGGCGGTATCTACGAAAAGGGGCCATCGTTCTTTCCTTAAGGTAAGGTCTTAACTGTGTAAAACTTCGCGAGGAAGAAATTCTACTCGCTGGCCTGTCCAATTTGGCTTTTAGATAAGGTTGTATGCCTGATAATTTCTGTCTAGAGCTATATGATGACGCGCGATAAATCTCGCTGCTTAATAACCTTTGAGCGGAAAATGATGATGCCCAAACCATTTAATCAGCAAAGCAAGGTTTACCTTTACTTCTGGCAGAACCTTTCCTTTTTTTTTACCTGGTTCTGTCTCTCTTGGGTAGTCAGTCCTATTTGGGCTGTTGTTATCTGAAGGCAGAACCTTTCCCTTTTTTTCACCTGGCTCTGTCTCTCTTGGGTAGTCAGTCCTGTTTGGGCTGTTGTTATCTGAAGGCAGAACCTTTCCCTTTTTTTCACCTGGCTCTGTCTCTCTTGGGTAGTCAGTCCTGTTTGGGCTGTTGTTATCTGAAGGCAGAACCTTTCCCTTTTTTTCACCTGGCTCTGTCTCTCTTGGGTAGTCAGTCCTGTTTGGGCTGTTGTTATCTGAAGGCAGAACCTTTCCTTTTTTTTTACCTGGTTCTGTCTCTCTTGGGTAGTCAGTCCTATTTGGGCTATTGTTATCTGAAGGCAGAACCCTTCCCTTTTTTTTCACCTGGCTCTGTCTCTCTTGGGTAGTCAGTCCTATTTGGACTTTTGTTATCTGAAGGCAAAATCTTTCTTTTTTTTAATTTGGTTCTGTCTCTCTTTGGGAGTTGTTTCATTTTAGACTGTGCGTTTTCATCTTATGACAAACTAATTTTGAATTGCGACATAATTAAATTTACTTGTCTTGATTTTTTTTCCTTTGCAGATTTATTTGAACGTTAACCGCGAAAAGCCGTGATGAAAAAGCAATGTTTGTTTTAATAGAAAAAGATATTTTTCCTGTTTAGATGACCAACCAACCTTAACTTAATTACAGATCATAAGTGCACGTTCCGTTGACTGGTAATTTTTACGTCGATGTTGTGTTTGCGTTGGTGGTGTCTGTCCTCAAATCCCGTGATTTTTCAATTAAAAATAAATAACGAATTTAGGAATAAAATTACCAACGAGTAATTACCTCTTCTCTTCCGAAATACCTCTTCTCGTAACGTATTAAATTGCATTTCCATTTCCAACTCTTGCTTCAGACACGAGATGTAAAATCGGTCATAGATTGTAAAAGAGATTTGTGAGTAAAGAACTTTTTCTACTTGTCTTTGTTTATTTTCTCGCAGCCTTATACATGAGGTTCGCTGTGTTCGCAGTGGCGCGTCAGGAAACCCCAGCAGGAAAATTTTTTTTAAAGATTTTACTCCTTTAATGATCTCTTTAAAGTATATTACTTCCCTAGCATTTAGCCAATTATATGGTGCCGGCGGAGGGTACAAAAAAACTCCATTACATATTTCTTTACAGGCCAATATTATCGGAAAAAACCAAACAAACAAACAAAATGAGTTCTGTTGCGCTGTGTGATCCATGAGTGTTCTCATCGCGGTTAGGGCTTGCTGTTGTTTGCGGTATTATTTTCCGGAGTGGACATACCATTACTACATTTTTGTTAGCGTTTAAAAATCGGAAATACATGGTTTTGGTAAAAAACTTAATCTTTTTCAACTTTTAATGACTGTCGAGTTGTGTGTATCAATAGAGTGGGTCAGCAAATTTGCATTCTATGTTGCGCAAGGGGCAAGAGAAAATGGTAGACTCCCCGCGAGTGAAGCTGACGCTCTAGGTTGATGTCGATCCATATTATCCTTTGTAAACAAAATTTCGATCATGGAGTTAAATTATAAAATTACTTTGGCTTAAATTGTGCGCTTTAAAGTAAACTTGAGTTGTTAGATCCACGCGAGGGTTTAACCTTGAAAAATGCAATCACGCGAGTTGAGCTGACATTAACGCGTGTCCCTATCTGGAAAACATTCGTATTGTGACAAGAAGGGTCTGCTTTAAGGTTTTGGGTTACTCTCGCCATGCAATTTGGACGCCGAAAAGTGCCAAAAAAGTAATTACTGAAAATTCATTCGCAACACCTTGGTCGTTCTGTGGGCGCGAAGTCAGTTCTTCTCTTACAGTTAATAATTGCCAGGCGGATCTAAGATCCGCCTCAGCCTCATTTGCATAAATTCTTTTGGTGAGCAAAGCTCGTCATGAAACATTGTAATGCCTTTGGTGCCCTGATACAGATTAATAACAATCCAAATTATTACAATATTGAAATAAAAATATTTTCACACCTAGTACCGATGGAGAAATTAAAATTACACTTGAGAAAGTGGCACAAGTTGTGATTTTCTTTCTACTTCTATCAAGAGTAGACTAGAAAACCAAGAGGGAATCTTTTGGAGCAAGGCCAAGATAAAACATCAAATTGAACCCACATCTGTTGCAATGTTAATGAAAGAAACTACTCACAGGTACAGTAGATCTCTTGCTCTACATCTGAGCCCCCTTTCCTCTCAGTCATCCACTGACCAGATGTCCAGAATTTCTTTGGATCTCTGCTGGTCAAATGGCTGTAGGCATCCTTAAGAACACTAAGCTTCTCTGTCATATTTGACACCTGAATGTTAAAATATAGGGGGAAATTACAACAAAGTCACAATGCTTTTCCATCTCCAACAAATTTGGAACAGAAAAGAAAATTGAATTTCTTTGAAGGAACACTGGCTGCTTGTTATACACTGTAAACTGTAAAATTGTGCTGAATGAACCATGAGTTAAAAAGGGTAATTCAGAACAAGTATGCTTAACTACAGAATTTTCATCATGAATAAAGGAAAGAAAGTTAAAAATGGCATCTTCAATTAAACCAAGCAGAGTACATGTACCTCAATGCTCTTAGCTGCTCCATCTGTCATGGCCAATGGACAAGAATACAAACCAGAAGAAGGAGAAAACATGAACAGCTTCACAGCTTGGTAGATACGACTAAGAATAAATAAAAATTAACAGTGTTGAAGTTTTAATGACACCTTTAGCTACCTGCACAGATAAAAAATAGTGTGTCAGTTCTATGCACTTGTGTAATCAACTGACTTTGACTAATTTCTATGAAAACAAAAATGCATTTTTACCTCCACTGTCCATACTTTCTTTCATAAGGAATGGATATCAATCCTTCTTCAGCTGACACATCATGTAACTGTCTCCACCCCTGGCAAGTCTGAATATTGTCCACCCTTTTTCCCCAAGCATCAAATTGTTCAAGTTTTGGTGGCTGTAGCTCACATTCCCTTCCCATTGAGTAAATATCAGTGGCCACTCTGTCGCCAAAGTGCTGTAAGTCTGGAAAGATTTCTTGTAAAACCTGTGTTTAAATAAGTCCAGTTTCATTGAGCAACTTGAGCAAAATTAAGAAAAACCTTTTATATGTTTAATTTAAGTCTACAGAATCTCCTTTGCAATCATGAAGAATGTTCAACAGGTAATAATCACTCCCAACAATCATGATGTCCATCCACCTTCATTGAAATAAATCAAACTTCTTGATAATATGTATTTATTAGAATTATATGTGCAAAGTGTGATCCATCTTGAGGGCAAGTAGTTCTTTTCACTTAAGTAAAAGTGAGGGATGTTTTAACACCCTGAGGAGAGGTCATACTCTTGGGGGCTTCTCTCACACAGACTTCAGAATACAACCCCCACTTAACTATATCACCCCTTACAACAAAACAACTTAATGTTGTGTGATATGAATTAGCTGTACTATAATAGTCCCATGTGGCCTTACGGAATATTATCTACTAGATACTTATGGGAAGAGGAGATTGCATGAAAAAGAGTACAGTTCATTTTGTGATAGCTAACACAAGTGAGGTTTAAAACCCTTGTAAATGCACAAACTGTCAAAACACCAACACCGGACACAACCACAAAATTTACCAGCAGTTAATGCAGAAAAAGTCAATGCTCCCTGTAGGAAAAAACACAATTTAAAAAGAGCAGATTAACCCTTTACGTTCTGACATCAATTTGAATATTCTCCAAACCGTTCTTCAATTAGTAAGTGTACTTACTAAAAAAAGGAATGACCCAAATTGACCAAAAATGAGCTTGACTGATTTCTAAAATGACCTTTACTGATGTCTACAATGACCTTAATAAATTACCTAAAATAACCTGCCTAATGTCTTGACTATTCTTGACCTAATATGATTGAAAATAACCTACTCTAACTAAAATGATGCAAAGTGACGTTTAAACTTCATAGGAGCAATTTAAAATAGTAATTGCCAGTGATATACAGAACAGAACTGAATGATGCGAGCTGAGTGCTTACCTTCGCGGTTTCACCTAATAGTATGCCACTTTAGATCACTTAGAACACCTTAGATCATTGTGCTACTACCAGCTACTATTATGGATCTTTTTAGCTAAGCTTAAAACGCCATTTTTGGTTGTTTTAGACATCAGTCAAGGTTATTTTAGCTTTTGTTTTTTATTTTAGGTCATTGTACACGTCACTCTTGGGAGGTAATTTTAGGTAATTTTTTGTTTTAGTAACTACGATTTCCTGAGTTGTTGACGAGAAGAATTTCTTCAACAATCTGGAGACTCTTTAATTTTTTATCATTTTCTTTATTCTCGTGACTTAACTGTGTGATTCAGGAGCGATACTGTATGGAGAATTTGGATTCTAGTCATTATAAGGGGTTAAAGGGTTAAAGATTAAAGCTGCACAATTTCACAGACCAATTACTATTGTGTTCATGTTAATTATCCTTTACCTCATGTGGAAGGACTCTCTTCAAGTACGATTGCAGAAATAGATCTCCACTGAATTGATTTCCAAGCCTTGGCGCTCCTTGAAAGAAAGTTCCTCTCTTAGAAGCGGCAAATTTAGTATCCCCTGCAACTGAGCTATCTGGCGTATCGCGGTTGTCCAAATCAAGGGATTTTTCTGCGCCCCTTAAAGTGCTTTTCCATGCGATCAAATTATTTGGGAAGAACTTATCGGCTGTTATTTTAGCCCTGAACATCTTCACATACACTTTTACAGTTCGCAAGGCGATAGCAAAGTCGATAGAGAGGATTTTCTTGCACACTACAATTCAATCGCCATGTTTATTATTTACTTCTTAGGAGCCACGCTTTCACGAAAATCGCAACTTGCGTAACATTGCGCAACTTCTGCAATGACGGGTACTTGGAAACACGCAAGTTGTCGCAGTCAATTTCACCTGGCATTTTGGAGTCTGTATATTCTAACCTAAGATTTATCTGATCTTCCTTTCTTTGTTCTTCTTCAGATACACTGCTGAGACGGTCTCGGCAGAGTTATTGTAGATACCGCATTGAGACCATAATCAAGAGGAGGTGGGTTTGGGCAACAGGGCGTTAAAATTTTATGTCCCAATAAAGGGTGGCTTGGTAACAGCAGTCCCAGAAACTAAAAAATCTTGATTTCATCAAAAAAACCAGATTTGGGAGTGTAATTGTCATAATTGATAGGGCAAACTGAGCAAAGTGGGAATGGCAGTTCTGCAAGTAACTGCAAAGGAGTTCATTTCTACAGTCACCATTTTTCGACGCAAGAAAAACTTTTGACAAAAGAAGATTGCACACGTTTGTAAATTCAAGTTATCTTATATTCAAGATTTATTTCCATAGTTCATTGAAAATGTAGATAAAAAATAAAACCGTGTTTGAAAGGCAACAGTTAACGATGGACGTAATACGTACAGAAGTGAATATGCATTCGAGAGATAAAAACGAGCAATTTTCGTAAAGAGAAGTTTAACATTTGTGTTCACCAGTAAAACTACCTAAATCCAACTAGATGTGCTATTTTTCAAACGTAACGAAGAAAAAACACATCTCAGTATGTTTGTCAACAGGAACGCAATTTGTAAACGCAATTACCTCATGCCTTTCATTACAACAAGATCTAGCCCTTGTGTAACTTAATTAGACAACACAGCCTTGGAGTAATTTGTGAAGCATTTATAAAATTTCAATCAAATCCATCCATTGGTGATTTCCCCCGAAAAATAAATATTCCGGCCAATGTGACCCATGCTGGGTATAACTAGCTCGACGGCACTTGCTTACTAAAAAATAAAAATTTGCGTTCAATAATTCTGGGCACAGCCTCAGTGTTCACTTGAAAATGTATAAATATTGCGCTTAATCGTAAAGCGCTCTATTTTTCTTTAACAACACAAAAACAACCAATCGCAATTAATTAAAGTCATCGAACTGAAGCATAAAAATTTCATCAATTTTAAAAAAATTATAAATTGTTCCTTGAGCAATACTCAGTAAATAGGAATAAGTTTAGCGAGTGATAGGTGTTTGAATGTGTTTTTTTAATAAGTCTTTGTAAAAATCATAGAAATCTGTTGAACACATTAGAAATCATATTTATCAAATGCAAGAGGGGCGAAGAGATATGCACTTTGCTATGTTTTTTTTCCGACGTCAAACGTAACTTGATTTTTTGCTGCCTCCTGCAAATCGAAAGAATTCAAAGTTTAGATGTATACAACACAATAGGTAACAAGTGTCCTTCTTTACACAGGGCAAACATAGCACCACGGTGAAAACAAGTAGACTGGTTCCGAATATAACGGTATCATCAACGACCTTAGCGTCTCCCATTAAAAACAAACAAACCGAAAAAACAAAAGAAAAAAAGAAGGAGGAACAATGAGCCATCAAGTTGACAGCCGTAGGCAGATGCTTAGGCTTAAGTGCAGGGGCATAGCTACGGGGGGTCCTTACATGCCCGTCCTCCCCCCACCTCTGTAAGATGAACTTGGTGAACAAACGCTGAGTAATCAAGCCTGTACAACAAGAGCATTCGATCGCCGTTGTGAACATATTTTGGTGAAGTACACAGAAAGAAAATGCAGACTACGTTAGTGCAAAATACTTCGCTGCTTTTTTTTTTTCTTTTGTACTAACAAGAATGCTGTCCCGCTGGTGTTCGCGCGAATGGATCACACAGCCTTAGGCATCAACTTCTGCAAGGAAATGGTAGTCAAATGGGAATCATTGGCCGTAATGACGAAGACTCTTGGCCCCCTTTTTCGATTGCCTTGATGCAAATAATAGGACCTCGCTAAAAGCTGGTTTTAGTTAGTTTCTACTCGACTGAAATACTTACCTCGAGGACACGCTCTTTTTTTCTTCTCAAACTCCTTCATAAAACTCGGGACCGAGTCTGCCGAATCTTCCGATGGTCCTTTTGGGGCCACGATCGGTTGGTTTCGTCGTGTGTTTTTCAGTCTCCGTTGCCATTCGGGTCTTTCTGTAGAGTTGTCTGTTTTCTCAGGGAGCTCTTGATGTCAATGCTCGGTCAAGGCGCCACCAATGCACACGCAAGACATCTCGTAAGACATTACGCAAGACATCACGCAAGACAAATTGGGGATAAACACCCCTCTACTCCTAAATGGTGAACTCCTTGTTCGAACGGTTTGCAGTTTTTTGAGCTTATATATTACCACAACAAAAACAATTGTTTTCCCAATGGACCAACCTTATTTTCAGCTGCGACTTTTCTTCTTCTTTAATGCATCAGCCAGCCCTGGTAGAGCTATTCCAGACACAGTTTGGCTCTTCACCTTCGGCTTTGGCTTGGTTCGTGGTCTCACCGCTTCTCCTACGCCCGAATGAGGCGGGTTCTTCATGATAAAGCCACCAGTATAACACTGTAGTCTTCATCCATCCTGAAATTAAAATGACCGCATGCACCACTTCGACTTTTACATATCCAGTAATATATGTACTAATGGCTTCTTCAGGGAAGAGGTTGAAGGGTACCTATCAAACAAACATGAGATTATCAGTATCTTTAAGTATTTTAATTCCATCACTAAGTTTGTAGAAGGCTTTTCCAAGGCAAAGAGGTTTGGTGATATTAAACGATGCTGCAGATTGGGCTTAAAGTCAGACAACCCTTGGAATTATCCGAATCGCAGAGATTGTTTTAACTTCCCTGTGGAGAAGGATGTAGCGTTACACGCGATAACTTTCAGTTCTTTGGAAACGAAAATCAAACTTACCCAGTGACCTCAAAGGTGAGAGACAATATAAGCAAATCAGCTCTAGCAACCAAAACTGCATCGTTTCCATCAGAGTTGTTGCAGTGCGAGAAATGCAGCTACTATGGTTTTGAGGTTTATTTCGACCAGCAAATTAACATAAAAAGAAACACCTCCTACGCTACAAGTGCTCTGATATCAGGTCCTCCTACCTGCCAAGGAATTAGTTGTGTTGGCTCAATTTAATGTACAGGGCTGGTGTAACATTTACTTTCACCAACTATGAATCCTTAACAAATGAAACAAGCACTATGTGCGGTCAATTTCCAGAATTGCTGTTTTCTTTAATGCAATAATTCAGTTTTATTATATATGACTAGGTCAAGTGGTGACAAAGCGAAATAGAATCGATTATAAGATGCGGTCAGTTTATCTTCCCTCCGGCTTATCTCTCACCCTCAAAAATTTCTCAGCGAATTCTCTATCATGACAAATTTCTTACATGGTGCAACACCAGATGAAACGAATTTTACAAACGCAAATATACATAAAATTCATATTTAAAGCTAGGTTCACCATTCCTGATGGCTAATGAAATTAGTTTGAAATTATATATCGAAAGTCTTTATAATTTATGACTACATAAACTTTAAAACTGCCAATTGGTCTTTCCAAAGTAACGCAATGCGAAATAAAATAACAAAACCACGGAAATTATTTTATTTGCGTTCAGTTTTAACGAACTAAAAGGAAGGCTTACGGCCCGCGACGGAGGCTGGGTCACGCAATTAAATTGGGTGACAATTATAACAATTTGGAAAATGTGATCATATATTTAAATTTTGTAAGTTACCGCTGTCTCGAGTTGCCACCCATTTATATTATGCACTCCCTCGCAAACTGAAGTTAACTTTCTTAACTGCTTTTAGCGCCACGGTCAGGAAACATACGCGAAATAAAAGAACAAAACCACGGAAATTATTTTATTTGCGTTCAGTTTTAAAGAACTAAAAGGAAGGCTTACGGTCTGCGACGGAAGCTGGATCACGCAATTAAATTGGGTGACAAGTATAACGATTTGGAAATGTAATCACATGTTTCAATTTTGTAAGTTACCGCTGTCTCGAGTTGCGACCCATTTATATTACGCACTCCCTCGCAAACTGAAGTTAACTTTCTTTACTGCTTTTAGCGCTACGGTCAGGAAATATGTCTCTCGTCGAAGAATACTGGCAAAAAACAAGACCAACCATCAGAGAAAGAACTAAGTTTGTTTTCAACAACGATCGCTTCAGCGATATCAAGTTTGTTGTTCACAATTTGGATGGTGAAAGCGAAAGTAATCAAGTGATTCCTGCTCACAAGTTTGTTCTATCGATCAGCAGTCCTGTGTTTGAAGCCATGTTTTACGGTGAGTTAGCGGAGACTAAAGACTCTATTGAACTGCCTGACTGTGACTACGAGAGTTTATTGGAGTTGTTTCGTTTCATGTACAGCGATGAAGTCAACTTGAGCGGAAGTAATGTGATAGGTGTATTGTACTTGGCGAAAAAATACATGGTGCCTTCGCTCGCTGATAAATGTACCGAATATCTCCTCAAAAACCTGGATCCGTCCAATGTTTTCATCATTCTACCATTCGCTCAGAAATATGAAGAAAAAGAACTGGTGGATCGATGCTGGAAAGTGATCGATTGGGAGACAGAGGAAGTTGTGAAATCTGAAGGATTTGTTACCATTGAGAGGCCCTTGCTCGAAACAGTGGTGATCAGAGATACACTGACAATTAAAGAGGTTGATCTTTTTAAAACCGTTGACTTGTGGGCCACAAAGGAATGTGAGAGACAAGGTTTAGAGGCAGATGGTTCAAATAAAAGAAGAATTCTCGGTGAAGAAATTGTCAAAGCAATACGCTTCCCAACGATGACACAGAAAGATTTCGCAAGTGAGGTTTTAGCCAGTGATATCCTCACAAAAGAGGAGATCGTCAGTCTTGTCAGATACCTGAATTTCGTGTCCAGCTCTCCAGCGGGATTTCCCGAGACTAAAAGATGTCAAAATATTCACCGATGTTGTAGATTTCTCAATACGACGAAACGTTGCTTTTATAACGGTACGGAAGATAACATAGATTTCTCTGTGGACAAGGACATTAAGTTACATGGAGTTCGTTTCTATGGCAGTGAGCACTCTACTTACACAATAAACTTGATGCTTTCGATTAAACAAACTGGTCTGATTTTGTTGTCTTTAAAAAATAAAGAGGTCCAGACGACGGGAAGCGTAAACTTTGATTCTTACGGAATAGAAGTGCCTTTTGACAAAGAAGTCGTTGCACGGAAAAACACTCGGTACTGTATAACTGCTTCAGTATCAGGTCCTCCTTCAGCAAAAGGAATGGATGGTTTCAATTCTGTTCAGTGTTCAGGTGTAACATTCACATTTATGGACAGCAGCTCCCTTTCAAGTGGAACTTCTGTTTCAACTGGACAAATTCCCGAAATATTGTTTTCGCTTTAATAAACTAAAACATTTCATTTCTGTTGGCTTGAATCAGTCAATCAACTGATGCCAATTTGTACAAGCCTGTAGTGAGTAACCAGTTAGGAACATAACGGAAAGGAAATTACAAATCTCATTAGCAAACCGTTGGTAAGGAAAATGTCTATCTTAAGCCGAGAGAATATAGTTGATATTCTCTTGCTTTAGCTCAACTAGTTAGTCTATGAGAAACAAGATTCAGATTCCTAAACGACACAACCAAACCCATTGGCATTCTCTACAAAAAATACTCTGGAAATTGTTAAAATTGCCGTTTCTTCTTCAGCAAAGGCGACCATAAATTCAGTTTCTGGGGAAAGCGTCCAATTAAATAAGTATTTTTGGATGTTGCGTATTGCAATGTTCATAAGCAGAATTAAGAACAATTGTTCTAATAAATTAGAGTTAATCTAAACAAATGCAAACAAAGGACCTAATGAACACTTTTACACTGGGTGCTTGCTTTCAGCACGAATTTCACACGGGACCTTATTTTATGACATTTGCTCCCAGACTATAATTGATAGGGCAAACTGAGCAAAGTGGGAATGGCAGTTCTGCAAGTGACTTCAAAGGAGTTCATTTCTACAGTCACCACTTTCGACGCAAGAAAAACTTTTGACAAAAGAAGATTCAACACGTTTGTAAATTCAAGTTATCTTATATTCAAGATTTATTTCCATAGTTCATTGAAAACGTAGATCTAAAATAAAACCGTGTTTGAAAGGTAACAGTTAACGATGGACGTAATATGTCAAGTGAATATGCATTGTAGAGATAACAACGAGCACTTTTCGTTAAGAAAAGTTCAACATTTGTGTTCACCAGTAAAACTACCTAAAACCAACCAGATGCGCTTTTTTTCAAAATTAACGCAGAAAAAACACATCTCAGTATGTTTGTCAACAGGAACGCAATTTGTAAACGCAATTACCTGATGCCTTTCATTACAACAAGATCTAGTCCTTGTGTAACTTAATTAGACAACTCAGCCTTGGAGTAATTTGTGAAGCATTTGTAAAATTTCAATCAAATCCATCCATTGGTGATTTCCCCCAAAAAATAAATATTCCGGCCAATGTGACCCACGCTGGGTATAACTAGCTCGACGGCACTTGCTTACTAAAAAAATAACAATTTGCGTTCAATAATTCTGGGCACAGCCTCAGTGTTCACTTGAAAATTTATAAATATTGCGCTTAATCGTAAAGCGCTCTATTTTTCTTTAACAACACAAAAACAACTAATCGCAATTAATTAAAGTCATCGAACTGAAGCACAAAAATTTCATCAATTTTAAAAAATTATAAATTGTTCCTTGAGCAATACTCAGTAAATAGGAATAAGTTTAGCGAGCGATAGGTGTTTGAATGTGTTTTTTTAATATGTTTTTGTAAAAATCATAGAAATCTGTTGAACACATTAGAAATCATATTTATCAAATGCAAGAGGGAGAAGAGATATGCACTTTGCTATGTTTTTTTCCGACGTCAAACGTAACTTGAGTTTCTGCTGCCTCCTGCAAATCGAAAGAATTCAAAGTTTAGATGTATACAACACAATAGGTAACAAGTGTCCTTCTTTACACAGGGCAAACATAGCACCACGGTGAAAGCAAATAGACTGGTTCCGAAAATAACGGTATCATCAACGACATTAGCGTCTCCCATTTAAAACAAACAAACCGAAAAAACAAAAGAAAAAAAGAAGGAGGAACAATGAGCCATCAAGTTGACAGCCGTAGGCTGATGCTTAGGCTTAAGTGCAGGGGCATAGCTACGGGGGGTCCTTACATGCCCGTCCTACCCCCACCTCCGTAAGATTAACGTGGCGAACAAACCCTGAGTAATTAAGTCTGTACAACAAGAGCATTCGATCGCCGTTGTGAACATATTTTGGTGAAGTACACAGAAATAAAAAGCAAACTACGTTAGTGCAAAATACTTCGCTGCTTTTTTTTTTTTTTTTTGTACTAACAAGAATGCTGTCCCGCTGGTGTTAGCGCGAATGGATCATACAGCCTTAGGCATCAACTTCTGCAAGGAAATAGTAGTCAAATGGAAATCATTGGCCGTAATGACGAAGACTCTTGACCCCCTTTTTCGATTGTCTTGATGCAAACGATATGACCCCGCTAAACGCTGGTTGTAGTTAGTTTCTACTTGACAGAAATACTTACCACGAGGACACGCTCTTTTTTTCTTCTCAAACTCCTTCATAAAACTCGGTACCGACTCTGCCGAATCTTCCGATGGTCCTTTTGGGGCCACGATCGGTTGGTTTCGTCGTGTGTTTTTCAGTCTCCGTTGCCATTCGGGTCTTTCTGTAGAGTTGTCTGTTTTCTCAGGGAGCTCTTGACCTGGCAAAAATTCTCGGCGCTTTCTTCTCTCGGCGATTTCCCTTTGCCATAGCGGTAGTTCCGAAAACGTACTCGGTTCATTCTCTTTGCCGGAGGCCTGGTTACCAGTGACCGGAGAGCGTTGCTTTCGTTTTTCAGCCAGTTCCTTCTTCCAAGGTGGAACAACAACTGCGCTCGTGATCTGCGTCTGATGAGGACGATCTGTAATTAAAACATCACTTCGATGAGTGCACTGGCTCTTTGAATATCTACTGAGAGTACCAAGGAATAACTGAACGTAAAAATTCGCACGAAAGAGGGAAAAAAAGGGGAAAGGAATTTTTCTGATATACTCGACAAAATATCTGGAAGAGTATGATCGCCCAGATGACATGACTTCCTCTCGAATTATTGAAGAGTCAGACACCAACATCAGTACTAACCAGGGTGAACTAATCCCGACTGTCGCGAAGCAGAGTATGCTGATAGTCTGCTCAATATGCTGCAACGTCAGACTAAACAGAGTGCGATGGTAGAAGTTGGCTGAGCAGAATTGAAGGTCTCTCATCCACAAGCAAATGTGCAGCAGTTAGAGGGAGCAATTAACAATCACATCTTGGGAATTTCAGGTTTAAGACTCTTTTGCGCGCCTACAGAGTAGGCAGCTGTCAACATCGAACATAAATCATTGTCTTCTAAGCGGGAAAAATGTAAGTCGACCTACCTTTGTTTGACCCTTCGCGTGAAGTCGTTGAGTTCTTTTTCTTCTCAATGAGTTCGATCTTCCACTGCGGCAGCACGTCCCCAGTATAAGTTGGCCTGAAAGCCGAGTCATATGTCTCTGTTCTATCTCGCGCATCACTTCCTCTTCGGGATCCGCTCAGGTCCCCGTATGGCACGGCTGAAGTTGAAGGTCCCGAAGATTTCTTTTCCACTCTGGCTTGTATTAACCCTACGCTTCTTCGCTTAACTGATGAAAGCTGCGGCACTTCAGAAGCGGTGACTGTCACTGTCTTAGATCTGTTGGAAGGTTTAGGCGCTGTACTTGGGGGAAGTTTATGAGGGCCACTCAAGTAGTTCGAGGAAATCGTGACTCGTTCACCATTCGTGGGTGACGAAAAACTTTCGGAAACCCTCGGTTCCAAACGCTCTAAAGTTATCGGGGCAAGAGGAGGGATGGTGTGATACTCACGTGCACTTTTTTCTAGTTGAACCGACTGTGAACTAGATGTTCTTTCGGGAGGCGTTCGTGTGCGCAATGGTGTTGCTTCGGTATTCGTGACTGAGGAACTCGAGGGTCTTGCGAGACGGGGAGCAATAGGTTTCAAACGCACTGGTTGAAAACTTCCCTTTATTTCATCTGCTTGGTTATCTAAAGGACCTGCTTTAGACACGGGACGAAGACAAACATTCAACGACTTCGTAGCATCGCTGTCGTCCTCGGATTTGGTTGGAACTGCGTCAGGTTTCCGAACAGGACGAAGTACAATATTGCGAAAAACGCTCATCACCCCACCACCGACAGAGTTTTTTTTTCCAACTTCAGGTTTCTGAGGTAAAGACTTGAGCACAGGACCATTACTCACCGGTTTCTCTGGCCCCAGACTAGTTTCACTCTCTCCTTGTTCTTTACTTTTGGGATGCCGTCGCTGTTCATGGAGTTTCCTCCGTGCCTCCGCCTCCACAAGCCAAGCAGGTTTTTCAGGTTCTTTCTCTAATTTGTCTTCCTTGGCTGACATTTTCTTCTTATTTTCGGCAGCCGCACGGACAATTTCGGCTGCGCTTCCCTGGGAACGCTGCTAAAATAACACAAAAAGAGGAGGAAATGTGAATGTCCCCCTGAAACAAAAGATTAACTCTACAACTCCCATGAGCGACCAAGACAGAATTTCTCCCTACATTATTAAAACAATATTGAGCAGATAAGTGATGAGAATAAAGAAAAAACAGTAAGGGAAATATTAGTTGATCCAATACCAAATTCTCGGAATTAAGATCAAAAGAATTATATGGCAGACAGTAAGGAGAATTACTCAAGAGATCTTGGGAGTGAAGGAGTTAACAAAATCATGGAGTCTCGTTCATTAGAGATAGCCTAGCTAATCTATCCCTAGACCTGAAGATCAACCGGGAGGATCAGCGATCGGTAAAATATCGTAAATTGCTACCATAAATTAAAATAAATAAACGCTAAAATGTTTGTAGCGCCCAGTAAATAACGTTGAACCAAACTCGATGAAGAAACACTGAACAGTGAAAAGGAAGGCCACTTACGCTCGATGAAGAAAAGAGCTCCCAGACAGCTCGTCAAACTTTGTACTTCGACATCGAGTTTAAGATACTCAAAGTCCAAGCAGCCAATCAAAGCGCCACAGAGACATCACGCAAGACAAGTCGTGACTGGACTTTAAGTCCAGACTGATCATCAATGTTTTCTTAATACTGAGGCTGAATAGCACCAGAGGAAAATTGAGGATAAACAAACCTCTCTACTCCTATATGGTGAACTCCTTGTTCAAACGGTGTGCAGTTTTGTGAGCTTATATATTATCGCTCCAAGAAAAAATTTTTTCTCCAATGGACCAACCTTATTTTCAGCTGCAATTTGTTTCTTGATTAATGCATCAGCCAGGCCTGGTAGAGCTATTCCAGACACAGTTTTGCTCTTCACCTTCGGCTTTGGCTTGGTTCGTGGTCTCACCGCCTCCCCTACGTCCCACTGAGGCGGGTTCTTTATGATGAAGCCACCACCAGGTGTGACACTGCGGTCTTCGTTCATCCTGAAATTAAAATGACTGTATGTACCACTTCGACTCTTAAATATCCAGTACTATATGTACTAATGGCTTCTTCAGGGCAGAGATTGAAGGGTACATATCAATAACCAATGGCCGTACCCGTTTCAATTGAGGTATAGAAACCAAACCAGAGTTGTCACAACGATCACACATAAGACAAGAACGACATAGCGTGACAAACTTACGATGCGAACATTTCTCCAGGAGCGTAGAAAGCTGACGACCGAGACACGATTTATTTCAGTTATACACCTTCATGATTGAGAGGATGGCATGAAATTTCTCAAGTAGTCACAGAGCACACAAGAGCAATCCCGATACAATCCTGGAATACGTTTCATGCACAATTGAAATTACTCTAATGGTAAATTTAAGCCACACAATCCCCTATAATTTCAGCAGTAGAAGCATTAGAAAACCCCAGAGCAGAAACGAAAGCAAAGTTCCAGCTACGTGTTCAACATAACAAAAAAAAGAGCGTTTTAGTGATAACTGACTCGGCCAACAACCAATGGTCTCCTACTTGTCTTGCGTCATATTTGAGACAAGGGAAGCACATATAAGAGTAGTCTGCCCCCCCCCCCCAAAAAAAAAACCATAGGTTCGTATTCAATACCATTCACACCCTATCAACCATCTTTGCCTTAACTCCCTTGAAATTTGTACAGATGAGTTCATATCGCTGATATAGTGTACTGCTTCAACTATATCAGGTAAAAGTAATACTCACGACTCCTCTCCTTCGCTGATAACAAATGAATCATCAAAATCTTCATTAAAACTTGACCTGAAACTTTTCCGCCTGGAAGCAGCTGAGGGTTTTCTACGATCCTTTAACGAGCCTGACCTCACCAGAGGGATTTTAGACTTTTGAATTTCCAAGTTTAAAGTTGAAGCAATCTGCAAAATAGTATGGTATCCACTTGAAATTTCGTTCGAATATTCCGTTCTGAGGAAACTTAATTCAATAAGCGAGCTACACTCTAACATAACGGGCTGAAGGTCTTTCCTTCGGCAAAAACACGCGTTAGTGCGCATCCAGCGCGCAAGTAACCCACACATGAGATGCGCTTCCTGTGGACGGGCAATGCGCGTTTCACTTCCCAAGTAAGTGCAAAACAGGGCCAACCATTTGCCCTGGAGAACAAAGCCAGTGACAAGTGGAGGGGACGGGGAAAAAACGCGTTGAAATGCGGAAGCACCCGCCCCCTAACCATTTAGCCTCACTGCCACTTAAAAGGGCCGTATCCAGGATTTTGGCTATTTGAACTATTAATTATTATAAATTTTGTTAACAAAGGAAGATCTCAGTCATCCCTGGACCTCTTCTTTGAAGAGAGCTGGGATGTTTATAAATGTCCCCTGTAATCCATAAATGGTATCTATGGCCAAAAAGTGTCAAACTAAGGCGCCAATTCAAGAACTTAATGGTCGCGCGGCCAGCAAAATAATTAGGATCGCTCACTCTCTCTCTCTCACTCTCTGAAACAAACAAGAGGATCTCTCACCGGCACAACCACGGATAAGTCAACCTCTGAGGCCGATTTACTTCTGAACGGTCTAGTCTCGTTGTTCTCCATCTAAGATGTAAAAAAATCCAGCTTAAATAATATACAGAGAGGACAAAAACAAATGTTACTTTAATAATTACATTTCTGCTTACACGAAATTCATTTGATGAGGATGGTGCAGCTCGGATCTTTCTGAGAAACTCTTCCTGCAAAAAATAAGGTACGAGTGGTTTTATTTAAACACACGGAACACGTAAATCGAATTGATTACAAACGGTAACGCGCTTCTTTTGCGAATCTCATTTGCTGCTATGCAAAATAAGATTTATTGCAAACTATGCTGTAAAGAAAGTTCACAGAATTCCCAGACACTGTCACAAAATATGTCGTACGTTAAATAGGACACAAAAACGTCACAGAGAGCGGCAAAACAAGTCGAAGTAGAAACCGATAAATTTTACGACCCTTTTAAAAATAAATTCTTCACAATTGTTGTTCGACTTGCATTTGACAACATTTGTGTTCTTAGCATAACAAATATTCAGTATTGAGACAATTCCCTATAAACTGCAATGGAAGTGAATGTTGTCGCTAAGTCCCCCAGGAAGAACCCAAGGGGTTTATTCAACAACATAAGCTGAGCACTGAGAGAATAAATGTAGAAATTGAGTTGTCACGCAGGGGTTTCTGAGAGAAACTGTTTGATCTTTCATTATCTCTTTTTAAAACAAGAAAAAAATTACTTTCAAAAATTAGCATTTCCTTAACGTAAGAACTCTGCGTGAGGCGATTATGACAAGATATCAGGTAATTCTTAACCATGAATCGCCACTGAGCAATTAAACTTATGTAAATTATTATTTAAAAAAAAGCGTGTATACATTGTAATCTTCCCTTCCCTCCCCTCTAAGATATTATTGTACTTACCGTATCTGGATCACCCTCAACATTTTGTCCAATTGATGATACTAATGTTTCTGGAGCTTTTCGAGCACTTTTACTTATCACCTACGATAAAACCAAAAGAATTTTGTTAAGCTGGGCTTGATTTCTGTCCCAATCTCATGCAAATAGCTACTGGCCAACCAAGCCAAACAGTTTGCCAGTGCCCACTTAAAATAATCGGCAGCAGAGAGAAGCACTGTGTAAGTACAGAGCCACCTTAAAATGTAAGAAATCACTGTCATTTTTCTCAATAAACAGTACCTCAGCTCTCTCTTGAACTTCAACTAAGAATGAATCCTGTTTTCTTTTCTGTGAAACTCCTTTACCAGAAGATTCTCCTTCATCATCCCCTGCTGCTGCATCTCCCAAACCCATCTTTGTTGATGTTTCCCTTGTTTTGGAAACAGGTTTCAAATTCATCACAAGGGTTGATTTTGTTGATTTCTTTACAAGTTCACTAACCAAATTTTCACCAGCTACATTTAAAAGGTGAAATGCAACAATAAGTTAGTTCATGTAATTTGGCTGCCACAATCTTTATAAACAAATAGGTGCTTGATAGTTACAACTTACAAAACTGATGTCACTGCTTTCTGACTGAGGAACACTAAAATAAGTTAAAATCTGTCAAAATAACCCTCTCACTTTCTCGTGAATGGTTTAGAGGTGTCCAATGAATAACCTGTGCACTGAACTGTGTGGTACTTTTCTCCAATTTTTGCTTGCCGATAAATTTGTGCCCTGCACACTACCTGTTCCCATGACTGACTGTCCCTATAGCTATGTTCTCTTGACCCTTAAACTCCCACAAGTGATTAACATGTAACCTCTTCTTATACTATCCATACATTTTCCAACAAATGGTAAATAAGAATACTCAAGCTTATCAAGTGGATATTGTTTTCTTAATTGAATACCAAATTCATGTAACTAATTAACAATGAGATGTGCAACAGCTATTGACAACACAACAACACAATCGCTCACAAATCTCTGCTTAGACACCCTTTTCCAATCTGGTTGGCAGAAGTATAAGGTTGTAAAGTAGCTGGAAGATTTCAAAGCCATTAGATTTGCTTGTGAGAGGAAGTGAAAGCACTGGAAAGACACAAGCAATCAGATCTTGTGAATTAAAGGGATTAACACCACACCCCTCTGGGATAAGACCAAGAACTGAACATACTGTTCTGAAAAATGGAGGCTAGTGATTATTATAAACATACACATACTCTACACAAATTGATAAATCACAATCCATTGATCATACCTGAGCTGTATCCATCCTCATAAGTTGAACTTGAGGAGGTCTAAATAATGGCAGAAAAACATTTTATGTGAGAAAAAAGTAAAAAAACCTGTTCACAAGTGTCAGTAACAACTCATTTTTGGTTACAAGCATTTGCATGATTTTCTTGTCTAGAAAAAGCAATTGGAATAAATCAACTGCACATTCTTAAACCCTGGAAATTGGCTTTGGTTTTTTATTTTTAGGCAAACTCCTTACTTTAATAATTTCACTGCAGATCATACAACTGAACAAAAATGGCCATGATACTCATAGCTGTAAGAAGTATCCACCTAGATGGCACCAAATATATTTTTAAGTGCAGGCCTTGAGGGGTTAAATTTCAGGAAAATGATTGCAGAATTCAAATTGGAGAGGAGTCTTTCATTCATTATACAATTTTTATGCAATCAGAGAAAAACAACTTTTTCTGCCCTGGAATATTAGAAAACCTGATCATTAGAGCCCAGAAAAATGTAGCCCCATATACTTACAGTATAGCTCAGAGATACATGGTAAAAAAACATGCAAAGGTTTTGCACGTGCATTGGCCATCTAACTCTGGGCTGTGCTGTATGTAGACTTTGCCTGGATTGCAATTTTCCTTAATTGTTCAAAGACTTTAATTACTTTAAAATGGGCATACAAGTTATGCAATGACTACAGTTCAGTTAGAAAATTTTGGTGAGGACTCTTCATGAGTAAAATCTTAGCTGTGGAAGTGACTGTGGAAGGATTTTGTCTCTTACTTTAAATAACTAGTATTATTTCAAAGAAAGGGTCATATTGTGCAAGTCACCTCTTTAAGGAGTTCCCTCTCCTTGTCCTCCTTGAACCTGTCTAACAGACCACGCACAGAATCAATATCATCCTTCATTTCTTCATCACTGCCATCACTCTGTGAAAAAAAAATAAGAGTTGTCAACCCTACAGTACATCTACAGTAATTCACCCTCTCCTTCCATCCTCAAGTATATCATTAGTTGATTTTCATTCATACAGCCTTGTAACAAGTATGTGCCTGACCAAAAGACAAATAGTTTGCTACCTCTTGCCTCAAATAAGGGTGCTACTAGAAAAGTGGGCAGCAATTATTGTACTTAGGATTTGCGTAAGACTGAAGTTCTTTTCCATCTGTTAAAGTCATCAGTGAAAAATGGTTGACAGAAGACAGACAGATTCAGATTTCCTTTAACACTTTAACCCCCAAGAGTAACTAACATCTTTTTTCTCCATCAAGGTCACAAGAATAAAGGAAATAATCATTAAAGAAGCTCTTGACTGTTCAACCATTTCTCCCCATCAGCACCTTACAAAATGTATGGAGGACAATATGGAAAATATGCATACTGATGCTAGGCTGTAAAGGTTAAGTAGAGACTATAAGTTTCCCTTCAATGTAGATAATATGACTGCCTATAAAAGGCAACAAGTCAGTGCACATACCACACAGCATTCTGTAATATTATACACAAGATTAAAATTATACACAAGATGACAAGAGGATTTGAAGTAAACCAGAAACTACAATTTTCCACATCTAAAAAATACATGTACTTCTTTGTTCTCTGACACTATACACTGTATGCAAAATTAAATAAGATTTGATCAGGTCAAAATTTAGTTTTTGCTGTTTTGTGTGGGTAATTAATCTTATTCACTGTCATGCAAACAAATGACCTAGTGTTATAAGGTCAATGACGGATTTTCGCGATTTTGATTTAAGCCACAGACATGTTGACATACATTTAAACTCAGAACAAGACACAACTGTTTGCCAGGAAAAATACTTTGTAAAACTTTTTCAAAACAATTATCTTATTCCACCAAGCTGCCACACAAATAATTTTTTGTTTTCTAAATAAACTCAGGTTTTTTTAATTCATATCTTCATGATGCTGGTCTATACATATCTTAATAAAATATATTACACTTAATGTTACAACTACCTTTATTTGTCTGCAATAGTCACAGCTGTACTCACTAGCTTACTTCATTTCAAAGGCTGATTAAATTTGAAGTATACTGTGAATGCATCACAATGAGGCCAAAAAAACAATTCACATGTACCCCAAAGAGATTATCTGTTGAGAATATGCAAATCTTAAACAACAAGCTAAATAAGTCCCATTGTAATTCTCTCAGAATTTCTAAATTTTGTTCCCTTCACTGTCAGCTGAAGTCCCACTTGTCAGGACTTTCTATATTCCAGCTACAATGTAGTTATTACAGCTGCAGTAACAATCCTGTACACAGAATGCAAATAATATCTTGAAGCTAAGTACTATTAATAGCAAAATAAGTGTTTGTGGAAAAGCATTCAGTCACTTTTGTACCTCATGACTGTACAAAGTATTTTTTCTAACAAACAGTTGTGTCTTGTACCTATCTTTAAGACCTAGCATGTACCTTACAAGATTTCATTGAATGATAGACTAACATTTCATATAAAAAGAAATCTGAACCAAAAAACCATTGACAAAACAATGGCACATTTAAAACTAATCACCTCTACACAATTGCTGTAATTCCAAACTGATAATTGTGAAAGTGCAAATCTGTCTCTTACAGAAGAACACTTTATCTTGATGTAATTTCCGCATGAGTCACCTAATTTACTTCAAAAATGTCAGCATTCACAAGTGATTCACCGATAACATAACAATGATTTCACACAATAACTCACAAATCTCTGTTTAGGCACCCTTTTCCAAGCTGTTTGACTGAAGTTAGGTTGTTTAGGATAGTACAACAAGTAGCGAGAAGGTTGCAAAGCCATTAGATTTGCCAGTGCCGCAAGAAAGTGAAAGCATTAGAAAGACTCGAGCAACTCTTACACCACACAGTCAATTCACTTCAGGTTGTCAACTAAACCACTTGCAATCATTAGCCACACTAATTAGTTTGGGTTCATTTGCAATGAATAAATATTCATTCAGACTATCACTCTTACCTTATTGTTTACAGCAGTTATGCATATAAAAACCATATTTCATCCCATAAGGTCTCATAAACTACAGGTGCCTTGGTTAAATTTCAAGCTTCTGCTCAATTGTTGAATATTAACCAGTTTGTCACCCTACTCAGTCAGGAAATTGAAAACTGACTTGACATGGTAAATTACTAATTAAAAAGGAACAACCACTTTGTTTTCAACTATGAGGAGAGGGAAATGTAGAAACTCAAAATCATCATAAAAAGCTGTTGAGGATTTACATTCACTGTAGATTTTCAAGAGAAAAACATTCAGGATTCCTATACAGCCAGCAATATCATTTTCCATTTTGAACTGGTTTTTTTCCTTTTTTAATCACACAACCACAAATTAAAGGGAACTTTAAAGTATGCAAATTCTATTTCCTGTCACACATCCATGTGAAAGTCGAGTTATTGAAATCCACAACCAATTTTAAAGAATATATTTACAAAGCAAATTGCACCCAAATCAAGATACTGCATAATTTACATACCAGTAACCATGCAAATAACTCAACAATATTCTTTCACAACAATACCTCTTTAAAATGGAATTCAAATAAGATAAAAATAATAAATAATTATTATTTATTAATCACACATTCTGAAACAAAACTGCAGGTTCTGAAAAATTAATAAAAAATTCATTAACACCTTTTACAAAATATGTAACCATAATTATTTTTGATTGTTGCATTATTTTGGTTACCATGGCTTGCATATTAACCTAAATTAATTATAGTGCTTCCAAGTTCAAGTTCAAAACAATTCAATATGCTTTTTAAAACAATATTAGTGTGAAGATGAAAACAAATGTCATGTGGTCAAAAACTTGCTGTCAAGTATAAGGAGTATTCATTGTGTACCTTGTTAAAGTTGCATCTACTTGCCAAATTCACCCCAAAAAATCATCAAGCTCTAATTAACATATAACGTAAAGTAAAAACTCCATGGCTGCTGATGTTGCCTTTTTGTAAGTAGTATTATCATATCACTGTAACAAAAGAAATATAGAATGCAATGATGTTGCCATCTAGCCATTTAAAACTGAGAGACTTGAATGTTACAAATTATGTCAACTCCTTTGACAAAAACAAGAATATTCAACCTCTGTTCTTAAATTATAACTAATTCTTTTTTTATTCATGCTGATCATTCAGACACCAACTCAAAATCTTTTATCTCAGATCTTCAACACTGGTATCTTGAACAAATATCCTTTAACATTGAATTACATGAATATGTATAACTCAGAGATTGAAAGTCCGAAAAAATTGAGTTTGTCAATTATCTGCACCTGTCCAATGACTCCAATCTATAATGCTCAAAGTCCCTAAAAGTGCAGTTATGTGAAATAACCCTCCAGTGCATGCAGACCAAGTCAGTACCCCGTATTATGTCTAGGGAACAGGTATCATATAATACATGTAGTTCCGAGAATAATATACCATTGTATGCTCATAATCTTGAAACAGTGACTGATATGTGAATCAAGTTCATTGTTCTCCATTATTTTAAGCACAACAGGTAAAATATTTTCAAATAGGTAAAGCAATCCTTTTATCTGTTGCATTTTCAAGAATTCCAACCAATTTTAGACTGTACTAAGAGGTACTACAGACAAATTTTACTTGTCATAGCCTGAAAATAGGAACACAGCAAGTTCCCACATAAAAAAATCAAATGAGCTCTTGCTGACCATAACTCTACATCAGATGATAGTCTAATAAAAATTCCTCTTTCCAACAACAAGTCAGGTAACTACAGGCACATTGCATGATACATGTATCCTATTCCTGTAATAACTGTTATTTTTAGGGAATAGAGCCTTAAGAAACATTTCATATCTTCTTTGAGCAGACTTCTCATCACAGTTGAATCTCAAGCTGGTGCAAAACTGACTCTAACCCAACACATGTGAGTAAATGTAACCAATTCAAAAATTTGCAGTCTCACATTTTTTCCTTAACTTCTCAAAAAGTAACCTGATTTGAAAACTTAACCCTAATCCACAATTCCTTTTATTTTAATCCTGATTTCCTTCCTGCTAGGTAAACTGAATTCCTTATGAAAACAAAATTTAAGAAAACTGGCTCATCTTTGGGATATTATTCAATTAGTCTCATTCATGATTCAAAGCACATAAGTTACCAACAGTGTAATAGGAACTTGGACAACCAACTTTTGTCCTAAAATAATGCTGTTCTCATTTTGAAGGTTCAAGCACCTTTTGGTACAAAGTAAGTCATTCCAGCATTATAATTGTGTACGAAAACAAACTCAATTTTTTTGTCTCAAATCAGAGAATCCCAACAAAAAAAAATTTTTAGAAAGTACACTGTAATTTGAGAGCAAAAATAAAGACTTAAGTTTGATTCTTACACAGGGCACATTGACAGATACCCTGCCACATGTTTCTTTGTGATATAAATGCAGAGCAATTATGAACAAGATATTCTGTAGATTTAAATGACTGAAAGGTTCTGCCATTCACCACAACAACCTTGTTCTTGCTTCAAAAAAAATTGGTTATTGCAACCTGAATTCCAAAATTAATTTACCAAAGTGTATACAATGTAATTCAAGAGGTCGTTAGAAATCTGAAAAAAAATTCCCTTGCTGCTACATGTAATCCTTTACATAAATTTTGATAGCCTGAGTTGTGTTTGATTGAGATGGGGAGAATCTTCCTCTGTCCTGTAGTACTAGTCTACACCCCCGTTGTTCTACTACACATCTTACTGGAAGCCTTGAATAGTGCTTCCTTTGTCCACTTCAGTCTCTGTCACATTGGCTAGCCTTACTAAGTCTCAATAAGTTTCATACGTATGTAAAAAAAAAAAAAAGGCCTGTTTCCACTCCAATTTTAACACTATTATCTGAAGATAGGTAATTTCTTGAAAGGTACCCAAAAGATTAAGAGCTCAGACAAGAGAGCTTGGAAACCTCACTGGATCATAACCTTGGAGTTCCTTCCATGCAATGTCAACTTCAGATTTCAATGTCTCATGGCTGGATTCTTTTCAAAGGATCCTAATACATCAAGAGCTTAGACATACCTTCACCTCACATCTGTAGAAACTATACATAGAAAGATTGCAAGTTTGGAGACCTTGTAGTCAGACACACTAATAACAGACTTGAGTCCTTGTCTGCCATGCATTATAGTTGGTCACATAATACAGGGTCTGGGTTAAAGATACTGACAAGTGGATTAAAAATGTAACATTTGAAACCAATTGTCTGCATAGTCAAAGCTTTTCCAAGATTTGTTCTACTACAAAGTGCTATTGACTATTAATATTCCACTGCAATTGGACAATAACAATGGTAAAAAGGGCATCATAAATGATAACACAGAATTTTCACCATAATTTTCAAAAATGTAACTTAAATTTACAGACAGGACAATAAACTTTTCTTCATAATTAATAAAAGAAAAAATTTTTATAATCATATCCAAAATATAAGTGTATTTACAGACAGAAAGCAACACCTTAGCCTGAGTTCACACTGAAAAAGTTTTGTCTTCAAATGGCTAATGAAAGAAAAAGCACTGACTGCAGGAAGGAAGTTGAACAATGGATGCTTTCATGAAAATCCTGGATAATTATAACCAAAGACTAACAAGTCTACACAGCTGTTATTTCCTTCTCTTTATTTTAACCGAAAAAGGTCTTCAAAAGTCTATCTTTTGGACATGCTGGCAAATATCTATTATGATACTATTTGGTGTGTACACCACAGAAAAAAAAAAATTTTGGTACACCTGTAACACTATCCTTAAAATCTACCAAAAAAAGCTCAGTTAGTCATTGCTTAGGGCTGCTGAGAAATAGAGAATGAAAATTTTCAATGCGTTCAAGAGTGCAATATTGCTCGAAACACAGACCATGAATATTTTGGCTTGGACCATTCAAGGTTATTCAGTGTTAGAGTTATTGGGTGCAATATCAAGAGTATCAAAAACCGATTTATTGCAAATGGTCGCTAATACTAAAGCATTTGTTGATAACAGGAGGATAGTAGCTCTTAAAAGTGAACAGATGGAAAAAAATTATCTAATGCCCCTACAAAAAATAAAATTGCGAGATCTGCAAAAGGATAAGAGTAGAAAGAGAGCGCCTCAAGCTAATTCTTTATTTATTACAACGGGAACAGACTGGGCAATTAGATTTGCCTAATGCGCGTGAACTAATAATTAGACGACATCAATATAATACTGACAGCACTTGAATAAATCCTGTCTTATACCACCCGGTTGCCAGTGCTGATCGGCCGTAACAGAAACAAGATTAAATTTTCTTTTGTGAGACTTCAAGGGATTTGAGGCTAGAACATGAAAAAATGCCACTTCGAAACTTCAAATACTTGCTAAACCAAACACTTTCACCATGTTACAACTAATTTTCCCTTTGGCTATATATACTCGTCTATCGATAACCTTGATATTTAAGTCCGCGTCAGCGAAGATATTAAAAACCCAAATTAAAATTAAAACTTTTGCGCGATTTGATCATATTTCGGCACAAAACTGCCTTAATTCGTAGGTAGATATGAATATCTTACCAACAGTAGGCAGGGGTTTTCAATCGGCTCACAGATATGTTGATAAAATCGGAGGAAACCGTGAACTAAGAATCGTGAGCTAGTGCGTCACCAGTAGATAAGTAATCGGTCTGTTCTAGTTTCTAAAGCCCTTGAATTTTTAAGTACTGAAACACTACAATAACTTGACGGGAAAATGGGAAAATTAGCACAGATAGGCCTGTATAGTGCGACGTTCATTCATCAGACGTGTTTATCGGTCAGATAAAATAACATTACACCCGCGTTCGCGCAACGTCTGGAAAAGACGAGTCGGTTCTCCGGTGCTTGACAACATACTGGATAAGTAAGGAACCAAAACATACCTTCACTTCCATTTTGACACCTTCAATGAAGACTCAATTGTAGAGGCAGCTGTATTGTCTTTTGTGATGTACTCCTCGAAAACTTTACAGCACAAACTAGCTCGTCAAAGGTCAACAGCCTTGCTCAGCCGGCCGGGGTGAATACGAACGGCTTCAGCAACAGACAGCTTGACTTTCCAGTCCACATTTACATATCATTCTGGCACAGCTTGAGGTAATGACTTTCCTTAATCACCTAGATCAAGAAATATCCCTCGCTAGACCACAATTACCGCAAAACAATCACCAAGCTGAACTCAAAGCATAACAAATTACGAACAAATGCTTCAACGCGCGTGTATCAAAACGCTGCCAAATTTACGGATTGTGATTGGTCGATTATGTTACTTTTGCTTGCGTAATAAATTGATTTTTCGAAAGTTCGCATTTCCCCTTAAGTGAGTACGTAAAATATTGCCTACCGAAAGATTAGAGCTCTCAATTTCGCTAACTATTCATGAAATCTACAAAAAAACATTGATAGCGGGGAGGCAAATATCTAAGAATGATTGAAATATTGCTTGTCGAACTGCGTATCATATTGTTACGTCACAAAAGAAGAAAACATCAAACTTTACGTCGATCAAAACGAAGTCAGTAAATGATAAATGACACCGGCCAGGTCTGTGGGAGTTAAAACTTTACTGATCAAACAGAAACCTTTTCGTGAAAAAGCTTTGAGTTTGATTTTCTTAACATCCACCTCAACTTCCATCAATAACTAAAGGGCAGGGGTTGACAAAAAGCCTATGAATACGCAAAAACTTACCAGGAACTTTGACACTTGGCATAAGGAGATTGAGAAAATAACAGCTGGAGCGCAGCAGGGAGCCTGACGGGGAGGAACCTATAATCTAAACTAGTAGTACTCGTATTTACTTACAACTGAAATAACAAACCCGCTCGATCGAAAACTTGCTTTGAACTAAAAAACGGGCCAAAAAAATCGGCTTTGAAAAGTACGGGGTGGCAAATAATTCTTTGCTTTGTGCGGTGTAAAATTCAAATATTCAAAGATGAAGTGGAAATAAAGATACAATGAAAGGCAGATTTGAAACGGAGCAACAGAGCTGTGGGCAAAGTAATCCTGAATATCACTATTTTTGCAGACCAGGTGTGTGTGCGTGTGTGTGTATGTGTGCGGGGGGGATAGGACTCGACCTATGATAGATATTATACTAAGCGTACCCTTCTTCTCGAAAGACAATCAAATGTAGGGAAGAAAAGTTTTTCTTCGTTCTCTGTGAAGGAAACTGTTATTCTATGACATACAGGGAAATGTACTTTTCTTTAACCATTCGCTTCTCCACCACAATAAATTGGTTTTGTTTTGGCTTCAATAAATTGGTTTTGTTTTGGCTTCAATAAATTGGTTTTGTTTTGGCTTCAATCGACAGCGCCCCTCCCCCTGTAGGGTGACCTGCAGCTTTTTGATTTTACCAGTATTCCACACAAAAAGACAAACAAACAAACAAAAGAAAACTCTATGAACATTCTAGTTGTTTCGGTTGGTTGCCAAACGTTTAATTCAATCTTTAACAGTGTAAAAGAATAAGCGAGCGTATTTCACGGATATTCAATCATACAAATTAACACTGCACCAAAGACGGACGCAAATGATATTTCTGTTGCTGTGTACAAAGTCATTCTTTCTATTTGATGAACATGCCGAGTGGAGAATTAGCGCGAGAACCTGGACCAGAACACCGATTATTCTGGTCACGCTGCAAAGATAAAATGGAATGGAACCATTCAACCAAGCACACCAACAAATTCTTGAAGATAGACAATTCCAGACGTGTTGGTTTTGGCATCGAAAAATAGAGGATAAATTCAGACTAAAATTTGACCAATGTCTGGCAGCAAATTTCACTCCGCAGAAAATTTTCTCATACTTTTACGCAATTCAGAGACTGCCTCTTGCCACGAGACTTTGATTAGTTTTATCTACAAGCATCGAGTTTTAAGGTTAATGTAAGTTTTAAGACTTTTCTATCTTAAATTATTAAGAGTCCAGGCGGATTAAGTCATTTCAACCTTTCCTTTCTTTTTAGTGACCCACTTCAGTTAGCAGGTCTGCAGGAATTCGCTCAGTGAATATCCAAGTCTTAAGAATTCAGACAGATAACAAAAAAATCATGAGAAAAAAGGGGAAAGATTGACTATGACTACAGATACTTTAGTTTTATTTTGGTATTAGTAGAGCTGATAGGGCATCGAAGAACTTTCCACGGTCTTCACTCTTCATTTCAATCACTAGAACAAGAAGAAAATAATATCTGTTTGAAAAGTATAACGAAAGAACAAGAACTTAGTCAGTGAACACACTTCATTTTGACAAAAAGAAAGAAAAACTGAAAGAACAATGACAAAAAAAAAGCAGAAAAATGATATTTAGTCATCAATCTATATGTAGCTCCTAGCACAAAACTCTCCTCTCTATGTTAAGAAAGACAACCCACAAAGAAATGGTCCATGCTCATTCAATTCGGTACATATTTTTTTCCGCAAAGCACATCATTCTCACCTGCTGGGTCAAAGTGGTCGTGAATTGTCCTAGACTTTGTTTTGCTCGCAGCCATTTCAAAAGCTTTTCCCAAGAAACTGTAAAGAAAAAGGTGAACGGACGAACATAATAAACTTAATACAGTCAACCATTTCAACAACGCCTTCCTGGAGAACAAAGGAAATTGGCTGTTGTAGAGACAGGTATGTGCTTTGTACGAGGTAGAAAGGAGCTTAAGCACAAACGTTTTGAAACTCAGATGGCAACTGGAAGTTTAAATTCTCATTCCTACTTCTCAGTGCACCATTTTTGTCAGCGTATTTTGGTATAGAATGCTAAAACGACGACCTTACAGTCAATAGATTGGCGTCAAAGCGCTACAGGATAAAACTAGTTTTATTTTTCTTTCGGTGGCCGTCCGTGTCTCAAAACGTCTCTAATTAAGTTCTCCAGTATGCGCATGTAATCGCTGTAGCATGACTAGGTTAAGGAACTTACTTTTTGCCTGAATCGTCAGCAATCGGAGGCACGCCAACTAGTAAGCAAGTCCCTGGTAACAAAAGTAAAATTGAAAAAAATCAGAAACACTATTATTTGTCAAGTGAGATGCTAGAAATGAAAGCATTTGTTCAGATGATTGGCCACAAGTTACTGCAGTCGACATTACTATCAAAGGCTAATGGACACTCACAGGCTTATGTGATTGTCAGAATCTTTAGAGCCAATCAGAGCAAAGGTTGGCTATATCATCGGCCAATGAAAACTCAAAGTCAAAACAGGCAAACTGCCTCAAGCGCGGGAAAACGCGGGTGACCAAGTCGCGGTTGGTTTTAACTTTAGTTCTTTTGATTGGTCGAGAGTAGGGCACAAGTTATCTACACCAATCACAGAGCGAAATAAAGTAAAATCAAAGCAGTCACAGAGAGCTTTCGTCCCAGTCTTGTAGTCGTTAACATCTGCTATCCCTACCTTTCTCTGAGTCCAAGGGCGTTGCAAGAACGAAAGGAAGAGCGGCTGCTTTCTTGTTTTTGGACTTAATAAGACAAAAGACGAAACAAAAATAAAATCAGCTGAAGTTTAGACGCCATCATCTCACTATGTCACAAATGGCTAACGAATGAATGTAGATTCGCTTCATTATGACAGAGACCCAATCGTCAAAGGATTGGTATAGTCTTAAAGACTAGGATACGGTGTACATCAAATACAGTGATCATAAAAACAAAAGTGGAAAACCGAAGTGATCTCTACGGGCAATAGGTATAAATCTACAAGCGTTTTGTCTCATATTGTGCTAGCGTTCTATCACATATGTAGCAATCTGATTGGCTACGGCTACTCTCAGACCTGGTCGTTTTTCAATATGTTACCTGACAACGATATTTTTTCAAAGACAGGATCGCAATTCAACAATCAAAATGAAATACGTCCATTTACTTGTCTTTCAATATTTTTAGGCTTATTTAGGCTCTAGTTTTTAAAAACTCTGTGTTTCTTGAATCAAAGCTTGAACCCCTTATCAAAAACTCCTGGATCTACCCACTGTAGTGTGCGTCGAATGACATACCATCACGACATAAGCGTTGAGGATGAACCGAGCTAACGCCCCTAAGACAGCTGGCTTACCAAACAAGTTCAAGTCCGGTATACCCTTAAAAAAAAAGCAAATCATTTTAATTCATTATGATGATATGAGCGAAATTAGGTAGACCGCAAGTTCCTTTTACAAATATCTGCAAGCTTGCGAGGTACAGTTTTACATCGCCAGAAGGGGTCGGACAATTTTTTTTTTAAAGGGGGGAGGTGGGAGGTGGGAGGGGGGAGGGGGGAGGTGGGAGGTGGGAGGTGGGAGGTGGGAGGTGGGAGGGGGGAGGGGGGAGGTGGGAGGGGGGAGGTGGGAGGTGGGAGGTGGGAGGTGGGAGGTTTCAGGGGGTACGAAGGGGGATCAGTCGTCGCTAAAAGAGTATGTAGGGAGACTATAGAAAATTGACCGCCAGTGAGGTGGGATCATTATGAGAATACAGAGCCTGGGGAGGGGGGAAATTAATAAATTTCAGTGTGACACTACCAAAATCCCCCCCCCCCCCCCACCTCGCGAAAAAAAAAATGACCGGTCCCTCATGTGTAACAGCTGATGTCATACCTCTCTAAGATGTGAATAGAGGAAATGACCTGCACACATGACTTGATGCATGTCAATCAATGATCTAACTTGCTCCACGACGGCAATCAACTACAAAGAATAGAAAAAATTTAGATTAGCTGCAGCAAGCACGCCTCCTCCTATCCAGCCGGTTACCAGTGCAGCACCTTGAGATAAAAAAAATACATCTACGCTCCATAATAACAACTGAATATTGAGCAAAATTAAATCGTGAAGTCGTCGAGCACTCTCAAGAGACGTTGCCGATAAAAACAGTGCTTACCTGCTTCTTTCCCAGCTTGATACCTTCTTGAAGTTTCTCAGTATTTGATCTAAGAAAAACAGTTACTAAACGTTTTTATAACATAGCTAGTAAATTAGTCTAATCAAATTCAATTGCGCGAGCGTGCTTCATATTCCTATTGTGCACGCTCATGACGTCAGCAAACATATCTCTCGAGAAAAAATTTTCCATCGGGTTGAAAATGTTATAAAACAATTGGTTCATATGTCAGCTGTGCGTTCATCGAGATATGAAGCACTTGGGAAGTTTAGAGAGCACTCCGAAAGGTCTGGTCAAGGTCTGTCAAGAGTAAAGGTCAGGTCTGTCAAGAGTAAACCCTTAAATACAGTTGATTCGATAACGACAGTGCGACCGTTTCAAATAGCTAATCAATTGAGAAAACCATATCGAAGAAAAAGTTTGTTTCAAAACATACTTTAACCCTTAACACCCAAACATCAGTATCCATATTCTCCATACTCTTCCTCATACTTTCCTTTTGGTGATGACAAGGAGAATTAATTTAACAATCAAAGTTCCATAGTTTGGAAATCATTTTCTATATTTTCGTGATCTTAATTAACGATTCAGCAGTATTACTTTAAAGAGAAATTAAATGCTAAGGTTAAGGAGACTCAAACGGTGGATGCAAACCACAAATGCTTTTAACACACTTTGATCTCGAAGGGATTTTATAAGGAATTAAAGACTAAAAAAATCCTGAGACTTGCAGTACAAAAAAGAAGCCGAATTCCTAAAAAGCAGGTCGTGAGGCTGTGGCTAGGTGACCAGGGTTCATTACAACATATGTTAACAGCAGGAAATATGAACCTCAACCCTCTACACCTTAACATCAGTATGCATATTCTCCAAACTGTTCTCTACACATTTCCTAAGTTGCTGACAAAGAGAACTTGTTTAACAATCAAGAGCTTCCTTAGTTGGTGATCATTTCTTTTATTCTCATGAACTTAATATGTGACTCAGGGGTGAAATTGTAGGGAGAAATAAGATGTGATTCATTCTTTGGGGTTTAAGGTTTAAGCAGCGGAAAGGGCCAGTATGTCTGTAATAAGCACCCATACTACGCGTGAAAAAATCTAATAATTTTTAATAATCAATCACAAATTTCTGTTACTTATTTGATTCTTATTCAACTTAAAAATAACCCGTTGTAATCGAGTAAAGCATTTTGTGTTAAGAATTATTCTCCTCTCGTACCTGGACAAAGCATCTAGAGCCTCTAAAAAGTGATCCCATTTGCTCATCCCTTCCGTTTCCTGTGGAAATAGATCCATCAGCTATTTATTTGCATAATTTATGGCCTGGCCGAGCGAGCAACGAACTGGTTGACAGAAGTTATTTCGTAATAACTTACCGGAGCTTCCAAAAGAGCATTAACGGCATAGACAACGTCGCTTGCACAAAGCTGTTAAAACAAGGAAAGTAGTTAAACACTAAGGTGAGCGGCACATGGCAAGGGCGTGATAAAGGGGGGGCATTGAGGTGCATTTGACCCCACATGACTCAGAATAAGTGATCTCTTTCTAAGAAAGATTCTCAAATCATACTGCATTCCGAGCCTTGAAAATGATTTTGTGGAGTTACATCATGATTTTAGATCCCTGCACGAGCCCTGAAGTAAGATGCCGGTCTAGGAAACCTATTAGGAGAGTTACACATGCCCACGGCCCTTTTCCTGTGAAAAACCCTTAAGATTTCTCTCATTTCCAACGTTCGCGAAGAAGGACAATTTACTTTTGGATAAAAAATCAACACATCAAACAGAAAGATAAACAAAAAACAATCCATGGTGGTTTTTCTATTTTAGAAAAACAACTAGTATTTCTTATCGTCGTATCACATTCCTTGGATAATCTAAGGGGAATTTTTGTCGTTACCTTATTTTTGAAGCCATACTGAACGTGGAATGTTCCGTACGACATTTCATCGAGCCTTGACAAAGAAAAAAAACAAGACACCAACATCAAAATCATCAAAGCTCATCATTCGCATCCTTCAGTCTTCTACGCTCTTAGTCAAGAAAACATCTCTAACATATCTATGTTTGGCTTCATAGCTCTTTTCTGGTGACTGGCAGTGTTCCTGGACACAAAGATTCTGATGAACGACCCAATATCTTTTAAGCTTAACTGATCTATCTCTGAAAGTATGAATTAAAACTCCCTGGTAATAATTTTTAACAGTTATATATTGGGATTAGAGGCTTTGACGAGATGTTTTGTCGAATGCTGGGAATGATTGACCACTTTCCATTTCTGAGAACTGGTGGGTCAGGCCATCCTGTCCGCAAGTGGGGCAAGCCAGTTTTGGTTTTTGGCCAATCTTCCTTGGGCCTTAGAGAAGGGAAATTCAGTTATAATGCGCGTGAATTGACGATACGCAAAATTAGCTAAACGTTTGAGTGCCCGATGACAGAGAAGACAGCATAAACAGATTTCAAACCCTTCACACATACGTAAGGACAGAATTCAATACCCAAAAGGAGTTGACCTTTGCTTTCGATCAAAACCAGCAATAACTAGATGAATTTCTTCCAGTTTGCCAATACCTCATAATTGGAAGATGTCAATATATGTTATAACATGTGGCAGAGTTTGCCATTATATTTGCCAACTCACCCAAATTTGTCAGCAGAAGTTTCAACCCATCCTTTTAGGTTGTTCCTCAAGTCAAAATCCATGCTGTGAAATTTTTGCTTACTCTGAACAAGAGGGATTCTGCAACAACAACAATCAACAAGATGAAAATGATTATGTTGACAACAATCAATTTCCCTTTTAATATCTGCAACAAAACAACAATGTAAGATATCACCAAATCCAAGGACATCTCCTTTAATTTTTGGAGGGTTTATTTTAAGGGGTGAGGAACAGGAAGACAACTGTTCTCAGTATTATAAACTTATAAATTAAAAATTTAAGGTACATACAAGAAATAATACCCAATGGCTGAAATTCTCAGATAAGTGATATTTGTGGCACAATGCACTTATTTTAAGTTCCACTGACAAACTTGGAAACTCTATAAAACAATTCTGGGATGAGCCATCATATTATTGGAATTGTTTTCAGCATTTCAGTAAGCTTTCATCAAGCATTTGGATTTAGTCTCTTGTTCTTGTTGACTTGTCGTCCTATTTTTCCTCACTCTACAAAAACCAAAACTATAAACATCTCAATTTTATCTGAAAACAGTGGATGAGAAGAAAGTCAATTTTAAGAAATCCACTGCTACATAAGATCTACATTCATGGATTTAATTTTTCAAGTTCAAAAAAGTTTCCCACCCACCTTAGCCATTTTTGTGAAATAAACTCAAACTGCCTTGGAGGTAACTAAAAGCTGCTTGCCTGTACTCATTAGCCAGATGTAACTAATTTTTAATATTTTAAAAATAATATTTTGTGTTAACACTGGTCTGCCAAGTTTCCCACCCACCTTGGCCATTTTTGTGAAATAAACTCAAACTGCTTTGGAGGTAATTAAAAGCTGCTTGCCTGTACTCATTAGCCAGATGTAACTAATTTTTAATATTTTAAAAATAATATTTTGTGTTAACACTGGTCTGCCAAGTTTCCCACCCACCTTAGCCATTTTTGTGAAATAAACTCAAACTGCCTTGGAGGTAACTAAAAGCTGCTTGCCTGTACTCATTAGCCAGATGTAACTTATTTTTAATATTAAAATGATCCATCTAATCTTACCCCATGTCAGCAAGAAATTCATTAAGTTTCTTTTTTCCTTTCATTGTCCAAACCCTGAACCTGCAGGCTGTGTAGCGGGAGTTACAGATGCTGTCAAACAGAGACCAATGTCTGTATAATGACAGTCGCAGTCTATTTTATTATGTTAAGGCTTGCATGGAAAAATAACATTAATGATATCTGAATGGAAAAACATGCTATTACATGTCTTTGAGTAACTTACATTTTCCTGAAACATGCTATTACACAAGTAACCAATTTTTTTCCTGAGAAGTTTTGTGTAAGTATGTCTCTACTTTATGTACTCTACCTAGGTTTTTATTACTAATTACTGGACATATCATAAACATGGGAAGTTCCCAGTGAAGGTTAGCTTTTCTACAGCGTGATCCAAGGAAAAAGCAATGGCTTACTTATACAAGGTCTAGCAACAGAATGACTAAAACAGCATGTTTGTCTGTGAGCAAGCCAACTTAACTTGCTAGATGATTACTAACTAATTTGAAAAGTTACAGGATAAATTAAATTCATTCCATTCATTGAAAAGGATACTCAGTATCAAAGACAATCTTCATGCAGTTCACAGAAGAACCATTTTCATCTGTTCCATGATTATGCCTCATCACATGTTCATGGAGATTTTGAGCATCAGTTACGTACTTGTCACTGATGAAATTATACAAGAGATAATTGTCAAAATATAGAATCACACTAAAAATTTCAAGGCTTGTGAATTGAACATTTCAGCTCCCATGATCTGAATGTCAATTCTCCCCTCTAGCTGTTACACATTTCCTTGTGAATTAGTTACAAGAACTTGATGTTAGATCAAGATAATAATGTCTACCAAATAAGTTGGAGCATTCTCATCACCTGTTTGCTGGATAATTTATGGATACCTGGTATTTCAGGAAGAAGTGAAATGTTTAAAGAGAAATCTGGAATTACTTTGGTTTTCCCTTCTAATACTCAGTGATTAGGTGTTTGAAAACTTGTGAGAGTAAAAACCCTTCACAAAGAACATAATATATAGACAAAGAACATAATATATAGACACCAGCAAGAAGTTCAACCTAGACATATACAAATTAATGCATTACATATACAAATTACAGCATTAATCATAATACCTATCAATTTTTTCATATAGATATTGATGAGTCAATCCAATTGCTGCCCACCATAGCAAGTCATTACTATCTTTACTCATTTTCCAAGCCAGTTCATACATAACCAAGGATGCCTGAGAAATAATGAGAGCACAACATTACTTTCGCTGATCACAATTCAGTATTAACTTAAAGGCAGAATAGAATTTCATAAACTTGTTGATAAATTTAATCATAGAGGAAAGAGAAGTTTCAACAATGTACTTGGTCCAATATGTCCTCTTTTCTCCCTTCTATATGGGCAAAGCCCAAGAAAAGACCACTTTCAATCTTATCCAACAAGAAAAGCTGGATTTTTTTTTAAAAAAAACTTAGTACGTCTTAATGCTTAGCATTTATTAAAGAAACTAGCCTTACTAAATGCTCTTCCCTTTTCACTTTAAGTGAAGTTGCGTTAAACAGTAAGATATTATTATCATCTCACTGAACCATAAAGATGTACTTTACTCACTGAACTTCCATGGAAAGCATAGGCATAGTACTGATAAAGAATTTCTTGTCTTTGGAAGTAAAAGATAATTAAAATTAGTAACATTCTGAGCTGTGACACATTTTTAGCCTATGTCCTTTACCTCAACGTAGTGAAAAATTCACATTTTTCTAGTGAAGCAATTAAGAGGAAAATACAGAAGGAAAGTCAATCATAATCATGATCAGATGACTGAAATAACCTGTTTTGGTGCCATTGTCTTTTTGACATTCGCTTTGAAACTGGAGAGTCCTAAAAGCCAAAAATATGCACACTTCAGTGACTTCCAAAATCCTAAGTTGAAAAAAATACATCTATGTGGAAAAACTTCCCTCAATCATTCAACTGTGACAGCTTTTTCACAACTTGGTCTTAAAATCATTAGTAACAGTGAGTATCATACAAAGAAATCACCTCATCTCCTGTTCTTCTTCTTTTTGAGGAGGGTTCTGATTCCTCAGTATCTGAGTCTTCAAATTCATCCTGCAAAATCATCAATGACAATTACATCATGAAATACAACCAGTTTTCCTATGTTAGAAAAATAAATGAAAAGAACCAAACTATCTGATATTCAAACATTACTTATATACCTCTTACTAAGTTTAAGGTTTGTACTGTAAGTTTTTTCCACTCAGATTTCTGGCCTAAGCATGAAGCCTGCATAAATCTGAGCCAAAAAATAAGGTTCCACAATTTACAGTATTGACCAAGAAAGCAAGGTTTGTAAGAGATTTATTACATCTTTGGGCTAAAAGATTTCAAATCAAAAAAACTTTTGAATTTAGTAGGCCATACTAATCTTAGTGCATATATTAACTGAGAATTGGTATAAGTAATATTTACCTCTGAGTCAGCATAAATCTCATCAAAGTCAGGGACTGTGAGGTGTTCCCCTTCCTTCATTAGTAACTTAACCTGGTCCTGATTATAAATATTATCCAGATCAATGGGCCTGTGACTTAAAAAATAAGAAAGAAAGTGAAATTAAAAATTTGTCAGATTTTATTCTGCTCAAGATACCACAGGATTCCTCATTACCTGTCAGCAATGTAAAAAATGACATCTTCCTCTGGTTCCAGTATCTCCAGAATGTTCAAATTTGCACCACAGTTTATCAAAAATATATGCTTCAACTGAAAATGTTCAAAGAAAAACCAATCAAATCCAACATCTAAAACTTATGTACTTAGAAAAATTGGCAGTTTATAGACAAGTGGTTGCAATAGGGGTTCGTTACAAAATATATTTTGTCTCCTGTTGACTAAAATTTCATTTCTGCATATACGTTTTTCCTGTAGGTATGTTAGGTGAAGTGGTAGTTGAAATTTCTTTTTTTCCCCTGTCAACTAAAATTTCATTTCTTCATGTAATGTTTTTCTGTAGGTAGGTTATGCATAGTGGTGGAGATAAATAAATAAATAAATAAATAAGTAAACAAATAAATACTTCCCACTCGTATAAAAAGGTAATTCACTAGCAAAGCTGTATTTTTTCGTTGTTTACCTGTTCAGAGTGTTCATGATAGGCCTTCACTAGATCCTCTTTTCCACTAACAGGGACGATAGTGTACTGCACATTATCACATTTAAACAGCCACTATCAAAAGACAAACAGAAGAAATGAAGAATGAACTGGGTAACATCACTGACAGTAATTTTCAGAATTTATTGATTTCAAGAGTTATTTAATAATTGGAATTGTAGAGATTTTTAATACGATATATGTAAAAGGAACATATTCGGAAGAAAAAGGGAAAAGGAGGGGGACCAAATTAAGTATAGGGTTAGAGAGGAATCCTCGCTCATATTTCAGAAGTCGTTTTCACTGCTTGGTTACATACGAAGTTTATTGTTAGTTTATTGATACAAATGTACACACATGCATGTAGCGCAATAATGATGATCGAATGGGTCAGATAATTGTACTTAAATAAAAATTACACTCTGAAATGGTTGAGACAATCTTTGAGAAAAATCCTTTCAACTAACGCAAGCCAACTTTGCCAGTATCCCTATAAAAAGAGGAACATTACCGAGCGAGGAAAAGAAGTGATTCGTGTTTACACTCATGAAGCAATCGTGCCGCGCTCCTAATTCGAATTAGCTGTTTTTAGTTTCTTTCTAATTTAAAATTGTGATATCTCACCTGAAGAATCTTGCAAGCACATAAGGAGTCTAAGTCAATAGATACAAGAACCAAAACACGCTGCAAAAATAATTGTCAGCCATGTTGAATTTTGTTCACGCAGTTCTGAGAGTTTAAAAAACTCAAAAAAGTAACCTAAAAGCAAAAGCAACCTAAGAGACTTACTTTGTTGATGATGACATCGTATATTTCTTCTTTGGGTTTCTCCACGAACATTTTCCCTCCAAAATAACTAAGAAATCAACATCTGAGCGTAAAATTTATTGCGCGACAGGAAACATGAAAGGATCGTTCGAATTTTAATTTTAGGCGGGAAGGCGCGGACTTCGTTTAGTCCCAGCTCTCGCTCCGCTGACCGCAAACGCTTGGCCTTCTGACAGAATGGTAACGGGTGTTATACGGTGAGTGGCGTTGAAAAAACGATGAACAGGTTCGACAAAATATAGAAAAAATGTCGTAAATTAAATCATTGGTTTTTTTTCTCTCATAACAAGGTATTCCACACAACCAGGCAAGTTTTAAACTGCATCAGGAGCTCATTACCCTCCTGACTGCATCGGTGGGTGTTTTGCAAGATAATTATTTGGTTTTATGCCATGAGCTGATGATATAAATTGGCCACGCTCAAAACGTCAGTTTTAAAAACTCTTCACGATTGCCAATTTACATTATCAACTCATTTGATCATGATAGAACCAAATTATTCTTTAATACCATGAAAATGAGTGCCATCTTACAAACGATGCTTGTTCGATGAGGAGGGTAAAAGGGGGGGTGGGTCTAGCGCACGTTTCACGCAAATCGAAAGGTACAAATAACGCATCACGAAAATTCGGATAAAAAAATTCAACGTATCGTGAAAAGCAAACTATTCACAGTTCACGGGGTTTTACTTTCGTATTTCCACCGGTCAAGCAACACGCAAAAACCCCTTTCACCCCTTCTTCGATGCAGTTTATTCATTGAAACCGTTCTCGTTTTTTTATTAAACACTGTGCTTCGAAAACAAGTGAGATGGTCATCAATACATTAGTGAACCTAAGTAAATGTAATTAATCCAAACCTGAAATTAAGATTACTTATACTTAAGCTTCCGACATGCAGGGTACGTACCGCCGTTTATGACACTTCAATGAGCCCTTTAATAAGTCGGGTAAAACCACATTTCCTACCCTAAATTTGCAATTGAAAGAAAACGTAAGCTGTTCAGCAGATGTTGACATATATAGCCGAATGAATCTAAAGGGCCGAAACTCCGTGTGTAAGTTTCCTTTAGGGTATAGACGAATTATAATGACATATATAACCTGTTTTTCATAACACTTTGATGCGGTTTCCCATAGGATCATAAAACAAAAGGCAATAAATGTTCTCGCATTTTCTTCAGGTTACTCGGAACATTTTGACCCCTTTTTATCATAGAGCGGAAGAACCCTTTCACCAAAGTTTTTGTGTAATTAATCAGAATTAAAGGTGAGTTTCATTAAAAATAAAAGGTTAACGTTGAAGCAATTTCGTACGAAAAGATCGCTGCGATCGGAGCGAGGTTTTTTTGCCATGAACTCCCGAGTCAACACTTGTATTATGTTCAGCGGACAAAAATACACTATATCCAGGCCTTCCTGAGAGAACATCGAGAGAAATCGAGTCAATTTTTTGCCATGAACGCCCGAGTTAATACTTGCATCGTGTTCAGCGGATAACGTTAAGTGTATTGCAGAAATTACATAAGAGCCATTTGACTGAAATAGAATTCTCAAGAACTCACTTTTATTGATTGGGACTGTGCATCTAAGACTAGAGAAATTTTTGACAAAAAAGACGAACAGGGATAGAAAACGCTGGAAACTTTTGGTTTTATAATTTCATCCATAAGATAAACACCTTTTCTTTTTGAATCGCTTTCAAAAGCTGCAGTCCCTAAAGCCATTTTAAAACTAGGTTTTGATATTTTCATAATTTTTCCATTTCAATACGGGATAGGGGTTTGTTTTGGCCATATTCGCCTGGAGATATGCAACAACTTCGATGATCGATTGGAGTATGAGGCGAGTGAAAACAGAGATAACACACAAAAATTCGTAAAGGATTTTGATGACCATACGAGAGAGTTAAAACTTGAAAGTGGCGAAGTGATCAGTTGATAAGTCACTCAAATTTCAACTAATGAATAAAACAAGGCTGAGCTTAATCAACTCTGCACCAGAAAATTAACACCTGAACACTAACATAACGGACTACAAACCAGCTCTAATGGCCCAGTAGGATATCGATTGAGAACATCTTGAGATTTTCTTTGTTTTTTTTGTTTTTTTTTGTGTATGTGTGTTTTACCCCACTGATCTGATTGCATCAAATCATAATTTCCCTCCCTTAGACAAGGTTTCGGAAATTTTTCTCTGTTTAATGTTTTCAGAGAGAAGTTTGATGCTCTTTTTACTGACGTTCATTTCAATTTAGAGGCTAAATTTACGCCACACTAATGAATCAAATCAAAATTTGCGATTACTGAGACAAGTAAAACAACCGTTTTCCTTCGAGATTTAGCCAAAAGTATTCCGAGATTTCGGCAAAGGAATTACATAGGAGTCCTTAGTAACCAGCAAGCCCTAACAGCAGTTGAGATTTTAAAGAATTTAACCCTTTAACTCCCAAGATCTCATTAGTAATTCTCCCTACTGTCTGCCATAAAATACTTATAATTTCATTTCGGAGAATTTGGTATTGGATCAACTTGTAGTCCCCTAATTGAGTTTTGTTCTCACTTGTCTGCTTGATTCTGTGTTAATATTGTAAGGAGAAATTCTATCTTGGTCACCCATGGGAGTTAAAGGGTTAAGGGACTTTATCCTCAGCAAATAATAAGCAGAACAACAAACTGAATGAGAAATTGATAGTTAATCATCCACAGAACTGGTGTGAAATTGTAGCGAGTCATTTTTTTTTTCTGTTTGTTTTAAGTTTTCTTGTGGAATTACTCTTTTAAGCCATTACTTTGAAAATTTGACCTCGTTTTCTTAACAGTTTCACTTATTATTAATTTTTTGCAAAAAAAGATTGCATGCATTGCACCTCGTAAAGGAAAAGAACAAACAACATTCCTTGAGGCGAATTTCTTATCTGTCCATAGCCAAAGGGCGAACTGGCATGTGCAAAAAAACAAGCGAAAAAAAATTTTTTGCTTTGTTTTTTCGCTGAGCAACGATTCAACGCAGAACCCATTGACAAATTAATTGGCACAGCTGGTCGTGAACTGTCAACATGAATGCTAAATAGCTACACGAGAATCCATAATAACATTGGTCCGTGGATATAAAAACGCTCTTGACTGCCCTTGATTCGACATCAGTCTCTAGTACATGTGTCTTGAAAATAATGGGGAGCTTCATCGGTCACGCAGTGCCTGGGTCTATATTTCTGTTCATTTCCGTCTGGTCCTTCATCGGTACTCTTATTCGAAAGCATCAGAACACGAAACCTAGACGAGGTTTGCTTCGCTCAAGCGGTACAACGTGCGCGAGATTAAAAACCCACGCACCTGTCTGGTACCCATGTCCCGGAAAGACTCTTTCGAAAATTCCACTGGAACCCATTTTAAAGGTGCTCTGTGCGTTTGTGGGGGTTCTCGGGGAGCTTTTCTTGCACCAGTCATGGAGACTGATCGGCAAAAATGGAGAATTCGTCGAAGACAACATCAATAATCATAGCCATGCCGCTATGTATTGTTTCTTCGGCCTCTCTGGTGTGGTTGATCTTGTGATGTGGTATGGTGTAATTTCTCTACCGCCGATGACTGACTATGTGATCATATCAGCAAGTTTCTGGATCGAAGGATTTCTCTTCTATTTTCACCTTCAAGGCCATTCAGAAATAAGTGTCCGCTTACACGTCATTCTCTACATCGTGATTTTCATCACAGCGGCCTTGTTTCTCGCTGATGTCTTTTTTACGCAACATCATTCATTGTTCTCGCTAATAAGGGCTGTTTTGATAGCTGTGCAAGGGTCTTGGTTTTACCAAATTGCCTTTGTTCTATATGGCCCCAACCCTTGGAAAAACACTCCAAAAAATGTTGAAGTGTTGCCGATCGCTTTCGCGTGGCATTTGTTTATTTTCTTAATTCTTTCCTTCGTGTTCGTTGCCGTGTTTAATCGATTCTGCGGGAAAAAATATACTCGAGATAATCAATTAGATGAGGAGATCTCGGACGAGGAGACAGAAGACATTCCTTTGAAAAGTACCTAACACCAGGACAATATACTGGGAAATTGAACGGATCTTTTTACAGCGCGATACTTACGAACAATTAACATAAGGGATCTCTGCCAAGCTCCAGTACGACTTGTGAGAGGAAAATAGATCGCTATCAACTGGAACTGGATGCAGGTGCTTTTAATTTCTGAAATGGCCCGCCGATCAGGACGAAGAGAAATACAAACTTTGGTGGTGTGAAATCTCACCACTTGCCAAGCTACAAACTTGAATCTCAGTGAAAAACATCAAGCTTTTTTTTATACACCACTGTCTGAACGAAAAACTACGAGAATCACATTACCCATTGATATTTTCCTATCGATAAATTCATAATTCAAGGTTTGCGAAGGTTCATTTGCAATTTCGATTTCTGCTGCAGCGTGAAAATTTGGGGGGTTATTTCAACTATTTTTAGCGGGGTAAAAAACAGTGTGCGCTTTTTTTTTTCTTTGATGCCCTTACCGTAGATTAGAATTCGATTATTAAGTCAGCGAAAAACACTAAATTGAGGAAATTCAGAAACTGTTGTGAATCATTGCTGTGGTTTAGAGCCTAACTGCAGCATGTTCCCGCTACAGTTATAAATATTGCGGCGCTTCAAATTAAGGACTGCTGAGTTAAGGGCAACTAATATTTTTTTCGTTTTATTCTTAGCTGAGGGCGAACAATAAACAGTGGCATATTATTTCCTTTCATAAAACATTGGGAAGTTTTTATTTAATCAAAAGTCTGGTGTATTTGATATTTTGACATTAGGCGTCCCCAGGCAAGGCTTACAAAGGGATATTGTCTCTGTTTGTTTTCACAATGCAAAGGATGTAATGATTTCTTTACAATTTTGAAAGGCGTTGTTTTAAATAACTGCCACTACCGTTTTTGAATGAAAAAAAAACTTGAACTCCTGGAGAGAACAAACTTACTGCGCACATCGGTTGGACTCTTACGGCGTTACCGTTTTTTCTTCAGCATATTGACCCAAAAAAGTACTTCGTTTTTCATATGCGCTAAGTCAATTGCCAGATCAATTTAGACTTCCGAAAGTGAAAATAAAATTTGCATTTATTTTCAAAAGATTTCGACATAGCGTGACAAATTTCAGTTCCCTCCGACAGCGAGACAGCTCCTTTCTACGAGACACTAGAGACTATCATTTAGATTCTTGGTTACTATAATACCTATGCAGTCCTGTATTTTCTCTTGATTACGTTGGAAAAAAAAACCTCAAAGCAGATATTTATTTTGCGTAAAAGACGAGAACTAATCCACCACTAATCAGCGAAAATGAGTTTTCTAACCGTAATTTAAAACATTTCAACCATTATTAATATTTTAAAGCTTTAAAAAAAAGTGTTTCTATAATAACGGGAGCAGGCCAGAAATATCGTGAATAAATTATCCAGTATTATGGTGGCCCACAACTGTCACGGCAAAAGGAATAACCTCGCGGCAAAAGAAAGAAGACTGACGGCAAAAGAAAACATGCAGTGAGGACATTGTTATTTCTTTTGCCGTGAGGTTTTTCCTTTTGCCGTGAGTCTTTTACTTTCATCGTGAGGTTATTCTTTTTATCGTGAGGTTATTCTTTTGTCGCGAGGTTTTTTCTTTTGCCGTGAGTCTTTTACTTTCATCGTGAGGTTATTCTTTTTATCCTGAGGTTATTCTTTTGTCGCGAGGTTTTTTCTTTTGCCGTGAGTCTTGTTCGTTTGCTGTGGGGTTATTTCTTTTGCCGTGACAGTTATGAACCATCGCACAGAATCCCTTCCATCCTATCTGTTTAAATGTCTCCAGTAAATAAAAAAAGTCTCAGCGTTTGTAGCCGTAGTGAATAGAAAAACAAAAATATTCTAAATTTCTCTACTGTAAATGGCGTGTGCCAGAGGAAAATCTCTTGAAGTTGGGTTAGCAGATATGGTGCGAAGACACTCAATTAAATTTCGATATATGTGGATTAAAGCTTTTCTTTAAGAGATTCCTGGAGACATTTAATGTCACGAACTAGGAGAAAACGTCAGGTATCCAGGAGCCAAAATTGTTCAGGGAGACTCTAGTAAGCTGGCAGAGTAACACCCACTCTTTCTACCTCAACGCTTTGGCAATCGGACATGTGGCGGATTTCATACTGAGAGCAAAATTGATGTTTCATCGGTTCCTGTAATAGTCTCACATGTTACGATTAATGTATTACGCACCGACTTTCGAACGTGAGTGATCATTTTCTATATCATTTCGCCGAATTTTCTAGCGATTTTTTAATGTTTTAGAGGATTGCTTTCTCCGAAATTATTACCTCCTACTTGAACGATGGTCGTCTTTCTTGTTGTGATGAGGATTATCTTATATAATGATGATTATGAAATTAGGCTCGCTCTTCTGATTAAGCACTACAAAGCTAGTCTCTAAATCGATGCCAAAAGTATATTCACACCGACAGTTTACTAATTTTTTTTAAGGAGCATAATTTTCGCTAAGCAAGCCAGACACTTAAATTGTTTTAAACGATCTTCATGAATTTTTAAATGTCATTAAAATGAATGAAATTACAAAGGATCAATTTCCTCTGCAAGATGAAAAACTGTCCTAGAAAAATCCTTTGAATGCCTCAAAGACTGCGTCCTTTTCCTTTTTTGCGCTTCAAGTATCTGAGCGTGTTTCTGACACATCAGTGATTAGAATTTTCCTTTTGATGTTCATAAACATCAGAAGACAGAAGCATTCTCAGTTCGTTGTCAAGAAGTTACGGACGATTCATTATTTATCGCCAGAGGAGTCGAAGGAGTGACTTGTCCCTTTGCAAAAGGCACCTCGTTGAACAGCTGTTTCGACGGCTTGTCTCAAAGCAAATGGGAAAACTAACAAGGAGGGCGGGCTTTCTGATACTCTTCAGTATCTAGGTAAGGATAAATGTTGTTTTTTTTAAGTTACTTTTTTCACCAAAATTCTTTAGCATGAATTTGGTCTCCTAGAGAAAAGCACAACATGGGAGAACGTTGTTCTTCAGGTAAACAAATAGACAGAAAGCGCATTTCTTATCTAAATTAGTTTGCTCGTGTACATGGTTCGCGTCTAGTTGAGAGGGCACGGAACAAGAAAAGAATCGCGTACGCTGTGTACTAAGTTCGCGTCTCACAAAAGACGGGAACTCGTCCTTTCAAACGGTATATTTATAGGTTGTGTGCTCAAAAACCTTTTACATTAGGGAGAAAAGATTAATTCCAGACTCATACTCACGCTAAATACAACTCTTTATTAAACATAAGGCATTTCGCTTGTGCTTGTGATACGCTCTAACTATTTCTAAATGAAGTAAACGTTTATTTGACGAATATGAATTTCGACAGTGCAATGTCATGCTGCAGTTTCTCAGGATTGCGTGATCATTTGAAATGCGTGACTGTCACGGGAACCGTTCTAGATATTTCATGACAACAGTAGTAGCACCAGAGAGCATGATACGTGAGAGACTATGCATTTCCTCATTTTGATTAATCCAGTGACGAGGTTTAAAATCTGTTCTCCGAGACTCAACTGATATCACACCTTCACCTCGCTGTTTGCGTTAAAAAAGGGACCCCCATTACCGCAAGGTAAAAAGAAATGTTTGAAAATTGGTCATTCGCGCAGTTCGTTGTGCAATACCCTAACAGCACTTCTCCTGGGATACCTGCATGCTAAATCTACACTCTTCCACGGCAATTATACGAGGCTAAGAACAAATCATACTTTGAAAAACTCACCACAGAACAGCATCTAAAATACTTCGACGGCTTTACATTAAATTTTTCTCCTTTAGAATTCGATTTCTAGCCACAATACCTTTTGACAATAATTAACAATCATTGGTGCAATAATGTTCCAGAAAATAGTTATGTCGGAACAATTCAAAATATATTTATAAACATTTTAAATTCTTACTTGATTCATAAATTAATTACATTTAGGAGAAACATTGTCCACACAAGAAATAACTTTAATTTGTTAGGTAAATAACCAGAATTTCACCATACACAATTTTATACGAGATAAATTTCAATTGAGCTGTGGATGAAGTCAAGAGAAGAAATAATCCTCAAAAGTGACTTGCAGTTTATGCAACAGAAACGAAGCTAGGAAAAAATTCAGGATTTGACACCAGGGGCCGTAGTATCGTATCTCTACATCTTATCCAAACCGCGCTTACACGCAGGCATCGGGCCTCCGGGATTCTTTCTAACTTTCGGCCGGCCCTCTTGACACTTTTCATAAAAATAAATTTTCGTATTAAAGGTTTGGTCAAATTGGAGATGGCTTGGAACGAGGCTTTGTTAAACAACGGCTAAACTTAGTTTTAGTAAATAGTGCTTTTCAAGTTAACTTGTAACAATTCCATTTGAAATAACATTATGCTCTTTCCCAAAAAGCGAAAGATTAAATAATGTTTCTAAATTTATCTCAAAATAACAGCATTTTACAAAAAAAGTTCTCTGAAATGGTTTACAAAAAATTTCCGTGCCTTCACCTCCTATACAAAGCAATTAGCTTGCAACAAATATAACATGCTTATGTAGTTAGACATTTCAACCCTTGCACTCCAGAGATTTAAATATAAATTCTCCACACGGTCTGCCATGCATTTCTTAAAGTTTTAGCGAGGAGAAAATGGTATTTAATCAATTAACATCCTTAAGTTGATATTTTACTTTCCTCTAATCACCTTCCTGATTGAAAATGTAATAATATTGCGGGAGAAATTCATTTTTGGTCACTCCAGGGAGAGAAAAGGTCACCCCTGTAACTTTTATTAATGACCAAGACAGAATTTCTCCTTACCATATCAAGCAGACAAGTGATGAGAATAAAGAAAAATATCAACAAGACAATTATCAGTTGATCCAGCACCAAATTCTCAGACTGAACATCATGAGAATTGAATGGCAGATAGTAAGGAGAATTACTAATGAGGTTCAGAGAGAGAAAGGGTTAATTAAAAAATATAATAATAATTCTAAATTTTAATTCACTTAGTATCTCACAAATTACTAGTGCAGCCAGTCTCTTCAGCAATGCAAACCACATACAAGAAACAAAACTTGAAAGAGATGACTGCTTCTCTGATGAGATAAGCAACTCTGTAATGGCCAACTGTCAATGTGTTTTCAGGCAAGCCACACAAACAGGGTTAATTAGATCATGCAAAGGCTTCCTGGTAAACTTTCCATATAGAATAAATTAAAATAGGCAAGCAAGTTATCTCGAAGTCTGATAAGTTCTACATGGCCTTCCATTTCTTTTAAAACATGGTGATTTTTTTCACTCAGGGAAGATGGCAGGGAAATCATAAACTCATTTACCCTCTTAACATGGGAATTTCTGACCTCCAGAGTATAAGGTTTGAATAAATCTTCTTCCCCCATCCCAATAGTGGCACCCATAGTACACATATTTCCTTTGCTTACGTTAGCATAACGAGATGGGTAAGTGGCAGCTTGATTTAACTCATTGTTAGCCCAGCTTTGCCAGCTCATATCAGCACTGGGCTGAAACTCTACAGTACACTGCTTGTTAGAAACAACAAATACATTACCCTCTAACATTTCCATTTCATCAGTGTGTTGCTTCCAGATACTTTGCAACACCTCATCTTTCTCCCCCTGAATGACACAATGTAAAATGTGCTGGAAATCCCTGCTTCTCACACTGTCCCCAAAATTCCATGATGTTAGGCTGCCAATCGACATGGTTAGCTGACTTGACTCAGGGGCCCCATCATCAGAAAATTGCATGATGAAATGATTTATGTTGTCATTAAAACAAATTAGCTTACGGAATAAATAGGGAAGTCTAAGGTGCAGATCAATTATCATAAACACCAACCCAGTTATTGTTCTGGAAACACCCGGTGCATTGGGAATTTGATTAACATGACCAATGTCAAGACTTCTCACAAAATTCTCCACCCGTTTGTCAGAAATAGCTATATTTGGCACCCTTAAGTCCAAACCTAAACATTTTATGTTACAGGGTACCCATAGATCAGAGTTTGGATCAAAAACTGAAGACTGAGTTTTGCAGACAAGGGCATACTTTCTGCGAGACAGAAAGTTCTGGTACTTCAAAAAAACAGCTTGTTTCAAAGCCTCATCTGAATTTTGATACCCTTTCATTGTCTTCATTCTCAAACAGACCCTGGAGATATTTCCCTCGTTTAAGTCCAGAAATCAGTTTGTCCATGGTTTGATTGTCAGCAGTAGATGAAATATAACCCCAAGCCCCATACATTGACCCTTCTTTTCCCCCATGAATAAATTCTAATACATTTTTTGTCTCCTGTCTTCGTCTGTACTTAGTGCTGGAATTGACATTTGTAATCATATCATAAGTTGTACGGGCATTTTTTTCTCCTAGCTACTGTTTACAGCCTTTTTGTTCAAGCAGAGATTTAAATTGATATTGCTCATTTAATTGTGTTACTTTTTCCTCTTGTTGCTTTACTTGATCTTCCTTTTCTTCCACACTCTTTTGAAGGCTTTTTAGCTCTTCTTCGACTGCATCTTTCAGAGCAACAGAAGTTTGTATTTGTCCCTCTTAAAAAAAAAACCAAAAAAAAACAAACAGAGAAATTAGATCTCAACATTTTTTGCAATCACATGTAAATAAAATACTAAAGGAACAGAATGTTGTACATAACATAACTTAATTTTCCGTTCGAACTTCAGAGTAGCATGGTGGTAAAAATGAAATCTTTTGCACGTTTCGAAAACACTCAAAGTTATAATATTACCATATTCATCCAGCCGAGCCTTTTTGGCTTCAATGTCCTGTGATAGCCTTTTGTTTTGTTCTTGTAACTCTCCTTTTCTTTTCAAAGCTACATGTGAAGATGAACTCTTCCAGAATGCGTGAAAAGTTCTACTAGAATCACAGCGTCCTTGGTGGGAATTAGGCTCATTGCATTTTCTGCGTTTTCGACTGCAAAGTGAGCAAGAAATTTAAGTTATTCAACATAACCACACAAGCGCAAATTCGACGTTCAGAATTGCTTTGCTTATCTATCGTCCCGTTTATCCCCTGAAAAATTGCTGGCCATACGAAGATTCTTCCTCGAATGGTCTTTTCACTGCCGTAATTACACACAACGATCGGCGATCTGTAGAGAATCCAATATGGCTGCCAGCAAGAAGCATCGAGCGCTCGATAAAATCGGGGTTTAAAATGTACAAATTTACGGTTTCCACGATTGAAAATACAAACAAACGGAGTCTACGGCTAAACTTCAGGAGCAACTTCAGAATACCCCGCCACTCATTTACATGTCATTGAATAACAATAGCGTCTATTGTGTTATGCCTCGATCTTCAAAGCCTCCCGACACATGTAAGTGAAGCGGACCAAAGTGGCGGGGTATTCTGAAGTTTAGCAGAAACGTCAGCTTTTTTACCCTTAACGGTGGCTAATTTACGTTTTCAACCCAGTTGTTAACACTAAATTACCTGCTAAACTTCAGAATACCCCGCCACTTTGGTCCGCCTCACTTACATGTAAATGAGTGGCGGGGTATCTTAAGGGAAAGCGCACTCCGACATCCGTCAGAAGAAGGTCATCTCGGGTAGATTTCCGATTACGAAATCCGAGCTCGCCCGATGTTGTCTTCGTGATGAAGGCCCTGTTTAGCATATTAGACCCGCAAAACAGAGTAGAAACGAACACGAGCTTCGTTTTCGCTCATGACTTCGTATTAGCGTCAAGTTATTTGCATTTTTTTCCGTTGCTAACCTATGTGACAGATTCCATAAAATACATTTGACGCCTCCTTTTCACGGGTGGCCGATCACAACTACAACGTAATGACATCTTCACGAAACCTGTCAAAAGGAGGATGTTAAAACACCGGAAATCTTCTGGATTTCTGATGAAATAAATTTAACGCAGTTACGTTCAGATTTTAAGCGATATATTGTTATTTCTAATATGGTAATTGTTTAAAAAATTGTACATTACCTCTATATATAGCTATATTACAGACTCCAAAAAATTTTTGCGATGCCTCCTTTTCACGGATGGCCGATTACAACTACAATATAGTGACACCTCCACGAAATCTGTCAAAAGGAGGATGTTAAAACGCCAGAGGTCATCTCGGGTAGATTTCTGGTGACGAAATCCGAGCTCGCCCGATGTTGTCATGAAGGCCCTATTTCGCATTTTAGAGCCGCAAAATAGAGGAGAAAGGAACACTTACTTCGTTTTCGCTCATGACTTTGTATTAGCGTTAAGATATTTGCATTTTTTTCCGTTGCTAACCTATGTGACAGATTCCATAAAATACATTTGACGCCTCCTTTTCACGGGTGGCCGATCACAACTACAACGTAATGACATCTTCACGAAACCTGTCAAAAGGAGGATGTTAAAACACCGGAAATCTTCTGGATTTCTGATGAAATAAATTTAACGCAGTTACGTTCAGATTTTAAGCGATATATTGTTATTTCTAATATGGTAATTGTTTAAAAAATTGTACATTACCTCGATTGGACGGAGATTAAGTTTGAATATAATGTAGCAGGCGATATTACTTTTGTCGACAAGGATAATCCGTGACTTGTTTCACCTACTACATTTTCTCTATCTGCGTTGTGCCATGATCATCATTGAAAATATTTTACGATAATGTTTTTTACAATATTTAGATGAGGATTTTCAATTCTAAACGCAAGAGCGTACTTAGGGAAAGATTTACAAGAAACAGTTTCTCATGAATATATTTTAAAAATTCTTTTAGCTGACTTCTACATAGATAAAAATTACTACATAGATATATTTCACTTCGACGATTATCTTAATAAACAATTAACGGGAAGTTCTGAGAATCAGTTTTTGTTCAGTTTTGACAGATTTCGTGGAGGTGTCACTATATTGGTATAGGTAATCACATGAGGCCAAGTACTATTAAGGATTAATTGCACGAGAGTTTTCAAAATTTTCCAAAATTGCCCGAGTCGCGAAGCGACGAGGGCAATTTGGAAAATTTTGAAAACTCAAGTGCAATTAATCCTTAATAGTACGAGGTCTCATGGGATTACTTGTTTATCAATAAAGGGCAAAATTTATACGACCTCACCCAGTCGTCTTCCTGTTTCGCCGATGTATAACTTATTGCAATAAGTGCAAGTTATGCAGTAAATAACATTGGCGGAGGTACACGTAAAGTGATCAATGATCTTAATGGATCTTTTGGGTCCCGATATTTTCTCTACGTTATGAATGAAAGGACAAGTTTTGCATCGTGAGCGAGCGCATTTAAAAGTTCCAGATTGGTCATAGGTTTGAAATGAACTCCTGACTAAAAAGTTCCTATGTTTTTGTCACGTTTGAATGAAATAAGTGGGGGTTGCGAAAAGATAGTGCCAGTCTCTGAATCGTTTTGGAGTAATTTAAAATTTTTAAGAATGATAGATTTAACTGCGTGGTTGTGAGGGTGAAATGTAAGAGTAAATGGAATGCGGTCAGTGTTCTCCTTCTCGGCCGTTTGTAGTGCTGCCTGTCGATCGATTTGTTGGGCACGGTGGTAGCCCGCTTGAACGACAGAAACAGGATAGCCGCGTTTATCGAAAAACTGGCACATTGCCTCTGATTTTTCGGAAAAATCAGAGTCGTCACTACATAAACGAAGAAGTCTGAGAAACTGTGAAAAAGGTATGGAGTTCCTGACGTGTGATGGATGTGAGGATGAATGCAACAAGTAACTATGTGAATCTGTAGGTTTGTAGTAAACACTAGTACATGAGCCGTTGCCTTCAATTGAAATTTTGATGTCTAGAAAAGCCAAAGAAGTGTCGGAAATTTCCCAGATATATTTAAGAGCCGGATGGAAGGAATTGACGGCGGTTATAAATTGAGTGAGCTCCTCCTTGGTAGAAGAGGTAGCGCCGATGCAATCGTCAATGTAGCGGCCGTAGAGTTGAGGTTTTGGGCCGTGGTATTGGCTAAGAAATTGATGTTCGATAAAACCTACAAAAAGATTGGCGTAGCTGGGTCCCATTTTAGTACCCATGGCCACGCCATTAGTTTGTTTGTAGTAGTTACCACCGAATGAAAAACAATTGAGTGTGAGTACTAGTTCGGCCAGACGGAGTAGTGTTTCAGAGCTAGGTTCCTTAACGGTGCGTAAATCAAAAAAATGTTTGAGGGCCCGGAGACCTTCGTCATTGGGAATGACAGTGTAAAGAGATGTTATATCCATGAAAAAAATTAGCTTGTTTTGGTCGAGGAAACTAAAGTCACGAAAAATTTCAAGTGCGTGTTGGCTGTCCTTAATGTAAGACGGTAGAGTTCTGACGATAGGTGCCATAATTTTGTCTAAATAGCTGGAAATAAGTTCAGTGGGACAACTGCAGGCAGAAACGATGGGTCGACCTGGGTTGTTAGGTTTGTGGATTTTAGGTAAAAAGTAAATACACGAAGTTCTAGGAGTAGTAATGATGAGATTTTTAGCAGTGGCCGGCAATTCTTGTTTAGCTCTAAGATCCTTAATCGTATTTTTGACAATGTTTTGGTTAATTAAAGTGAGGTCTTTGTCGACTTTGGCATAAAAGGAGGTGTCAGAAAGTTGCCGCAAAGCTTCTTTTTGATAGAGGTCGACCCGCAGGCAGGCAGAAACGATGGGTCGACCTGGGTTGTTAGGTTTGTGGATTTTGGGTAAAAAGTAAATACACGAAGTTCTAGGAGTAGTAATGATGAGATTTTTAGCAGTGGCCGGCAATTCTTGTTTAGCTCTAAGATCCTTAATCGTATTTTTGACAATGTTTTGGTTAATTAAAGTGAGGTCTTTGTCGACTTTGGCATAAAAGGAGGTGTCAGAAAGTTGCCGCAAAGCTTCTTTTTGATAGAGGTCGACCCGCAGGCAGGCAGAAACGATGGGTCGACCTGGGTTGTTAGGTTTGTGGATTTTGGGTAAAAAGTAAATACACGAAGTTCTAGGAGTAGTAATGATGAGATTTTTAGCAGTGGCCGGCAATTCTTGTTTAGCTCTAAGATCCTTAATCGTATTTTTGACAATGTTTTGGTTAATTAAAGTGAGGTATTTGTCGACTTTGGCATAAAAGGAGGTGTCAGAAAGTTGCCGCAAAGCTTCTTTTTGATAGAGGTCGGCCCGCCAAACAACAACTGCGCCGCCTTTGTCGGCCGCCTTAATGACAATGTCTTTGCGTTTTTTTAGACTTTTTAGTGCCGACCACTCTTCCGAAGAAAGATTGGAAAATTTGGTGTTACGATTGAATTTAAGTTTGTTGATATCGTGGCGACATTTTTTGAGGAAAAAATCTAAAGATGAGAACTGGCCCTCTGGGGGAGTCCATTTAGACTTTTGAGTCTGGAGTGTTTCGCAAGTATTTTTCTTGGAGGTGTTAGAATCATCCTCTTTGTCATGAAAAAAGGCTTTCAACTGAACGCGGCGAAGGAATTTTTCAACGTCTTGCTTAACTGAAAATTCGTCGGTTTTTTGTGATATGGGAACAAAATTTAAGCCCTTGCTGAGAACTGATTTTTCTGAATCGGAAAGTAGTAAATTTTCTGGAATGGTAACTACAGTTTTGAGGTTTTCAGGCGAGGAGTCGTTAGTAACTTGAGGGCTTCTGAAGTTTACCCCGCCACTTTGGTCCGCCTCACTTACATGTGTCGGGAGGCTTTGAAGATCGAGGCATAACACAATAGACGCTATACTAATTCAATGACATGTAAATGAGTGGCGGGGTATTCTGAAGTTGCTCCGAGTCTACATATAACGATAAAGCTTTTTTATTTGTGATAGGTAGGATACAACGAGAATAGAAAATTACCCAGGATGGATTTCCCCCTCACAACGCGCCAAATTCACATTCTTAAACGATTTCACCTCGAAAACACAATCCTAAGGGGGGGGTCTCGAAATCAAAAACATACTTTAGTATGGGAAGAATATACCTACCCCTGAAAGTAACGATTTTGACCTTTTTAGATAGCGTTTAAACCAGGAATTTGTCTCAGAAAGGGACTGATTAAAACTCGCTTTTCGTTACCAAACGGAAGCGTATGCAAGCTTTATTATTAGAAAGCCATAACTGGAATGTTGGGAATGTGTAAGATGTAAATGTATTCATATTGTTTATTGTATTGCCGAGCAGCGAATTTCAATATCTCCACCGCTACTGAGCCATCGAACGCGAAAACAATAAAGGCCTGTTGGAGAACGTGACGACAGGGACGCTATGGGAGGAAATCGAATAGCAACGAACCACCGTGACACGAGAATCCATAATAACATTGGTCCGTGGATATAAAAACGCTCTTGACTGCCCTTGATTCGACATCAGTCTCTAGTACATGTGTCTTGAAAATAATGGGGAGCTTCATCGGTCACGCAGTGCCTGGGTCTATATTTCTGTTCATTTCCATCTGGTCCTTCATCGGTACTCTTATTCGAAAGCATCAGAACACGAAACCTAGACGAGGTTTGCTTCGCTCAAGCGGTACAACGTGCGCGAGATTAAAAACCCACGCACCTGTCTGGTACCCATGTCCCGGAAAGACTCTTTCGAAAATTCCACTGGAACCCATTTTTAAGGTGCTCTGTGCGTTTGTGGGGGTTCTCGGGGAGCTTTTCTTGCACCAGTCATGGAGACTGATCGGCAAAAATGGAGAAATCGTGGAAGGCAACATCAATAATCATAGCCATGCCGCTATGTATTGTTTCTTCGGCCTCTCTGGTGTGGTTGATCTTGTGATGTGGTATGGTGTAATTCCTCTACCGCCGATGACTGACTATGTGATCATATCAGCAAGTTTCTGGATCGAAGGATTTCTCTTCTATTTTCACCTTCAAGGCCATTCAGAAATAAGTGTCCGCTTACACGTCATTCTCTACATCGTGATTTTCATCACAGCGGCCTTGTTTCTCGCTGATGTCTTTTTTACGCAACATCATTTATTGTTCTCGCTAATAAGGGCTGTTTTGATAGCTGTGCAAGGGTCTTGGTTTTACCAAATTGCCTTTGTTCTATATGGCCCCAACCCTTGGAAAAGCACTCCAAAAAATGTTGAAGTGTTGCCGATCGCTTTCGCGTGGCATTTGTTTATTTTCTTAATTCTTTCCTTCGTGTTCGTTGCCGTGTTTAATCGATTCTGCGGGAAAAAATATACTCGAGATAATCAATTAGATGAGGAGATCTCGGACGAGGAGACAGAAGACATTCCTTTGTAAAGTACCTAACACCAGGACAATATACTGGGAAATTGAACGGATCTTTTTACAGCGCGATACTTACGAACAATTAACATAAGGGATCTCTGCCAAGTTCCAGTACGACTTGTGAGAGGAAAATAGATCGCTATCAACTGGAACTGGATGCAGGTGCTTTTAATTTCTGAAATGGCCCACAGATCTGGACAAAGAGAAATACAAACTTTGGTGGTGTGAAATCTCACCACTTGCCAAGCTACAAACTTGAATCTCAGTGAAAAACATCAAGCTTTTTTTTATACACCACTGTCTGAACGAAAAACTACGCGAATCACATTACCCATTGATATTTTCCTATCGATAAATTCATAATTCAAGGTTTATGAAGGTTCATTTGCAATTTTGATTTCTGCTGCAGCGTGAAAATTTGGGGGGTTATTTCAACTATTTTTAGCGGGGTAAAAAACAGTGTGCGCTTTTTTTCTTTCTTTGATGCCCTTACCGTAGATTAGAATTCGATTATTAAGTCAGCGAAAAACACTAAATTGAGGAAATTCAGAAACTGTTGTGAATCATTTCTGTGGTTTAGAGCCTAACTGCAGCATGTTCCCGCTACAGTTATAAATATTGCGGCGCTTCAAATTAAGGACTGCTGCGTTAAGGGCAACTAATATTTTTTTCGCTTTATTCTTAGCTGAGGGCGAACAATAAACAATGGCATATTATTTCCTTTCATAAAACATTGGGAAGTTTTTATTTAATCAAAAGTCTGGTGTATTTGATATTTTGACATTAGGCGTCCCCAGGCAAGGCTTACAAAGGGATGTTGTCTCTGTTTGTTTTCACAATGCAAAGGATGTAATGATTTCTTTACAATTTTGAAAGGCGTTGTTTTAAATAACCGCCACTACCGTTTTTGAATGAAAAAAAAACTTGAACTCCTGGAGAGAACAAACTTACTGCGCACATCGGTTGGACTCTTACGGCGTTACCGTTTTTTCTTCAGCATATTGACCCAAAAAAGTACTTCGTTTTTCATATGCGCTAAGTCAATTGCCAGATCAATTTAGACTTCCGAAAGTGAAAATAAAATTTGCATCTATTTTCAAAAGATTTCGACATAGCGTGACAAATTTCAGTTCCCTCCGACAGCGAGACAGCTCCTTTCTGCGAGACACTAGAGACTATCATTTAGATTCTTGGTTACTATAATACCTATGCAGTCCTGTATTTTCTCTTGATTACGTTGGAAAAAAAACCTCAAAGCCGATATTTATTTTGCGTAAAAGACGAGAACTAATCCACCACTAATCAGCGAAAATGAGTTTTCTAACCGTAATTTAAAACATTTCAACCATTATTAATATTTTAAAACTTAAAAAAAAAGTGTTTCTATAATAACGGAAGCGGGCCAGAAATATCGTGAATAAATTATCCAGTATTATGGTGGCCCACAACTGTCACGGCAAAAGGAATAACCTCGCGGCAAAAGAAAAAAGACTGACGGCAAAAGAAAACATGCAGTGAGGACATTGTTATTTCTTTTGCCGTGAGGTTTTTCCTTTTGCCGTGAGTCTTTTACTTTCATCGTGAGGTTATTCTTTTTATCCTGAGGTTATTCTTTTGTCGCGAGGTTTTTTCTTTTGCCGTGAGTATTTTACTTTTTGCAGTAAGGTTTTTTCTTTTGCCGTGAGTCTTGTTCGTTTGCTGTGGGGTTATTTCTTTTGCCGTGACAGTTATGGACCATCGCACAGAATCCCTTCCATCCTATCTGTTTAAATATCTCCAGTAAATAAAAAAAAGTCTCAGCGTTTGTAGCCGTAGTGAATAGAAAAACAAAAATATTCTAAATTTCTCTACCGTATATGGCGTGTGCCAGAGGAAAATCTCTTGAAGTTGGGTTAGCAGATATGGTGCGAAGACACTCAATTAAATTTCGATATATGTGGATTAAAGCTTTTCTTTAAGAGATTCCTGGAGACATTTAATGTCACGAACTAGGAGAAAACGTCAGGTATCCAGGAGCCAAAATTGTTCAGGGAGACTCTAGTAAGCTAGCAGAGTGACACCCACTCTTTCTACCTCAACGCTTTGGCAATCGGACATGTGGCGGATTTCATACTGAGAGCAAAATTGATGTTTCATCGGTTCCTGTAATAGTCTCACATGTTACGATTAATGTATTACGCACCGACTTTCGAACGTGAGTGATCATTTTCTATATCATTTCGCCGAATTTTCTAGCGATTTTTTAATGTTTTAGAGGATTGCTTTCTCCGAAATTACTACTTTACTTACTTACTTACTACTACTTGAACGATGATCCTCTTTCTTGTTGTGATGAGGATTATCTTATATAATGATGATTATGAAATTAGGCTCGCTCTTCTGATTAAGCACTACAAAGCTAGTCTCTAAATCGATGCCAAAAGTATATTCACACCGACAGTTTACTAATTTTTTTTAAGGAGCATAATTTTCGCTAAGCAAGCCAGACACTTAAATTGTTTTAAACGATCTTCATGAATTTTTAAATGTCACTAAAATGAATGAAATTACAAAGGATCAATTTCCTCTGCAAGATGAAAAACTGTCCTAGAAAAATCCTTTGAATGCCTCAAAGACTGCGTCCTTTTCCTGCTGTTTCCGCTATCTTCGTGATTCATCAAATTATATTATATCTCTTTTTGATATCCAAAGAAATTAAAAGCAAAAGTATTTTCCTTCACTTTTACCAAGACTGTCTGGGAAACGAAACTAGTGAACCAGAAAAGTCCACACCAATAGCGGTGGGATCTGTACGAAAAAAATAACAAGTAAGAAACATCTTTTGCGCTTCAAGTATCTGAGTGTGTTTCTGACACATCAGTGATTAAAATTTTCCTTTTGATGTTCATAAACATCAGAAGACAGAAGCATTCTCAGTTCGTTGTCAAGAAGTTACGGACGATTCATTATTTATCGCCAGAGGAGTCGAAGGAGTGACTTGTCCCTTTGCAAAAGGCACCTCGTTGAACAGCTGTTTCGACGGCTTGTCTCAAAGCAAATGGGAAAACTAACAACAAGGAGGGCGGGCTTTCTGATACTCTTCAGTATCTAGGTAAGGATAAATGTTGTTTTTTTTAAGTTACTTTTTTCACCAAAATTCTTTAGCATGAATTTGGTCTCCTAGAGAAAAGCACAACATGGGAGAACGTTGTTCTTCAGGTAAACAAATAGACAGAAAGCGCATTTCTTATCTAAATTAGTTTGCTCGTGTACATGGTTCGCGTCTAGTTGAGTGAGCACGGAACAAGAAAAGATTCGCGTACGCTGTGTACTAAGTTCGCGTCTTACAAAACACGGGAACTGATCCTTTCAAACGGTATATTTATAGGTCGTGTGCTCAAAAACCTTTTACATTAGGGAGAAAAGATTAATTTCAGACTCATACTCACGCTAAATACATCTCTTTATTAAACATAAGGCATTTCACTTGTGCTTGTGATACGCTCTAACTATTTCTAAATGAAGTAAACGTTTATATGACGAATATGAATTTCGACAGTGCAGTGTCATGCTGCAGTTTCTCAGGATTGCGTGATCATTTGAAATGCGTGACTGTCATGAGAACTGTTCTAGATATTTCATGACAACAGTAGTAGCACCAGAGAGCATGATACGTGAGAGACTAAGCATTTCCTCTAATTTTGATTAATCCAGTGACGAGGTTTAAAATCTGTTCTCCGAGACTCGACTGATATCACACCTTCACCTCGCTGTTTGCGTTTAAAAAGGGACCCTCATTACCACAAGGTAATAAGAAATGTTTGAAGTTTGGTCATTCGCGCAGTTAAGTGCCGCGTCGTGCAATACCCTAACAGCACTTCTCCTGGGATACCTGCATGCTAAATCTACACTCTTCCACGGCAATTATACGAGGCTAAGAACAAATCATACTTTGAAAAACTCACCACAGAACAGCATCTAAAATACTTCGACGGCTTTACATTAAATTTTTCTCCTATAGAATTCGATTTCTAGCCACAATACCTTTTGACAATAATTAACAATCATTGGTGCAATAATGTTCCAGAAAATAGTTATGTCGGAACAATTCAAAATATATTTATAAACATTTTAAATTCTTACTTGATTCATAAATTAATTACATTTAGGAGAAACATAGTCCACACATGAAATAACTTTAATTTGTTAGGTAAATAACCAGAATTTCACCATACACAATTTTATATGAGATAAATTTCAATTGAGCTGTGGATGAAGTCAAGAGAAGAAATAATCCTCAAAAGTGACTTACAGTTTATGCAACAGAAAAGAAGCCAGGAAAAAATTCAGGCTTTGACACCAGGGGCCGTAGTATCGTATCTCTACGTCTTATCCAAACCGCGGTTTCACGCAAGCATCGGGCCTCCGGGATTCTTTCTAACTAGGTTGATTTAAACTTAGAACTTTCGGCCGGCCCTCTTGACACTTTTCATAAAAATAAATTTTCGTATTAAAGGTTTGGTCAAATTGGAGATGGCTTGGAACGAGGCTTTGTTAAACAACGGCTAAACTTAGTTTAAATGACCGGCCTAATGGCTCTTGGAAGTATGAAATGCTCAAAGGAACAAATAGTGCTTTTCAAGTTAACTTGTAACAATTCCATTTGAAATAACATTATGCTCTTTCCCAAAAAGCGAAAGATTAAATAATGTTTCTAAATTTATCTCAAAATAACAGCATTTTACAAAAAAAGTTCTCTGAAATGGTTTACAAAAAATTTCCGTGCCTTCACCTCCTATACAAAGCAATTAGTTTGCAACAAATATAACATGCTTATGTAGTTAGACATTTCAACCCTTGCACTCCAGAGATTTAAATATAAATTCTCTACACGGTCTGCCATGCATTTCTTAAAGTTTTAGCGAGGAGAAAATGGTATTTAATCGATCAACATCCTTAAGTTGATATTTTACTTTCCTCTAATCACCTTCCTGATTGAAAATGTAATAATATTGCGGGAGAAATTCATTTTTGGTCACTCCAGGGAGAGAAAAGGTCACCCCTGTAACTTTTATTAATGACCAAGACAGAATTTCTCCTTACCATATCAAGCAGACAAGTGATGAGAATAAAGAAAAATATCAACAAGACAATTATCAGTTGATCCAGCACCAAATTCTCAGACTGAACATCATGAGAATTGAATGGCAGATAGTAAGGAGAATTACTAATGAGGTTCAGAGAGAGAAAGGGTTAATTAAAAAATATAATAATAATTCTAAATTTCAATTCACTTAGTATCTCACAAATTACTAGTGCAGCGTGTCAAAGCAGCCAGTCTCTTCAGCAATGCAAACCACATACAAGAAACAAAACTTGAAAGAGATGACTGCTTCTCTGATGAGATAAGCAACTCTGTAATGGCCAACTGTCAATATGTTTTCAGGCAAACCACATAAACAGGGTTAATTACATCATGCAAAGGCTTCCTGGTAAACTTTCCATATAGAATAAATTAAAATAGGCAAGCAAGTTATCTCGAAGTCTGATAAGTTCTACATGGCTTTCCGTTTCTTTTAAAACATGCTTACATGAAAACTTTGTTAATTGTAACATGTAGCATTTAACACTTTAACTCCAAAAATCTAATTACTAATTCTCCCTACAAACTAATTCACATCTCTTTGTTAACTAGTTATAAAAAAATTGTGGTGCTAGATCAAGATAACAACTTCTACCAACTAAATTCAAATATTCTTATCATCTGTTTGCTGTATAATGTATGGACATTATAGGAAGAAGTTACATGTTAATTACTTCTACGAGTTTCAGGGTCAATCATGAAAACTTTGGCATCCCACAATATTTTACCATAAAAGCTTACACCTAATCTCTAATTTCAGGCACGCATCCCAGTTTACGGGACTTGCACTTGAACATATTGACTGTCAGCCACTCACATGTAACAGAGTCATTCCTATTTTACTATCTACCCAAAAAGTTTGACAAAGCATGGATGACAGTATGGCTTGTCATTCTGTTCCTTAAAAGTACCTTTGTTGAGCTGCTTGAGGCAAAATGCACACACAAAGTGCTCAGGGTGAAATTTACGGTGCATGGCAGTGATGCATCGGCCTGTGATTGGCTTTTGACAACTGAAGCACAGCGTGCCTCTGCGGGCATGATAGTGCATCTCACAATAAGGTCGGCCTTCATGCTCAAAGAAACTTCCACCTGGAAAAGCTTGATGGCATTCCTGGGGGGAAAAGAAAAGTCATAAAATGTTGATTTACTTTTGCAACCAAGACAGAGCAGCAGACAAAGAGATGATGAGAATACCAAGACACCATACAATCTTCTATGCATTTCACAAGGTGTTGACAAGGAGAATTTATTTTGCAATCAAGAGCTTCTCTAGTTTGGGATCATTCCCTTTATTTTTGCGACTTTAGTGTGTGATTCAGGGGTGATATTGTAAGGAGAAATTAGATGCTAGTCACTCTTGTGTGTCAAAGGTTAAATAAGCCCCCTTGAGAGTTTCTACAGAAGAGCAATACTGAAGTTTGCATTGAGGTGGGATTATTGAGGGGGTGTATACAGGAGTCTGTTAGAGAAGATGGCTTCTTGGTGCATTATTGGTGATAAAAATAACCACCAACTAGAGGGATTTTAAATGAAAATAGGTTTAGGGAGGATTTTTTGATGCTGGCACTTTGTGAAAGAATGTTTAGTACTTAAAAGTCTTTTGGATTAGATGGGTGATCCAACACAACATAAAAACTAACCCAGTCCCCTAAGTATACCTGTACACAACAATCACACTGCTGGGGCAGTGTGGGTGGATCTAATTGCTTATAATATGTTCCAAGCTATATGCTTGCAGCCTTTGAACAAATGTCTACTTCAAATTTTCCAAACTTTCTGCATGCTTCTCCTAACTATCATCTCTACCATAGAGTGCTGTGGCTGGCAGAGGTTATTCCTAGTTTTCAGAGAGCAAATGGTGGCACAATAGTGGTACAATATTGGTACAATAATACAATGGATGGGGAAGGAAAGGGAGAGGGAGGGGAGGGGTGGTAGTATTGTGCTGCAGAAACAGGCTGAACCTGGCATAATAATAGGGATGATTCGAGACAGTCAACTATCCTATCCAAAGGAGGGGAGGGTGGCAGAATTTCCATACAGTGTTGTTTTTTTGAGAATAATAATAACAATAGAAAAAAACCAGCAAAGAACTTACCGAACACACAAAACATTCTGAGTGCCAATGGGCACTCAAAGCAGAAATATAGCTATCAGCTATGGGCTGGCCACACCCTCCACATCGAGGCGCAAACAACGCAAAGTAATCATCACGACAATAAGGCTTCCCATCTCTCTCATGAAAGCCACTTTCACCAAATGGCCGTCCACAAGCCGCACACACAAAATGTTCCGGATGCCACGTCTGGTCTAGGGCTGTGACACATGACTGAAAACAAAGTAGTCGATTTGAAAATTTATTAGAAACTCTACTGGGAAAACAATGAGAAAAAATGAGTTTTAACACTTTACACAATACAGTTCTCTAAACATGAGCATCTTGGGTAGGTGTTTATTTCATTTCTTCACATGACCTTTACATTTGATTCAGGGGTGATGGTGTGAGGAGAAATTACATGCAAATCACTCTTAACCCTTTTGCTCCCAAAAATGATTGACATGTAACTTCTCCATGTAATATCTAAACATCATCCAGCAAACAGGACATGAGATTACTCAAACTTGTCAGTTAGAAGCTGTTGTCTTGATCTAATACCAAATTCACGCAACTAATTTACAAGGATATGTGTAGCAGCTAGAGAGGAGAATTAACAGTCAGATCTTGGCAGTTAAAGGGTTAAGACTTAAACCCTTAAAACCTTGACATCAGTACTCATAATCTCCATACTGTTCTCCAGACATTTCCTATGGTACTGACAAGGAGAATTTGTTTAACAATCAAAGCTTCTTAGGTGGGCAATCATTTCCTCTATTCTAATGATCTTAATGAATGATTCAGCAAAATTACAGTAAGGAGAAATTAGATGTTGGTTACTCTTAACCCTTAAACTCCCACAAGTGACCAAGACAGAATTTCTCCTTACAATATCAATACAATATCAAGCAGCCAAGTAATGAGAATAAAGAAAAATATCAGTTAGGGGATTGAAAGTTGATTCAATACCAAATTCTCTAACCTAACACAGGGTTCTCAGTTGAACCCGTAACCCGTAACACCTGTCACGGGTGTCACAGGTAAGTGTTACGGCTGTCAAAGTGCTTCAACCAGTAGATCAATTCGTCTATCAAATGCAAATAAAAGAACGGCTTTTTGAGTAAATTGCTGGGTAAACTATTGACTGTTAGTTGCTTTCGCAATGTACCTTTCTTCGGTTTTAGTTGTCAAAGTGAATAGCCTTTTTGCAGACCATAGAATAACCGAACAATCGCTTCACGTCTCCGTAACGTTGAATATGGCCGCCATATTGAATTTGTAAATTTGAACCCAGGCCTCTCGCAGATGTCGTCTTTCCACGTGCAAAAACATGGCCGATTCATTCATTAACAAATATTTGCGCTATCTTATACTCTTTCTCATTTAGATATATAGCAGTTACTGGGTCAGTGTGGCCTTAAGAATTAGTTTTTGTAAGTGGGTGCCCCCATTTGGAGAGGACTGGTTTCCTAATAATTGTTTTTGTATAAAATGAATGCCATTAACTCAGAAAGCAAAGCATTGTTATTGCAGGTTAATATTTCATTGAATATTGCAGTGTAGTTTTCAGTTTGATAAGAGATAATTTCAACTTTCCGTAGTTCAAAGCCACTGAACAGATTACAAAATGTACTTAAACTTGTTTGGAGAAAATGAGAAAATATGCCCCCAAAATGAAGGAAAAAGCAATTCTGAGCATCTTAAATAAAAAATTTCCCGGGGGAGCATGCCCCCGGACCCCCCTAGCAGCTTGGGCCCATAGGGCCCAAGTTACACGCTCAAAGGGCATATATATTAGGGTTACGCCTGTAACTACCAAAGCAACGGCTGTACAAAATTCTACTGAGAACCCTGCTAACATCACAAGAACTGTATGGCAGACAGTAAGGAGAATTACTGATGAGATCTTGGGAGTTAAAGGATTAAGAGTTGAAAGGGTTAAGCATTACACCAAATGATACAGATTGGTTTGATGAGTGTGTAGATATGAATATAATCTCCTGCGATCAATTTTTTCTTTAAATCATAGCCATCTCAATGGATAATGTGTGTTGGAAATTACAACAAGGTAAAGTTACATACTACAGTAGTAGTCACTTCTAGGGGATCAAGGTTGTAACAGTGCTAACATAACTCTTTCAGTAATAAATAAATCAAATGTAGAACAAAGTCACAACTTACATCTAGAATGGGTCCATTACAGTAAGCGCATTTTGGTGCAAATTGCTCATGATAGTCTCTCTCACAGAAAGGCTTTCCATCTCGCTCAAAGAAATTTGTAGCACCTAACGCCACCTCACAGGTAACACAAGTAAAATGTTCAGGATGCCATGTGCGACCCAATGCAGTGCAAACCTGACCTATGATTGGTTTGTTGCAAGCTGCACACATTCCTTTCTTTGTTGTACTCACACCCTGTCTGGTCATGTCTGACTGTAGAGAACCCAGCATGGAGTCCAGCTGGCTGACTTTACCAACAGCTGAAAATGACAAGAAAAATTGATATCAGAACTAGACCAGATGTATATTAACCTTTATATAGTTCAGTTACGCACGCATTCTGATTGGTTCTCACTTATGATCTATTAGAGGACAGACCTATAGATGACGTCATCATTAAAACTTTTTTTCCGTATATTTTAATTCTTTATCATATAAAACAAATAGATTCCAAGTTGCCATGCGTCTGTTCAGAAATAGATCACAGTGGATGTCAAAATGAGGTAAGAACATCAGTGACATACTTGGCTGTGCCTCGTGTGCCACATTTTGACGTCATCTGTGATCTATTACTGAGCAGATGTACTGCAACTTGGAATCTATTTGTTAATTCACACCCTAACATTACTATGCTTATTCTCCATACAGTTCTCTATACATTTCCAAAGGTGCTCACTGGGAGAATTTGTTTGACAATCAAAAGCTTCTTTACTTGGTGACCATTTCCTTTATTCTCATGACCTTAATGGGAGAGATTAGATGCTAGTCACTCTTTAAGGTCAAAGGGTTAAGACTGGTTTACACCCTTGATAAATGTTAGAAAGTTGACATTTCAATATTTCCTGTCTAATTAGACTTTGTTGCCTAAAGAAGACTCAAAATCATTGACATCCCTGATCGGTGATGAACATAATCTTCATTAAAACTTCAAACTTCATTGTAACTCGTGATTCACTAATGGGTTCTTTAGCCTTTTCACTCCCAAGATCTAATAGGTAATTTTCCTTGCTGTCTGCAATACAATTCTCATGATTTTTGTTTGGAGAATTTGCCATTGGGTCAACTAATAATCCTCTAAATTATATATTTCTTTATTCTCGTCACTTCTCTGCTTGATATGGTATTGATATTTTAAGGTGAAATTCTATTTGGTCACTCTTGGTCACAGATGGGTTTCTTGAGACTAGAACCATGAACAAAAATTGCACTAGTAATTTATGGGATATAAGAGCTAGCTGACAGTTTTGGCCAACTACAAGCAAAAGCTTTTATAAGAGATTCTGAAAACTTGCAGTGGTCTTGGATTTTACTACTGACATACAAAAACCACTTCAGCAATCATCAAAAAGTTTAAAAACATAAACGTGTTTTTGCAGTCATTAACAAGAGCATCTCAACAAATAGGTGAAAAATGATACATGTAAACATTCACCACATACAAGGAAGTTGCTGTTTTGATTTAGTTGGCTTTGCATAATCCCCGCTGAGCCTGGACTGCGATGGAGTGGGAGCTGTACTAACATTGACTTTAAAGTCTGACAATGATGCCATCAAGTCATCCAGCTCTTTGGTGGCTGTTGATGCTGTCCGTGACTGTCTGTTATCTAAGTCCCTGGTTTGCTGGACTTGGTTGCGCAGAGGAGCCGGGTTGAAAACATGAGATGTATTAACTTGGGCCATGGGACTTTCAGGTCCATTTCTTTCTCTGTAATGTCCATCAACTGAATAATCAAAATATGAAAATTGTTTAACGGTGCAAAACCCTAAAAGCAGCCTGTGGGAGAAATTCTTCCAATTCCTTTTGCAGTCCATTTGTTACACACCAAGTATAAACAGTAAACCTCAATTGATGGTTTAACTAACATGTATAAAATGCGTGGATATTTTGCAAGTTGCAAAGTAAATTTCTGGGCCCTGTAGAGGCAGGGAAAATAGAAACAATAAGCAAAATGTCCACTTGTATCACACATGTACATTTAATAAGGGATTTATTATTCCACAATTGTTTCATTTTCTAGTCTTTTGGCTTTTAGTTTTCTAAACTTTGCACTGTGTTATCTGAGCATAGTACGAATTCCATGAGGTATCTGTGAAATATAAAAACAGCATAAAAGAAACCATTTACCGTAAAAACCCACAGATAAGCTGCACTCTGAATTTAGCAGCTTGAATTTTGGAAAAAAAGTTTTTTGTAAGAAATCAAAAGAAATCCAAAGTTGAGTCTTGAGAAGTCTTCTTCATCCACTGTTCATCAAACATAAATTAACTATTAAAATTGCAATGGAAAATACTTCAAAGTCTTACCCACAATTTTAGCACTTTTAATATAATGAATATCGTTTCTACCAACTTTGACATATGATTGATCTTTTTCTCATATTTGTTGACAGGAATTTCTTCATTCAACACAGTTTTTCCATAGATTTTTTCATTACAACAAGAACGTAAATTTAGCTGTTCTTTTCTACATGCTAAAATTTAATGTCAATACATGTACAGCTACAATACACTGCACTACCTGGCCTGTTATCATGGGTGGGGGACATCATAGGACCCTTGTAGCTGGCTGGTCGACCATTAATGGCTGGCTTTGGTGATGGTGACGTTGGACTTCCTCTCGGTGATCCAGCACTTATTCGCTTGACTAGAGAGACAATGAAAAAGAAATAATTATTGCATGCACTTCAGAGTCATCGCAATATCATATCATAGAAAATGACAATTAAAACAACTCTTATCCTTGTCTGCCTTGTAAATAAAGAAAGAAGAGAGATCAAAACAACAGACCAAAATGGCCCAAATGTAACACCAGACTACATTGCATACAAATGTGTATTTCATTTCGACTCAGAAAAGTAAATAATGAAAACCTGACAGCTAGCTGTATCACTACCAAACACAGGTCACCAAATTGGCAACTTTCACCGCAAATTTATAGGCTTAACCCTTTAACTCCCAAGATCTTGATGTTAATTCTCCCCTCTAGCTGCTTCACATTTCCTTGTAAATTAGTTATATGAATTTGGTGTTAGAAGATAGCAACTTCTACCTGATAAGTTTGAGTATTCTTGCAACCTGTTTGCTGGGTAATGTAAGAATATTATAGAGAGAGGTTTCATGTTGATCACTTCTGAGCTTAAGGGTTAACTCTGTTTTTCAAATAAGAACAATGACAAAGAATTGCGATGATTGTGCCATAAAGCAAAATATGAGATACATGGTGTCTTTCAGTTTTAAATTTCTTGTTTTAAATCAAAATATTTTTAAAAAATGCAACACCAAACTTATTGCAATTTTCTTCATTGTCATACTAAAATACACAAAAACTAAATTGCAAAGATGGTAACAAATTTAGCAATATCAAGATGAAAAGTAGGTTTTGCACAGCAGATAATACACATGAATGCAGATGTAAATCATGAGGGTTTTAAATAATTTATTCAATTTTAACCAAGTTTAAAAAAACATATACGAACAACTTGACTTTAGTTCTCATTTTAGAAGACAAGTCAATGGAATGTACTAAAATTGTATAATTTGAGATTATTTTCGTACTTAAAACTTCTTCCTGTAAATAAACAAGCATCTCATCTGTTTTCTTTTGGCACATGCACTCCACTTAAAAACACGCGCAATAAAAATATTTATTATCTAACAGGACTTTGGAAACCACAAGCACCTCCAAACAAAAGAGTTGAAACAATAAAATTCTGTACAGATTAACATATATTTATAGCTATTCTACATTGTACTTCTGTTATTTTAGTTTAAGCAATTCCAATTGATATGAATCTAAACAATGCCAGAAATGGAAGAAATTTAAAGACTCTAGAAGAGAATTCTTAAAGGAATGTTCACTGAACAACTCACAACATTGAGATTACTATTTCATGTTCCCATCAGGGGGTAGCTTTTTGTTTTGCATCAGGCAGATTTTTACATTTTAAACTGTAAATTTACCTAATAAACTGCAGCAGGTTAAAACCTAGTTATTAACATTTGATAACATTTTAGCAAACTATACAATTACAAGATTACCTTAATTCCCTATTTTGCCTCTTTTGATGATAATTAAAACCATGTTAATAATTCTTCCTTAGAACCAAGTTTCTATACAAGAAAATTGCAAATATATTTTCTGTTCTTTATTTAGTTCAAGATATGACAGGCCAGATTGCAATTTTACATCCAATGGTTAGAAATATCTTCAATTAAATATTATAATAATAATAATGGTGATTATTGAATTAACATAGGCCAGCTGCAAGGTGCAAAGGGAGAAAGAAAAAGAAAGTAAGAAAGAGAGCCTACTGACACAGGACAACAGCTGCCAATGCCCTCTCTTTCAATTACCATTATTTACATGTAGTTTGTCGAAAAATTGCAAAGTCCTTTACCCAAGGTCGTGCTACAATGATCAAGACCATGGAAAATATTTACACTTGGATAAACTGAGCAAACATTCATTCATTGCTTTTGCTCTTGTAAATTTCAAATGCAAAATTTACTGGTTTTGTGAACACACTGTGATCTCGCTCTTCTATTTAGCTCTGTATTGTTTTGAGAATGGAAAAATAAACGAAAGGGCTTTTTCGATTACTCAAAACTGACCAGAAATCAACCACAAGTAACGTACATTTTAAATCAAAGGCAAGGCAATCACACGACCAAGAGGGGATTATTTGACCTTGAAATTTCTTACTAATAATAATCAAAAAAGGATAAAATGAAAAATTATTTAATTTCAAACTTGGGGCTCTGTAAATTTAGTAAATTTCAAACTTCGTTTGGACTTACCTGTAGGATCAGAAGGATAATGTATTGGGTTGCTCAAATTTTCCAATAAACTGTCCAACTCAGAAAGATTTTGACCCAAACTCGATGAAGGAACAGGTGGAGGGAACAGTATATCGTCCTTGGGATTCGATCCATGAGGATCGAGAGCTTCGAACGAGGGAGGAGGAGGCAAAGGTGGCGGGTTATCGGGCGATTCTCGTCCATTCGATGCTTGTCTGCCTCTGGATTCCGTCGGCGATGCGGAAACTGTGGGACTTGTAGCTTGGAGATCCGCCAGTAGTGCATCTAAAAATTCAATATTCTGTTTCAGCTTTTCTTCGATAGAGGGTTTCCTCGTTTTTCCCGGCATATCAATTTTAATTCGCAATTCTCGGCGTCAGATCCAGCTATCGGGTTCAAAGTTTTTATCGGGTTTTAAACATTCATTCACAATACCGCGTGTCGCAGAATGACATGTGTGCCATGCTGTCGGATGTAGATGCCATAATTTACCTCACCAAAGCACAATAAAATTACACAAAGCGATATAAATTATTCAAAAGCAATATTGACAAGTGTTTTAAAGACACGACAATCCCCGCATCGTTACGCAGTAGATGCAGCCCCGGGAGACTCTCGCTCGCCAAACCCGTTAGTTGAAACAAATACCAACTCAAGCGGGCACCTCACAATCGAAACTATTAAATATGCTGAATCACCAATGAAAAGAGGACGTCCAAGTGAGATCTATTCAAAAAAGTTTGGATAGTATTATAATCCCTCGTCGTATGGAATAGGGAATCTCAAAGTTTATTTTCACAGAGGAATCGGATGAGATCGGAATGTAGATACGAAAGTTCTCCTGCGTCGGAACAAAATTGAAAGTACGTGAGACGTGAACTTTGAATGTGACTTGAGAACAGCTGAAATTGCACCAAAACAATCAAAGCATTACCAGAACTTCCTATTACAAAATTAACATAATCAAAGTCATTGATTTACATAGATGCAAAAATTCAAATCTTAAGTCAGATTTTGCCACCAAATTTCACAGCATTTTGATGAATGACTTTCATTGCATTCCAATATAAGCTACCCTTGAAATAAAAATTCCTGTGCTGTTTACAAAGTATCACAAACAAGTTAACGAGCACGATTCCTTCGCAGGGTTTTCAAGATCAAAATAGCAAATAAAAACAGGATTCAATTTCTCACAAGACGCTACAGCTTTCGCAAGAACCACAACAGATTAAGAAAGACGATCAATTAACCAAAGTGCTACTATTTACAGAAAATCACACATACCCAAGTCTTCCATAGCAACTTAGTCGAGTGAACTTCGTATATCCACTTAGCAGCAAATCACTGCACCCGTCAAACGATCAATCCAACAAAATTCAAGAGTCACAAAGCTTCAACGCTCTCCTAGACTTCACAGTTCAGCCCTTTCGTTCGATGTCTGAAGTAATCGTAACGTATCGGAATGCTTCGGAATGAGTCGGCTGTCTATTTGTGTCGATCATACCGAAACCTTCGTGAATAGTTGGCATACCTCTTCTACATTCCATTGACATATTTGGAAGAAAACGGAAGTTGGGTGGATTAAAGCACATAGCGACTTCTGACGTAAGGATCATGCACACACGTAAGAAGATTAATTTTTAATTGGCTAATTTTTATTCGTCCATATAATACAAGGGTTCTAGTAATGCGATTTTAGCTCACATAAACATAGCACAAATTTGTCGCTAATTAGTTGCATCAATTAGACAGGCGATTAGCCGTTGCATTTGATTAACGTCGAAGACAATAGGAGAGGCAAGAGTTTTCAGCTTCAGAAAATTTACTTCCTAAAATGTTTACAAATCGGACAGATTAAAAACAAAGGAATTGCGTCATTGGTATCCAAACACCCCACTTTAAAGGGGAAATTTGAGCTAATTAACGCTTAACCTAAGGAGAGCATTTATGACCCGTGAAACGGGTTGCATGAAAACTAGAAGAAATACGTTGGGAAACTTGAAGAACTTAACTATTCTTTCTTGTTGAAAGGAATGATTAGATGATTTTTTTTCTTGCTTTTTTGCTATAAAGTGCCAGTAAAGCCATGTACTGATTAGAAGTAATGACCAAGGAAAGTTCTGAAATTTTTTTGGTCCACAGGAGGTAGAGTTTCAACAAGGCCCTTGACTGGATTTGATAAAATGACCTGTGTTTAAGGACCAGATGACATTTAAAACTGACCTTCAAGCCTTTAGGGCTCAACCTTTGTACATGGCTAGTGATTAAAATAAAACATGCTATTCAAATGAAAAAGGAAAGATAAAAGGTAAAAATGAAATAGGATAATTGGGTGAGTCTGTACAACCTTTCCAAATCTAACTTGCTCTTTTGAAGAAGTGATCTCTGTTAAATCTTAACAATGTAATACATAATGAATTAGTGATAATGGAACTAATCCTTCAGAAAGTGGTACTGACGAGGAGACTAAAGATAAAGACTTCCGTGAAAGTCATTAGTATAATTTCCTTATAAAATCTGAGTTGTTCTTTTTAGAGAGGTCTATCCCTTTTATCCTTAAAAATGTAACAATTTTGGAAATGTGTTTTGTTTTAATAAAAATTAAGCTGAAATGACCAGAAGGGGTGGCTGGCTGCAAAAGTGGGTCATACAGGGGTGCTCCTCCAAAAATGGTCTATTCCAAGGGCTGAAGACTTCAAGACCTAAGGAAAAGAAGAGGGTAGACAAAATGAAGAAGCTATACACTTTTGGGAGAACACACCTGAAGGCAACACATGGGAAATGGAAAATGTTTGTATCTTGGCAAGAAATTTACATTCTCTCTTTTGAGCTACAGAGATCAAGATGCTAAGGGGATCACATGCTTAAGGGATAGTTTAAAACTCCTTTTTTCTCAGGTTGCTTCAAAAAATTTCTTCCAGGCCTAGGACATCCTGCACTCCAAAGTTCATAGCTATAACATAGATAAACAACACTTGAGTCATAGTGGCCTCATGATTAGAACACTGGGTTCTGGATATCATGGTGCAGGACAGGGTCATTAGTTTGACCAGAAGTCCAGTGTGCTAACCAGTAGGCCAGTAGTGGGGCAAAACACATAACAGTTCTTTATTTTCAGTATCTCTCACCATGCAGAAGTATAAATGGATTGATGGATCAGTTCTTTGCAACATCTTTTGGATGCTTCAGGAGAATTTCAGTGTCCATATTGGACTTCCATCTTCTTGTAGTAATGCAAAAGGATTAAGGTGAAGTCTGCATGTGAGCTTATACAATTTTTTCTTTTCAAGGACAACAGACAGCTTCTTTAGTTTATAGTTCATTAATTCTGACCTTATTATTTTTGCCAAAACATTCTTCTTTTGGTGATTATTTACACCCTTACAATTTTCCTCCCTTCTCTCTCATTTTTCATAATTTTCCTCTAACAAATGAAAGAAACATTGTCCCTGCTTTACTGGTCTTTTTTAGTATGACCCTTTACTGTTCTCCTGATGGTATAAGAGAATTTTTCAACATTAGTGTTTTACCTTTACCTTCAGGGCACACTCCTATCATGAGTCCACAATTTTGAGGGTATAGTGATGTTATGGACTGCATTCAGTTCATGCATTGCTTGAATTTGTTCATAATCTCAACTGCTGGAAATGGAATCTTGTAGAGATCTAAATAACAATATCTTTCCAGGGAAGGAACAAGAACCCCAACCACCCTTTATGCTTCCAGCACCCATGACCTGCTATTTCATTCTTATGAACTGCAGTCTCTTTAGTTCAATCATCACTATTTAAAATATGTTGTCAATTGAATCAGTTTTTGCATGGCTTTTCCCATTATTGAAAATGTGTCACACATTGTAAATGTTAATACATGGCGATATTGGCATCAGAACAATGAGTCAATACATTAAATATTGCCTTCACTGGTATATGAAAAACATCAATATCTCTAAATGCAATTTATACTCTTCCTTTGCTGAATATCATGATTCAGCTTTCCGTGTAGCAACTCTGATATAAGACAATCAAAATGAATGAGAGAGAGCATGTGTCTGATTACTTGCTCACAACTGCTGTTTCACATCACTCATACCTCGTTAAATGAAGTACCAGTATAGTGCAACTTTTGAATAACATTTTAGTCAAGATTAATTTGTTTCTTCTTCTAAACTGAAGAAAAGGATCCATCACGTCAAAGATTACACTTTAAACCTTACATACACATCACAGTTTTGCTACAAAGGTTTGTTAACAAAGACTTGTACTTCAATTCAAGCTTAAAACTGTCCCATTAACATTGTTTATTTTGACCAATTCAGACATAAATATCCTTTCGTTTATCTTAATTCAAAGAGCACATTTTAAGTGCTCTTACAATAATTTTCATTATTTGAACAATAACATTGCCCCACCACCATCCTTACCAAATACTGCCTTATTAACATCCAAGTCCCAACTGAATGTCCCCCTTCACCAAAATAGATAATCACTGGCCAGTTTTAAATAAGAAAGAGAAGTTGAAATATTAATTAAATACAAAAATACAGTCATTGCACTAAACAATTGGCTAACAGAAATCTCAAAAGTTCTATTCTAACATAATAGGGACACCTATTCACACAAAGTTCAGTTTGTTTTTAGCAATACAACTGCCTTCTATCTCCAACAAAGCCAAATGTTTTATTTAAACATCGATATTTATCATCAGTGTCAGGAAAGCTTGAGGTGAAAAGAACTAGAAAAGATTCGGTTACGTCATGACAACTCATTTATTCTTATGAAGAAAACTAGATGTCTATTGATTATCTTAAATTGAAGCCTTTAGACCTCCTTTGAACGACTGGTTCATACCTCCTATCCCACAACCATGTTCCAAAATCCCTGAGTAGTTCAAGTTCAAATTAACCAGTCCATATTTACCTTACATTCTGCACTTATTATTGCACCTGAGAGGTTTCCAAATTATTTTTTTGATAAAATTGTTCCACAACTTCTAAATTTGCCTCCAAGAGATCAACAAACTCTCTCATTTCCCTCAACACAGTATCTTCGTCTACTTTATTACGACCAAGTTTGTCAATGAAGTCTTTACGGTAAGGCACAGCCTTCAAGGCAAGCTACAGGTAGAAAAGAAAAAAAAGATACATTGTCCTCTTATAATTTAATATATAAATAGGAAATAGGATAGGAAGTTGCTCAACTAAGCAGGAAAACGTCTGATCTTTTAAAGTGTCAGATTTACTACCATCTAAAATTAGACAGTCATTCTAACAGTCAAATGCTACACTGTATCAAGATCTCATGAAAACATGACTTGGACTTCAAAACAGTGACAAAACAGACTTTCATTCCTTTTTTTCTTTCAGTTAAATAAATGTTAGTGAAATAAATGATTAAATTTTTAAAACTTTATCAACAGGTGAACAGTATCAGGGACATCACAAAGCATCATACACCTGCATATCATTATACCTTCACAGTATTTTCAATTTTGTATCACTCCTCTTAGTGAGCTAAATTGAGGATACTCCAATTATTGCTTGGACAGACAGGCACTGCACAACGCATATCAACCAAGTACAGAAAGTCAAGAATGTGAGATAAACAAGCACTTTATGATACAGATTACAAACCAAGTGACATCTCTCTTAAGTGCAAACACACAAGGCTTAGTGATACGAGACATGGATCCAGCACACTTATCACTTCAAAGACTGTACTTAATTATTCCAAGAAAAATATACTGTAACTATTTCCAATTCTTCCCAGTTGCAGTGTCAAAGATTTGGACTAAACAGAGATTTGAGTCAATTTGGATGAGAATCTGCATAAATTTCAAGCTTGGAGCCACATTGGTGTGACACAGTGAGCTTACTGAGTTGACGTCAATCTCTTCCTGTTCAATCCCTACCCAACTAGGGTGCTGTCTGAGGTTTGACCTGTGAAATTTCACACCCCTCACTTAGCTGTTCAGAGAATGGGCCGTTTACTGCATCCTATTAGTTACAACATGTTTTGATCATTTCCACACAGTTCTAACCAATCAGAGAAGATCTCCTGAGCTCCATGGCCCTACGTCATCAATTTGGAATGCACAGTGTCTAACCACAAACATTTCTTCAAGGCAAAATGTAAATTTACAGAGAGAAAGGCCTTTGTTGTGTACACTCAGAAAAGTGGTGATCAGTGCTTAGAGAAATGCCATGAGGTTGGGGAGTGAAAAGCCACCAAGCTAGGCTACAAATTCTGGTTTACAAGTCCCAATCAAACTCACAGGGGTAGTCTAGGATAGCTCTAGAAAGATCTTCAATGGGAGTGCCTACAGCTTAACATCAACACTGTTTGTGCTTGAAGCTTTCTTCTTGTTGTTGTTGTCCCATGCAATGAGTAAAATGATGTTTTCAAGTGAATACTTCACAACTGAGGATCTTCACAACTTTCTATGAGCTTGTTGGTGTTCAAGTTGGGAAGTTGTGAGGAATCAGGGATCTACACGTGGATAAACATGTTCAAGAGCAGTGATGGATAACGTTGAGGCAGGATGAAAGATGAAGGTCTTGAACCTAGCACCTCAAGATTAAGAGACACTGCTTAAACAAAATATTAACACGTATCCTCAACATCATCTCCAAGGTAAGACGTAAAGCCCAATCACAAAATCCTGATTCCAAACCTTAAACAACATGTGGAAATCTAATCTCTTTCAAATACTGTGGCATCCATAGTACACTGTATTACATAATTTGAAAGCTTGTTTTAGCATGCAACCTTTCTGCCTTATTTGTGGAGGAAGCTGCCATTGAAACTATTTTTAGGTATCTAAAAAAAGGTGACCTTCTGTATGGCCATAATGTCAAAAAATCATGTTTTTACCAATGTAACTTACTGAGAAAACTCCCTGAACCATCCACCCATGAAATCTCTTCAGAGAATTCTCATATGCCTTTTTGGCACATTTCACAAGATCTTCCTCACCAGTCAGAACCTCTCTCAGAAAGACTATGATAAATCGGAGAGCCCTGTAGAAAAATATATTAAGGAGAAGTAACTACCACAATGTTCCGAATTTCGTGATGATGTTATTTACTTTCTATGCTGACAAGCACATGTATCTTGCATAACTATGAATAATGACTACAAAATGGTCAAAATAGCTTAACAAGATAAATCTATGAAAGTGTGCAACTTTATGGTGACTTTTCTTTTCTAAGCCCCGTTTAAGCCTATTTCACATCACATATCTGAAGAAAATCTGTTCGTCAAGGCTGCAGAAGCAGACACTTCTTTGTTACATATGAGAAACTTTTCTTTTCTAAGCCCCGTTTAAGCCTATTTCACATCACATATCTGAAGAAAATCTGTTCGTCAAGGCTGCAGAAGCAGACACTTCTTTGTTACATATGAGAAACTTTTCTTTTCTAAGCCCCGTTTAAGCCTATTTCACATCGCGTATCTGAAGAAAATCTGTTCGTCAAGGCTGCAGAAGCAGACACTTCTTTGTTACATATGAGAAACTGGTAGGCAACCATGGCATGGTACGAATTGCAAGTTTTTCATCTGCAGTTATAACAGTCATGCTGAAAGGAAAAGAGTTAGCATGTATACTTTTTGGAAATCATTATTTTCATTTTCCAGATTTGTAGTTTAACCTTGAATCAAATCAAATGGCCTCAGCAAAAGAGAAGTTGTCAAAGGGCTTGCCTTGAAGATGAAAATTCTCTGTCTCCATAAAACATTTTAAACAGTGCAATCAAAGTGAGATTCAGTTCCCTTAAGAGTGTTTCACCCAGTCATCAGGAAATTTATGTTGCTAGGAAAATCTTCAGGCTTCTTCCCAGAATTTCCAGACTTCTTTCTCGATACTTAGAAACGATTAAGAATGAGTTAGCACACGAAAACACTGAACTTACAATAATAAGATACTTCATATCTCCCTGATGTGTTGCACAGATAGTTTTGAAATTGAAAACCTTTCAACAAGACAAACCTTTTCAACCATAACAAAGCATCTGTAGCTGAGTTCTTCGCTTTGGTAGAATTTTCTGCCATTTCACTTTCTACGATGTCTTGTAAAGTTTTAAACTTTTCTAGGTCTTTGGTGAACTTTTCTCTTAGTTTCTGGAAGGAAACGTAATGAGGGATAAATTAGTACTTTCTATTTTAAAAAAAAATTCCTGAAAAACAAGGCTTGAAATTCAAATTAAGGTGAAATGCATTCACTGGTTTGAAATTTAAAGAAATTTAAGATAAGCTTTTACGCTTCCAGTCTGAAACTTCTCTGCTAACAAAAGTTGGACTAGGTGGACTCTGAATTATGAAGTCCAAAGTCAAGCAATGCCCTGTTAATCCTGTTGTGTTCTTATCAAGACATCTTACCCTCACAGTGTCTCTCTCCCTATCCAAGAGCATAAATCAGCTCCAGTGAGCTATCAGGGAGACTCAATCAAATACTGGGAGGTACCCTGTGATGGACTAAGATCCCACATTCAGGGAGAGTAGCCACAGCCCTAATCATTTAACCCTTTGGACCCTGACAACACTATCTATATTCTCTCTACTCTTATTCATACATTTCATTCAGTAATGACAAGGAGAATTTGTTTAATAATCAATGCTTCTTCTGTTGGTGATAATTTCCTTTATTCTCATGATCTAAATCAATAATTCAGCAGTGTTACTGTAAGGAGAAATAGATGCTGGTCACTCTTGGGGTTTGAGGGGTCATTGCTATGGAAATGAGAATAAACTCTGGGGGGTATAAGCCAAACTGCTCCAAAACTAAACTTCCTGTTTTCTGCCAAAAAACCACCCAGTGGATCAATACAAAGGAGGTTTTTTCACAGCTTTTGAAAGCCAGAGAGACTCAGCTACACTGCTATAGAGTATCAAAATAAATTTTAAAAAGAATTTTATCTTAAAAACTACACTTCATGGTTCCTAATCTAGGAAATGTTAATCATTTGAAGAAAAAATAACAAGTGATTAGAATGCTGAAGTGGACAGTATAGAGTCTATAGTCTGACTTACTGTTTCAGTAGAGGTTATACTCTATCATAAGATAAAAACATCACAAGATAACAAAAAACATAACTTTGAAAAGGCCTTACTTTTATGTTACCATTGATGTCTGATTTGACTGGAGCAAATGCTGTTGGTCCTAACACATCTAAAAAGAAAACAATTGTTTTTTATTTTTCATATACACTTTTCTCCTTAATTTAAGCTCAACAAGTCGAATAAAATTTCAAATCAGTGGAGCAATCCTTTTAACCAATTGAATTTCAGAGAATTACAAGTGATTTTAGGCATTGACAGGAGGTATTTCAGGCAGTAAATTTCACTGGTTACCACCTAATAAGGAGAAAACTGCACATACACTTGCCATTTCCCTTGCTTCAAATATGACTGTGGTTAGTTGACTATTATGTCACATAGCCCCAATTAAAATTTATCCAATGAAGGAAACATTTTCAGCAAGAGTATCCATCCCTCATGGAGAACATTTGTCAATGTATTCACTCCCAAAATCTCAGATCCTCTCATGACCATTTTTCCTTATGTTTATCATCTATCTGCTTGCTAATGTCTCGATATTATAAAGAGGAAAAACTTCCTGACCACTCATAAAAGAGTGAAAGGATTCAGAGATATGACTCAAGTCCTACTAAAGCCAGAGACATGCTACTTGCTCATTTCTTCAAAGCCTTTACTATACATTCAGAAAAATGCTTTTGATCTCTATAAAGAAAAGAAATACAGCAAAGAAATACAGGCCTCTTGGGCAAAACAATTCACATTTTAAGGGGAACAAGAAACACCTCCAAACTTTTAGTAATAATAACATCTAGTATCTCACTTAGATAAGTTTCTCAATGCCTCTGTTAAACATTTACTTCAAAAAAAGAACATGTGGTATGTTTTTTTTAACACCTGTTTGTTTCTTTTTCTCACAGGAAAATCCTTTTTTTTTTTCATTCAAACTCTAAGAGTCATTAAATAACATAATGGATGAGTGTTTCTATTGAATATTTATAATAAATGTGGCAGGTAGTGTTTCTACCTTTTGAACCATTTTCCTAGAGTTGTTACTTACAGCATCAAGAGTTAAATATATCCTGGAATAAAACATCAAAGAATATCTGATAGCACTGTATCAAGGCATGTGGGGCATATTTACATAACCTTCTGGTTTTCCACATGTTTTTGAAGCATTACATATACACCTTAGAGGCAGGATACCTGTACAATGTACAGGTAATGATACACTGTAATATTATAACCCCGGATATAAAAAGCTTAAGAAACAACTATTTTAGAAAAGGGTGGATAAATCAGGAAGTTATAGGATTTCCTTTAAAGTGGCATTATAAGGATTAAATATCAGTGTATCCTGGAAAAAAGGCAGATAAGCTTTTTCAAACATTTTCTGACTATATTTAGTCTTTTTTTTTTTTTAAAGTTTAGTTTGGAAATCATGGATGCGAATGAATGTCGTCACTTCGCGATGCCTTGAGCATCAAACTTGAAAGTCAGGAAGGTATTAGTTTGGTGCAATCATGCGATTGCTAAGAGACAACAGATTCAAATAATATAACAAAAATAGGCACAGATTTACATACATGTTCATATGAGACTTATTAATGACAGTTGTATAGACAACAAGCTTGAAAAACTCCTCTTTTGAACAAAAAGCTAGCATACTTCCGGAAAGAAATTCATTTTTCCGTGTTGAATCGCCATTTGCTATTGAGATTGTGTTACAACATCATGGTATTATTTATTGTTTGAGTCAAAAGGTCAGATGACCAAAATTTGACAGTCACGTGCTTTGTACAGTCAAACCTTGATTATCCAAACTCATGGGGACTGTGTTTAATAGGTAGGATAATCAAGAGTCCATATGAATCCAAATGACCAGAGAACCTAGTCCAATAACAGAAAAATTCAGATAATCGTAAAATCCAGATAATCAAGGTCCTGAAAATTAAGGTATTACTACAACACTTCACAGCACTAGCAGCACAGTCACGTGCTCAATACAGTCAAACCTTGATTATCCGAACTCGTGGGGACTGGGCTTAATAGACAGGATAATCAAGAGTCTAGATAATAAAAAATATCAATATAAATGACCAGAGAAGCAAGTCAGAATAAGCGAAAAGTTCAGATAATCATAAAATCCGGAAAATCAAGGTCCTGATAATTAAAGTTTTGACTGTACTACCTCACTAGCTTGTCAAATGAACAACAATAAAAAATGCCCACAACCGTAAGAATCACACTCAATACTACAGCACGCATCCTTGTTCTGCAACAATTAGCACTACTTTTGGCTAAATCAATTAATATCCATTCTTATAGGATCACTCAATTAGCACCCAACTTTCCTATGTGGATGAAAAATTCTGCCATAAATGATGGAATTTTGAAAGCAATAATATCATTTCGAAATGCATAATTAGAAAGTTAGTCCTACAAAAATTCATATTTGCCAGAAATATAATAACCCAACCACAGAATTTTCCAAGTTTCCAAGTCTGGTCATCTATTTTTTTACCTTCAATGTTTCTTCCTTTAAATATCTCACTACTTGCATATAAAATCACTTCCATCCCACTTTCCCTTTCCAAACCTCTCCCTTGAAGATCATGGGGGCGTCCTTAATGTGATTGATATGATGAAGTGGATTGTGCAATTAAAATGCAAGACACTGAAAAATGCATTGTTCACATGCTGAGACAGTCAACCACACCTCTTTGGCAAACTGATAAATCACATTCCGATCATCAAATTGTTAACCACCCTAAAATATCATAGGACTAGCTATCCTAGAAGTGCCTAAATATCACTTTCTATAGCCAAACTAATTACATGCTGTTCATTTGTAGATCATGTTCACTTCCATATTGCAATTGATGACATAAGGATTGCATGATTTTGCTAAACTGCATTATTGCCAAGACAAGATGCTACACAATACTCCTTTGCAGACTAGCAAATTCACATTCCTATCTCCAGTAATTATCTAGTTTCATATCATCCAAATAGTGTACCCATATAAACTGCTGTTGTAAAACTTGTGGCAGACAATTCAAAAGAAAAACCTAACATTTTTGTGCACTGTAATAGAGCTGTGCAATGTGGCACATTAAAATTTTCCTTAGCCCTCAATACTTTCTTCTGATTGCTTCCAATCTTTCTCTATTCTGACGGTGACTAATATTTCTCTGAGCATATCAATACTTAGCCGACGCTGAAATCGCGAATTTGCGGCTGATAACTGATTAGTAATTATTGCAAGTGTCAGTCTAACGGCATAATTCAAAAATGCATTGGCCATTGTTTTCAAATCAACATAAATTTTCACGATTCAATATCGTTTTATTTCCTTTCCAGCGTTTTTCAAATTGGTCTGCAGTGTTATTCATCAAGATCATGCATGAATAATTTAAGAATTTAAAATAGCTGTGGGAAAAATAAGCTGAAGTTTCAGAGCAGAAGCGTCTGCCAGCGCTCTAAACAGCAGGTCAGAGTTGTTTTTTAGATCCCACAAAAATACTAAATTAAATTTCGAAATGACGAACGCGCCAAACTGACCTTAATGATTTTACACAGATGAACTCTCGAATAAATAAGTTCTTGAAATCAAAGTGAAATCATGGCACATGATTTGACACGTAAGCATTGGTAATTACGCGGTAGTCTAAACATGATGTAAATTTTCATTGCATGAGCTGTACATTCGAATATGTCTATAGCGAATTTTATCTTAGAATGAAAGGTGCTTACCGAAAAAGGGAACTACTTCACTTGCTGCATCTAAGAATGATTTCGTTTCAATTCTGATATCCTCAGGGATAGATAAAAACTTGTGTTCTGCTTCGGTAAAGAACGACATGGTTTTTCCGGCGTGCTCGAAAATTCGGTTTTGATAATTAGCGCCGGTGAAGGTCGTCTTCTTGTACTGACTGGGGTGGCCTAGGGAAAATAAGTCTGGTTACCTTTTATTTCACCCTAAAGCACCCGCATTACATAAAATAATCACTTCCAAACTATCGAAATATTAAGAAAATCTTATAGTATAGAAAAAAAAATTGTACTTTGGACAGTTACGTGACATTTTTAGGCCGATGCGTGTTGCTCACCTCTCCTCCACCGAGAAAAAATTTTGTCACGTCATTCATGAAGACCGAGAAAATAAAGATCTCTGGGAAATGTTTTGTTCAGTTTTTATTCTAATATGGCGTCCGAGTTATCACGTATTCAAGTCCGGCAAAATGAGGTAAATAATACAAACTTTTTTCCATTTTGTTACAAGAAGAAAGAGAGAAACGACTTTACCAACGATAAGAGATTTTGATTGAAAGGAAATGGAATTTAAGTTTTCGAGTTGTGACAGGAGTCACGTTTTCATTCACTGACAAGAATGTGTGAATCAATTGTCAACGATTTTAACGTGTTCGCATTTTTTATTGAATTCTTTCTCGGAAGTAGGGGCTTGTTTTTTGTAGACGAAATTGCTTAAGATGAAGGGAATTTTTTTTTCGTTTGATGATCGAATGTTATCGTAATTTACTAGAGTTTTGAAAATTTGCTGAAGATCATTCACTCTAGAATTTTGCAGTTTTGAGCGCGTGGTGTGGTGATGTTTCATTTATAGATATTCACTTTACTCAAACATTTCGAAAAAGGAGTTTTAAGTATAGAATACGAAAGGGAAATGTTCAAAGAAAATGGAACTTTACTTGATTCCTATTTCCATTTTTGCTCAAGTGATTTTTTGATAAATGGGAACCAATGAACATACTAATGGTATGACAATGAGGTTTTGGGCATGTAAATGTTGTTCGTAAACGTAATATGTAGTTCTTATATATACTGAGAGCTTTGATGAACGTATCCTACGTCACTGATGTTAAAAATACTGAGTCGTATTTAAGTTTTCATGATAAGTCTATATTTTTCACAGGTATTGTGATTTAGGTTGGGTTAAAATACAGTCTCACCCTGTGAGCTAAAACGTGTACTCTGAACCGCCGTTGATTTTTCATTTCTGGAACTTTTGTATTGATTGAATTTATACGTATTGTCAGGGTTTCTATTGGAAAAATTTACAGGTGTGCCCTCTAAAGTGTTGTTAATTGTTGAATTCAACATCAAATGATGTACAGAAGGTTGTTCTGATATATTATACTTTAGTCATTACATCATCATGTTGTTTTTTTGGGCTGTTTCAAAAATCAAAGACATTTGTAGCTTATTTCTTATCTAGGGTGGATCTAAGCTCTTTGTCGCAAAAGTAGAGGGATAATTACCTGTCACAATAGAATAGATTAGATATGCTTACTTTGATGATGAAGTTAATTTTGGTGATTATGATGAAATATACAATGTAGTTCACCTTTTTTTTTTTTAGTTAGTATTCCCAATGGAAAATGATGTTTACCAAATTTGAATTGCATGCGTTGAAGCACGATTGTCTGCAAACTGTGGGATTTTGTTTTGACTAGTGGTATGCACCATTTTGTCCTATTTTTCTGCCAAAAAAATGTTAATGTGAAATATGAAATGACTGTTTATGATGGTTTGACTAAGAAAATATTTTGCACATTGTGGTGCAAAATATATTCAGTGAGCAGAACTTGCACTCATATGTCATGCAACCTACGCCTCAATCTGTTCAATTGCGGTACATGCGAGTGATGTAATCCAGAGTGAAAATCAGTGAATTGCCAACATTTCACCAGTTAAAATCTTATCGGCATGCTGAGAACTAGTTTTTAGAATTTTAAATAGATGGCAAGGGGTGGGTGGATCTATGTGTTTGTGCCATATTGACCAACTGCTTGAAGCCCTAACACAAATGTAATTGTACTCCTAACTTTCACACAATTCTCTTCAAATTAGTTGACTTTGTGGAACAACAAAGGAACATCAGTCAGAATAAACCTCAAAATGCTGGAAAATGCAACTGCAAGAGTCAAGATTTTCAAGGAATTTTCTAAAGAAGCCTGCATCTCTTTAAGAACAAGGGCTCTCTAGGCCTTTAAACTATCCACTTGCTATTCTGAACTACCCATTTTATTGAAAGAACTATGTTTTAAATCATTTTCCCTTTCATTCCAGTGGTTTCTACCATTATAAAGAGTTTCAACAAAATCCAGCAAAATTACTGCCTTTTTTCTTTGAAACTAATAACATAAGACTAAAGATAGAGCTTCTGCCTACTTTATAGTTTTTGCTGTGTACTTTAAAACTTACTGTAATCCCTGTTTCTCTGTCTGTGTGTTCTCTGTTGTAAACCACTTACCTGAGACACTGTTTTGAATAACAATCCAATACTTTGTGTTTTTTTTCAACCAGATTTGGTAAAATGACATCACAGATGATAGAATTATTGTGAGTAACAATTTAAGATCTTTACAAAGCACAACTTGTGCTTATTTGAAACAATATGTCTTTTGCTTGTAGGTTTTACTTTTCAAGAATGGCCAACCAATCCTTAGAGTTGAACGTGGAACAACCTTGAGTGTCATTAAACTGCTTTACCAAGCAGATCCCAGCAATAAAGGAACAGTGATTGCACTGAAGCCTGATACAAATGATCCACTGCCCTGTGTATTAACATTAGATCAATCTCCTCTGGAAGAAGCAAAATATGAAATAATCACTCATGGTAAATGTACTCAAACATTTAGTTTTAGTTTAGTTTTTCTAGTTAGATCATTTAAGCTGGTTGTGGACAAAGATAAGACAAATTTGAGTGACACAAATTGGAACTGAAAAAGAGCAACATTAAGAGCAGTACACACAAGTTTGACAAAAATTGAATGTAAACGATAATACAGCACAAGATCATCAATTTTTCTCTCAACAATTATATTTTGCATATAAACTTATGCTTTTCAACAAAAAGCACCTGAAGGAATGTATTTGATTTAAACATTATTGGCACTTTGTGGTGACTACATGTAAAAAATTTGGGTATTTTCAAATGCATGTAAAATTACAACATTTAAATTGAGTGGTGACTAAATGCAAAAAAGTCTTGACAAATTTTTCTTCAGGAAATTTTGAATTTGGTTATTGCGTTTGCATTTGAAAATGCCAAAATACTTAGTAACCACATAGTGTCAATCATGTTAAAATCGAATACCTTCCTATCTCCTCAGCACAATTACTGTGCAAAATTAAATATTATCGTGGACATCTGCATGAATGCACTTATGTAATTGTGTATGCATTTGAAAACACCAAGAAAAACATTTGATAACTACAAAGTGTCAATCATGCTGAAATTGAACATCTTTGTTTAGATTCCATTTGCAGGAGAGCATGCAACATTTAATTCTTGAGAGAAAATGACCCCTTACTGTGTAGATGATTATATTTTATATTCTTTTTGCGTTCTGCATGGTCATTATAGACTTCTCCATTGTCTATCATCTCAACTTAATTACTGTGCCAAAATTAAATATTTTGGCAGGCTTGTGGGTGAATAGAATGTTGAAGCAAGGTTAAATGTGCTTGATTGAACGGAAATGATAACAAATATTTTTGCAAAAAAATACAAATTCCAAGTAATTTTCCTTCTCAAAAGCAAAATTACAGTAAAATCTGTTTGGACCATTCAACCCTTTAACTGCTGAGAGTGACTAACATCTAATTTCTCCCAACAGTATAACCCCTGCATCACACAGTAAGGTCATGAGAATAAAGGAAATGATCACCAACTAAATATCCACTTGATTGATGAACAAATTCTCCTTGTCAACACCTTAGGAAATGTATAGAAAACAGTATGGAGTATATGCATACTGATGTTAGGGTGTAAAGGGTTAACTCACTGAGGTGTACAACATGTAACTTCTCCCTAGAATATCCAGTCATTATCCAGCAAACAGATGCTGAGAATACTGAAACTTATCTTGTAGAAGTTATCTTGATCTAACTCTTAATCCTTGTTACGTATTTACCAGGAAATGTGTAGCATCAAGAGGGGGGAATTAACAATTGGATCATGGGAGTTAAAGAGTAAATAAGCTAGCAAATTCTGTGTTTGACTCTGTAACAGACCAAAAAATTAAGCTTCTTATCATAACACAGTTGTCCAAAACATGCAGTACTGGAGACCTGTGATACATTAAGTTTCTGTTGAGGGGACTCAAACTCAACTTTCTATGGCCAAGATTTAATTTGGATTCAACAGCTTCGTTTTAAAAAGAAATTGTTCATGTTTTTTATCCAGAACCAGGAAATCCTGTGCAACCAGTTTCCAAGGAAGACGCAAATACTAGACAGTTTTCTGAGGGGAACAGTTCCACTATGGCAAGGTTACCACACTCGTTAAATCTGCCATTCAATCCCCCTCAAGGAACATCATCAGTCATAACACAGCCTGGGCAACCTGCTAGCCTTGTAACACCTTTAACTCTTGCAATCTCACCTGAATCTGACACTAGAAATTCTGCAAATCACAGAGAAAACAATAGAAGCTCTTTGCTTTTGGCAAGAAGAGATGGTACCTATTTCCCCACTCGCTCAAGCATTCTTTCAGTTTCACGTCGCAAGAAGACAGCTAGAAAATCGGTTTTCCAACGCAAAGTGTCTCCAACATCAAGTCCTAATCCTGTCCTTCATAGGAAGGCCATGCATGGAGAAGTAATTTATTCTACAAATTTACTGTCTGAGAAAAACAGGGAGGGTTTTGATGCAGTTGCAAATGAGTCTGCAAGTCATCCTGAAGCTGTTGATTCCCCAGGACTGTGTGACAGCACCGAAAATGGAAACTATCGACCTTCCTTGCAAGGAACAGGGGAAGAGATGGAAACAGAAAACCATCATAGAGACATCTATAGCACTGATACTGTAACAGCATTTTCAGCAGAAGATTCAGCAGGCTTTGCCAATTTTCCAAATCTTGAAAGCTCTTCTACAAATGGGTCAAGTCCTGCCATTAGTGATGACCATCCAGCTGTTATTGACATCCACAGTGACTCAAGGGAAACTAGTGGTGGAGAGAATGACTCGGACTCAAACTTTGTTAGTTCAGAGAACAGTCCTCTTCAAAACCATGGTGGCCGAGGGCTGAGCTCACATAGAAACAGTCAACAAGGTTCTCACTTAGATATTCATGAGGCACAAACCTTTCTTCCAAAAACAGCAATAGTAGTCTTACCAAACACAATCCAAGTTAAGACAGAACCCAGTGAAGTTCTTTCCATGTCAAATGGCCACTCACCAGAGCCAAATACTTCTGAGGAGAGAAGTCAACCACATTTGGGTAGTAGCCCTGAAAGAGAAAACAGCACCATGGGTCCTTCTGTGCAGAATTATGCCCTTAGCCAACAAGTCTTGCCAACAAGTTCTCAAGATGGCCTTTCAGCACCAGTTCATTCGGGTCCATCTCTGCCAAGAGTTGTTGATGTTGTGGGTGCTTCTCCTGATCAGGAGGACCACACAGAGAGTGCTGCAACACACCCCCAGGGTGGACCTTACCTGGATATGAAGGAGTACAGCTGTGATATCTGCCATAAGCAGTTTGACTCTGCAAACTCTGTGCTTCGTCACAAACGTTCCCACACTGGAGACCGACCCTACATCTGTAAAATCTGCGGCTGGGGCTTCAACTTAAGTGGAAATCTAAACCAGCATCTAGCGATTCACCAAAAGGTCAAGCCTTTTAAGTGTGTCTACTGTGGAAAAACCTTTGCTCGTTCCAATGTGCTTAAGGCTCATGTTCGATGCCACACAGGAGAACGGCCATTTCAGTGCCAGTTATGTGGAAGCAAGTTTATTATTGGTCATAACTTAAAGAAACATATGGTGACCAGACATGGAATTAAGGAAGACGACAGAATCTTTTCACAAAATGATGCCACTGAGGACAGTGGAAGATCTCACGATAACGTTTTCTCACAGAATAATACCTCAGAAATTAATGGTAGGTATCAAAGAAGTGACAACAGTGAAAATATCAGCATACCAAAGTCACGATCATAAAGATATATTGTTGTATTCAATATTTTTCTCCAAGTGCTGTTAAAAGATTATTTTTAATGCATTAGATATCTACCAGACATTTATTGAGCCAGTCTTACACTTTTTAACCAATTTTAGAGATTTCATTTTGATTATATATATATTAAGTTATTATCCTCAAAGTATGAAAATAGCAATTATAAATTTTGAGAAATCTTTTGGTCATTTTGCAATAACAAATTAACAAAATTAAGAGTCATCAGCCATCTCACTCCCAGGATTCATCGAGTATTACTTTCTCCCTACAATATCCATATATTTTGAAGCAGAAAGGTGATGAGGGATATCATATTATTTCTCACCAAATTCTCAGATCTGTAATTATAAGAAATGTGTGGCAGTTAGTGAGGAGAATTGATCTTTAGAGCTTGGGAGGGAAATGGTTCTTAGTGAGAAGGATACGTGTCTTATTTCCAGCTTTTTCTTGATAATTGTAAAAAAAAAAAAAAAAAAAAAAAAAAAGAAACAGCATTAGTGCTGCTTTATATTTTATTGAAATTATTTAAGAAGATTCAAGAATTGGTGATGAAAGATTTATAAAGGAGGGAAAATTGTTTTTTTTTGTTGTTTTTCTGTGCTAATTTTTGTTCCCTTCATTGCTCCAGTATTGTAAATGTTAAGTTTAGTTAACCCTTTAACTCCCATGAGTGACCAAGACAGAATTTCTCCATACAATATCAATACAATATCAAGTAGACAAGTGATGAGAATAAAGAACAATATCAGTTAGGCGAGTATAAGTTGATCTTATACTAAATTCTCCCAACTAACATCACAAGAACTGTATGGAAGGCAGTAAGGAGAATTACCAATGAGATCTTGGGAGTTAAAGGGTTAAGGAAGTCATGATTAAATGAATTTGTTTAAGTGTATCCAAAAGAACTAGTAGTTATATTGCCATGTGGTAAAATAGGAAAATGTTATGATTAAGTACTAAATCTGCTAGTGTACCTGCACTGATCCAGGGGTTTTGATAAAAGGCAGTTACCAGCAGTCTACTGCTGCCTGTGCAACCTGTCACCGCTGTTTGTTTAGCCTGTGAGCTAACTGTTATGTTTGGGTTTCTCCTAACAGCACAGCCTGCTTATGGGAAAAGTTATTGAAACCCTTGCTAATCACATAGTTGTTATTCATCTAAGATTTGATTGGAGAAACTGGACATGTAGTCAACTTAGAGGTTTGCATGAGATACAGTTTTAAGTTAATTCAAAACACAGCATTTAATCTTAATTGATTAGTTATTTAATTAAGTAATAATAAATTTTAATTAAACTTGTCACAAGGAATGTGCATGTACACTGTATCACATATATATTAATATAAATGAATATTCAAATTTTATTATGTTGTTTAAAAGAGTGTTGCTTTATTTTTTATTGGAGGGCAGTAAATATATTTAGCAATTTGTGAAACTAGGAAAGTTTTTATGAGAAACAGGAAAGGCAAGTATCCGGGGTTGTCTTTAAGAAATGTAAGGCATGTACAGTCTGACTATTTGGGTGGCTGAAGTGAATTATGCTTTGGAAGCAAGCATGGCCTGTGCTTTTAGGGAGGTTGGGACACATGCATTTGTATCTTTGATTATAATTCAATTAGCCGGCATTAATTGATGTGACAGCCAGAAGGTTTCCTTCGTCTGCCACCCTGAATATCAGCCCTGAAGGGTTCTTTCCACTACATTAAGCTCTTTAAAAATTTTCAAGTTTTGTATTAGCTGCACCATCTATTGAAAATCCTACTTCATTAGGATCACAAGGAATTATTGTTAGTATTTGGATTTTAAGCAAATCAAAAGATGCACATGCACACCATTGTTTATTTTATGACTTTAATTTTAAATGGGTTGTGCTATTACCATGTAATATACATGTTTATTTCACTTTATTTTTCAGAACAAATATTCTTAATAATTTACATCATTGTTCATGAGTCAAAAGCTTATTGCTGTTAGTAATGAAAAGGCATCTTGTTGTGTATTTATAACTTAATCACAGAATTTATGTAGAACAGAGTATTATAATTTCACTAAAGCGGACTATTTTTACATTTTTTGTGTACTCTCAATATGTATTTCCTGTTAGATATTTTGCTATATTTATTGCCATCCTGAAGAACCAGGGAAAACACAAGTAGCACAGAATGCCAGCTAAAGTAATAAAAGATTATTAAAGGCCTCTCTAGAGTCTTTGTGTTTTTTCATAACAAACCAGTTACCTAGTAATACATCAGTCAATTCAAAGCTTCAAAATCCCACCCTCCTTCAGAGGCCAACCTCCTAGGGCATATGAACCTATGAAGACTGGTTTGTTCAAATCCTCAGCCCTTTGGGTAAAAGGGCCCATCCAAATTTTTTCTTTGTGAAAGGAAAAATAGCAACCATGACTTATTTCATAACTATTTAGCTCCCATGAGTGACCAAGACAGAATTTCTCCTTATAATACCAATACAATATCAAGCAGACAAGTGAGGAGAGTTAAACTTGAAATATCAATAAGGGGATTATTAGTTAATCAAATATCAAGTTCTCAGAAAAAACATAATAAGAATTGTATGACAGACAGTAAGGAGAATTGCTGATAGATCTTTGGAGTGAAAGGGTTGATAAAAAATTGGTAGAAATCTTTTGACCTATTGTTTTGGAGTCCTTTGAAATTCAAACCCAAAATATTAGAAAATTATTCGCCAAATGTTGACGAGCCGTCTAAAGTGCAATAAAAAGAGCGTAGCCATTTGATAAGTTTGATGCTACATGTACTACTTTATTTAGTCGTATGATGAGAATCATCTACTTAACTAGTAGACTCGATGAATATTACAACACTTCACCAGAAATGGGTATCAGTGTAACTTACTTCGACATGACAAAAACGATCATGAAGCATGATTTGTGTCTAAAGCAATTTTCTTTTTCGTTTAATTCAATCATGCTTAACTAACGTGGGGCTGGTAACAATAAATCAACTCTGCCGAGCAGCTTCTGAGTATATCTAGGTATATCTTAGCCTCGTTTAATTAAAAAAAAGAAAGCTATTGTGATCAAGGAAGCGTAAAATAGTCCTTTTGTCAATTTGCTAAAGCAAATGCAAGTGATTATGAACATAATAAGTGCCTTTCAAAATATAGCAAAATCTGACCGTAACATGACTGGTATGCCGTTCCTCCTGCTGATCCACTCTTGAGAAATAAACCAGTGATTAACCTTGTGAATGAATTTACGTATTTTTATAATACATTACTTTTGTCTTCATTTAAAATCCACCGTCAGTATCTGCATCTGATATCAACGTTTCCTTTTTACAACTTTTCTTTTGTATTTGTATACCATCGATCAGGAAGGAAATCATATTCTCAGCATTCCAGTGGATTTACGTCCATCAGTATATCAAATTAAGTTTATCATTTTTCCTCTCTGTGGGCTCCGCCCTTTAGACAACCAAATAACCGAGAGTAATCTATCAGTTTTCGTTAACCGTACAAAAAGTACCAATTTTACGCATATTAGCTATTTCTATTGTTCTCTTAGAATTGGCGGTGGTGGGGAGGGGGAGGCAATTAGGAATCCTCTGGGGATTGCTCCTCATCACGTGAGAATCATATGGTTGTATTTAAAGCCTCTACCCTGTTCCCTCACGACTATCGCTAACTGATTTCCTCAGTGTATGAACAAGTATAAGTGACCACAGTCTTTATGAAAGGTGGATAACGGGACTTATAAACCCGTTTGAGGCTCACAATGCATACATTTGTCCCATCCACTTGTCCAAGATTCGCTTGGCAGTGCTTGTTGAAATCGTCCACGGTAGAAGTATCCCCAGGGATCCCTAACGCTCGAACGCGAATGACCGTTATGGTCCCAGAACACTGGAGAGAGATGTCGTCATTACCTGTCCCTTCAGCTGGGAGAAAATTTTCAAATCACCATTTGTACACGAAAACGTTTCGCAGTATCACTGCAGTTTCACTGCTATACTAATGCTAAGTCATCGAACGGTGAAAAGAACGGCTTATTCTTTCAATGTCTTTTCTCACAAAAGGATGCATGCAAACAATATTCTTCATGATAGGTAAGGACCAAATAAACCTTACCCCGAACAAGAGGAAATGTGCTCATGGTCAGCTTGGGTCTCTTGGCCTCGAGTATAGACTTAGTAACTCTTATATAATTTAGGGTTACTTTTTGTTGGAGGTGGCGGACCTTTTTTATAAAAAAATGTTTGTGGCGAGTGAGAGCGAGGAAGGCTGATGGGGGGAGGGGGGGGGGGTGGTTAGGGAATCTGACTATTGCACACCGAGCCAATTCCATGCCCCTAGGCCTATTCAGGTGTCTCAAAATGTCTTAACGATGGTTCATTGGCCACGACAAGAAAACATCTTTGGGATCTGTTACCTACTTGTAGAAATTCATGAGCAGGCTTGAGTTGTTCAAAAAAGTACCACAACATACTATTTAACTAAGCATGATGCAACTGAATATTTTCCCAGGACAATTTCACGTTGCACTGGTGATGTTTTCTACACTGAACCACGAAACTGAAAGGGGGGGGGTGGACTATCCCCTCCAAATTTTCATTCGGAGGTGTCTACCCCGCCTCTCACCCCCTCCCCTTGCTACTTCACCCATGTCCATACTTTTTCGTTATTTTTGGGGGGAAATTGTGTTGAAACGTATGACTGAATACCCACCCTTTTTCTCTGTTGTCACTACTCTTGTGGGTCGGGGTGTCGTGATACCAGTTGAGTTACTACTTAGTGTGGTGAAGTTTACATCTGCAATGAAAAAAGGGATAGCGCAAGAAGACAATTAATAGCGTAATAATCCCTTTACTGATAGTCATGCACATATTAGCTGTGATTTAGAGGGAATCAACTTATGGTTTCTGTTTCACTGATTATGAGCGAGTCACGGTAGTAGCTGTATTTAAGGGAACGCCCACTCTTTTTTTGTGACCTAGCTCAGTGTCGGATAAAACAGGCAGATAAACTGTCGCAATTCATCCTTAAGGGATAAAATATTAGAAGCAATTCTCTTTCTTTATGTTTACTGTTTAGTGCTCTTTTTATATCTCTTGTAATAAATTTTATTATTTTATTATCATGTAAGCAAATAGATGCGATTAATTTAATTCTGCACTATTAGATGTCGATTTACCCGTTTAAAAGTAAATGTCATCCTATGCAGTACTGAACAGATCAACAAAGAAAATGTTAAGACGGTCTTTCTTAATTTCATATAATTGTGTATTCTCTATTATCTATTACTTTATCACAACTGATCGTGTATTCTGACTGTCCTAATGAGGATTTTCCTGAATGGAATGTGTCTGTAGAAGTGACTGGTATTTCGACAACCTTAGCGGAAGTCATCATCAGAGTCAAGTGAGACATGGCTTACGGTCAGGTTCGCGAAACGTCAACAGTCCAACTCAGCGGTCAAACAAAGGGCATACGCGAGGGGATCGATTCTGGTCTCCCGCGCGCCAATTTCCCGCGCAAAATTTCAAAGGAAGACTTAAGAACAACTGCTGTCTCGCACAATAGGCGAAGGAGAATTGAAAAAGTTAGAGAAATCCCGAGATGATTCAACTATTACTCCTAGGTTCAAGCCATTTTCTGTGCTTTCGCCCAGCTATCTAGACTGAAGCATTTATGGAGCAAAACTACGTCGGCTAATACTTTTGGACACTTACCAACGTAAGCTGTAGTGATGACAGGAGCACTACTAATTTCACTGAAAGAGGTGAGAGCTTCATTTTTGGGTACATCTTTGTGTTTAGAATATCCATTTATTGAAGGAAGATGGGGATTTCTCATTTCTAAGTTAGCTGTGGATATTGAGCGTTACAATCAAATGTTAATCTGTAAACTTTCGATTTTAGTCAAGATTAGTACCTTTCCATGAATAATTTGCTCGGACCGAAAAAACTTCTTCTGATAGAAAAAAAAAAAAAAGGAACACGCTGACAGATAAGGTCGGAAGTTACGGATGAGAAAATGGTTAAGTGAATGGGTGAATAAGAAATAAGGGACAAAGGAAGAATAGATGGGAGAAATGAAAACACGAATGAACGAAAGGACAGCTTAAAGAATACATAAATGGATCAACCAATCAACGATGAAGAGTGGAAAGAAAGCGAGTAATGTAAAGCAAGAAACGAGGAACGAAGACCAAGAGAATTAGAAGGAAAAGAGAGAAAAAGAATAAAAGAAACAGACAAACCTTTACAGAGCTCAATCACGAAAACTAAGTAAGGAATAAGTCCAACAAGTCCACCGAGAAAAAAGCAGATAGCGTAGCGAATAACAAGAGCTGTTTGTGGATTATGCTTCCGTGAAAAGAAACGAAATAGTTTCTGTAAACAGAGAAGCAAACTGAATGTCAGAGTTAAAGATACGTGCGTTCCCAAGAGTAATGAAAAGAAGGAAGAATTATATAATTAGTTAAATTATCCAAGTCACAGTGAAAGTTTTTTTTGCTTAATTTACTAATTTGATAGTTGAATGTTTTCTTTTGTATATAAAGATATATGTGTTTGATTATATTTTTATTTAAAAATCTATTTATCTATTTATGTTTATCATGTAAAAATTAGCTCGTTTCCTTTCAATACGTTGAAAAGAGATGGATCAGTTATGCAAGTTTGCATATTGTAATTTATCTAACAATAGAGGAAGTAACTTTTTCTTACATGGAGCAATTTTGAGTGGTGTCTAACAAAACCTGGATTGTTTTGGTTTTACCCAACTTTGCCTGTGACTAGTCCAGAAAAGTTACGTCATCCTCTCAAGCAAGTAGATGCAAAACTAAAAATAATCGCGACTAGGCCATTCGACTCGGTCATGCGCTTCCACTACGAGTCCTCGTTGGCTGGTGATGTTGTAAATCTCTTTTCTGATTGGTCCCTGTGATAGCTTTGGCTTTGGTTTTTCAACATTTAACTGAAAATTGCTTAATCGCAAAAACCAAGTACACTTTTCTTTCTCTCAACCCCGCGAGTGGAGAATGTTGCCAAGGTTTTCTTGAGCGCAATTTCGAGAAACCGTTCAAATATGGTAAAAATTTTTCAAACAATCAAACTGGTCAGACGTGCCATTTGTAGTACATCAATCTAAAGAACCGTTTCTTTTTTCTTCAAAAGGTATCGTTCCTGCCTAATCTACAAACGGTCCCATATTATCTGTGAAAATAGGATACAATGAACTCAGCAAACAACATTGTGTATTTTACACCCAACAGTCAGATCGAGGTCCCAGTCAGAAAACTGAGAGTCGGATAGAGTGCTCAATTTATGTTTACCCCTAGGCCTGAAGTGGAAAATAGTGCAATTACATCAGTAAGAATCCGAGAAGAAAGAGAGAGAGATAGAGAGGCTTACACGAACTGCTTGACTGTCTCCATTCCTGGCTGGTTTCGGTCCCATTTCCTCGTCTGAATCCACTACCACTCGTCTTCTTGGTGGGGTCTGTTTTGGCATCTTGGGGTCTTTTAGTTCCTTTTGTTTCTTTTTGTTCGAATTTGACGGTGGTTGGCTAAGAGAAGAATGAAAGACCCTAATTGCCAGATTGAATAGATTACACAATGTTGAACTGATAATAAAAATTTTCCTTGTAAATAGAATAAGTGTCCCACGCTCGTGTCAAGACGAACAAAACATCTTTCTCTATTTCTTTATCGAGCTCAAAAAACCTATCGTCTCTCTTATTAAACATGACGCTATCGCCATTGCTGATCCTAACAGTATGCAGGACGGGTGTCATATGAAATAGACCGTAATAGATCTTGCTAACCGTAGAGCCTCTGTGGCTCAGTGGTAGAGCATCGGAGCGCGGAATCCGAAGGACTGAGGTCCGATTCCTCAAGGGAGCTCAGAATTTTTCTTTATCCCACGCTCGTGATATGACGAAAAACATCTTTTTGTATAATTTTCCTTTTTCGGGGACGAGGGAAGGAGGGCATTAATTGAATTTGGAACACGTGGAAAGTCACAGGATTTTGCGATAGATCCGAGAAAAGAAAAACAGCTAAAAAATTATTCATTTCATCTCAACTGACTGGAGTGAAGGAAAGCCCATACTAAATAATACTGCACTGAGTCAAGAAGCACATTGAAGGCAAAAGGAAAAAGTCAAATTGAAATTACCGTCAAAGCGAAAAGCCTCAATTGAAAACAAATTCATCCAAAACCAGGAAAAGAGAGTGAAAAACTAGCACCCCTGCAAGTTTGTGTGACATTTGGTGCAAAATGACAAGGTGAAATAGATGATGCGGTAAACCAATGTCACACCATGAAAAGGAAAAACATCGATGGGGAATTAAGCCCACAATAGTTAATATGGTTTACATGCAACGGTGGTAATCCGTAGTTTATGTTTTTTATGTTCAAAATCAAACATGCGACAGCACTGTTTTTCTTTTTGTTCAGTTCTTCCCTAAGACCGACAAAATAAGAAACAATTTGCCAATAAAGGGGTTTTCGGTAAAACCGCTATTATTTCAAAAGAGAAATATTTACAGTTTGGCATGCGTAGAAAGTTCTTAGCGTATCAATTAAGAGTGTTTCACGGAGGTAAACATTAAATGGATACAAAAGCTTATGACCTTGGTTATGTGCTTTTGATGTATGCTAAAGGTTGAGATTGAACAGGAAAAATAGTTGTATTGAGGCAGATTAGTTACAATATCAATATATTCAGCATCTTGGGGCTTATGAGGTACATGGACCGAGTATGGGAGTTTTTCAATAGAGTTGTCATACACCTATTACAACCGTATACAACTGTTCCTTGTCGAGTGTAAACCCGTATGCTTTATATAATAAATCGTTTACTTTCAAATATACTCCAGCCAGGAGTCCTCCTCTATTTAGTGTACGATTTATTTTCATAATGTGCTCCAGCTACGAGTCCTCTCGGTAAGGTCACCAAAAATATAATATTCGAACGCAAGCACGAGCACGCGACTGTAACCGTTTTTTGTTACCTTTTTCTTTACGTTCTTCAGACAACTTGATAGAAGACATCCGAGTTCAAAGAGAAAGTTACAGTCTTCCAAAATTACGTCAGTTTAAGAGTTTTTATCGTTGGCGATCTGCTGTCTTCAGGTTTTGATTCATGACTATAAGAAACGACTTCAGTTTTACACGAACAGGTGCGAAGGCATTGTAAGTTTATTCAATACTTCTGTGTACCAGAAAATTCTTGAAAAAATCTCTTTTAAAGATCTTTGATATTGAAAGATGAATGCAGGCTAAGAGGATTAGGTTCAGTTACAAAATACGTCATGAAAATATTTTTGAGAAAGACAGTTGCTCTAAAAGATGGGTTCATCAAACTGTTCGTCTAATTCAGTTCATTAAATTATCTCTAGCAATAACCTTTTCTAAAAAACATGTAAACAATTATTACTACCACTCACTTGGGTACTATATTCTGTAGATTGGGTCCGCCTCGTGAAACTCCTGGTAGCCGAAAGAGGTTGCGTAGTTGAAGGAAGCTTAGAAATGCCTAGAAAAACAACACAAGTTTTCAGATAATAGAGGCGGAAAAGTAAGATTCAGCTATTGGAAAGATTACCGAGAAGTGTTGGCGTCACTGAAATCAAATCGCCATAAACAACGTAAATGATTTATTACAGGCGTAAGTGGAGCGAATAAGACGTTCTTATCTCTATGAAGATAGATATCAGGTTTTCTTAAAGTACAGAGATCTTCAAAATAATAACTATTATTTACGAGCAGAGAGGGAGTGTTCTTATGACACTAAAAACAAAGATGAAATCGACTTGAACAATGGAGATTTTGTAGCGCCGAAAAACACAAAAGAATTTAGGAATGCACACCTTCGAGGATAACTAAATGAATGAACTCAAAGTGGTTTTATCCTCCAGGTGTAATCGCTTTATAATTAACAACGTCTGAGAAGGAAGGTAACATCTTAGGAAACAACAAATAACAGATGTGCCTGCAGTGCGCTTTATGTCAAAGAAATAATAGGCTTCCCAGACGGCTAGCTACATAGGAAGCAACCCTTATCTATAACTCTCTTTTGTGATCTTTTCAATTAACAGCTTGCCCACAATCCACACATTTCTGAATACAGACGAGATTTTGTCAAATAACAGATGCTGGGGTAGAGTGTTTGCAAGCGTGGCGATGTTTTCCCGAGCTTTCCAGGCGATTTTTGAGAAAATGGTTAGCGATAAATATGGTAAATTAGGGGTGTTTCTGTCTCCCAAGCTGTGTATTCACACCTGGTAAATTCATAGTCTAATTTTTAGTACAATTACTAAATTAGGACCACACCGGCAGCCATCAGGGAGAAAAATCTACTAACGAGTGATAAGGAAGTTGTACTAGGGGAGGACGTTAAGATAACACAAAGGATGAAATAATCACGCAAACTTGCATCACAAGAAACTAAAACATTTGAACCGTTTATTCCGTATTGTTTACATCTGCGTAAATTAGCCCTTGGAATGTGAAAATCCAACCATGTTTCATAACGTCATACACTCGTTAATTGTTTTCATAATGGTGTGTCTGATCAGATTTAAAGTTAACACTTTGAAAGACATGCATAAAGCGATGAAATAGACGAAAAAGCTCCAAAGTGCAGTTTCTTACGATTTGATATATATTCTACCATATCAATGTCTCAATCATTCATTGTCATCTATGACTTAATGTTGTTTACATTATCACTAGTTATATTCTTGTTGTCATTGTTGTTTCCTGTTTAATCGAAAAAATAAGATCATCGTGTGAGATGTTCAAACAAACGAATGAACGAACCCAAGCCCCTCCTCTTCAGTACCCTGGTAGCGACATGGAGAAATCTTATTGGAAGAAAATCATATTCTTCTCCGTTACTAAATCATTAACTAAAGAAGAAGAATATGATTTTCTTCCAATAAGATTTAGGTTAAAATGATCCAAACTAGGTTCTTTTGTATTTCCCTTTTCCCTTTGTTAAAGAACAATCGTAATTTTTCACTGAGTAAAGAAAAATTCAATCTGAACTACTTTAAATTCATTTTCACAAAATTCATTTTTAACTTCATCATAGCGACAGTCAGCTTTTCCACGTATTTTTTAAGTCGCTCACTTTTGCTTAGCATTAAATTGAGACTGAGGTAAACAACGTTTTCGAAAGATTTGCAAGACCACTCGCAGAAGCCAGCACTTCAAAAGACAAACAATCGTAAAGACAAACAATGAGAAAAATACGCGGTACCAACGACCGGAGAGCTTTATCTTCATTCAATGGGTGTATACTTCTCACAGCCAATCAATGAAAATTCTCGGCTTGATGAAGAATGTATCCAATGGATTTTGATAATTTCCCTAATTAAACTAAAAAAAATAAAAACCAATAACTAATTTTTGATGCAGCAAACCGGCAAAGTTGCTGAACGTTGAATTTTTGGGGAAAGGAGAAATGGTTACTTGAAGTTTTGTTTCTGTGACATAATCAGTGATAATATGATGGGAAATGAATTATCACCCACCGTAAAAATCTTCTCTCATCTCAGTTTTAACCTAAAATCTTCTACTATTTATGAAGACAAGAGAGCTTTAAAATACAAATATATGAAAATAAATAAAATGACTAACTATTTGTAAAAATTTGTAGAAGTATTTGTAAATTATTTGTGGAAAGTTCTTTTAACTCACCATTTAAGGCTTGCGAACTTACACCGTCTCCCGGTGCGCTGCATTCAGTGGCTTTGAAATGTTTTGAATTTCCTTGCATAAATTATATGTTAGTACGGGTCAGAGAGTTATACAACCGGCGTCCTATTTGATTTAGTCTTCACTTAACTCCCTTAGGTGGCAAAAGAAAATATTTACTGTAGAGGAAACTCAAGACGACACAAAACATCATTAATCACCGTGAAGGTCACTCCTTTAGTATCAAAACATTGTTTCGTCTGAACGTATATGCAACCGCGAATTTTGAAAATATTATCACAAGTTTTCGACGCCTACGTTAAGTTTTCTTTATGACCAATAGGAAAAACTCATAAGTTATGGATGTCAGTGGTTCGAAATATTAATTTCGTTTATTTTGGGCATTTATTGGTAAAATTAAAGCGCTTCAAGTGAAGTATTCCTTAACACTGGGTCAGGTACCCGCCTCTGACCCTTTATTTCACGGCAGCACAAAAGAATTGTTAATTGATGAGAAAAAGTTGGAATGTTGCACAGTAATACATCGGAACAACATTTTAAATATTTACGGCCCAATTGTGCCTATGAACTCTAGCCTTTAATTAGGCGCTAAAAGCCTGAAAAGAGTAGTTATCGTCCATTATTCGTGAAAGCAAGATAACGACACTTTTTAGAAACTAGTGTTTATGAGCTTTATCTTATCAGACAATTTGTATGAAACAAATTATTTCTAAAGAGAGTAAAGGTTACTTTGGGGGCGCAGATGAAGTTTGTTGTTCATTGGAATTTCCGTTTGATTTCTTCCCATAAAAAAAATAAAAAATAGAAGTAAGGGAGATCCCAGACATTTATCACCTGGTTTTTAACTTTGAAGGAGATTCCGCAACCGGATGAGAGTTAGGAAAAAATTATTTTAATTTTTTAAATTGAAATAAATGTAAAAAGTTATTCAAATGCCATAGGACATCGCAGTTATTATTTTTATGTTCCCATTACCACTTGTCACGTGAAAAGAAAAAATTTAAGTTTTTCCTTGCAGTTAAACAGATAAAGGATTTCAAAATTTGTTTTATCGGAGATAGATGTAGCCAGAATTAACTATAATTTTGTTTTCTTTCGCCGAAGATGTTTGCTTTAGGAGTAAGGATGAAAAATGCAATACTTCGACGAAAAGACGAAGTTACAAACAATCAATTTTTTTTATTCAATCACCTATTAGGCTAGACCATTTAACTAGAACGATGTGCGAAAATTACATGTTTGGTGTCCTGAAAAAGAGAGTCTGGGAAATATTGAATAACGTCAAATCAAGCTTTAACTATAATCAGTGGCTTAGCTGGTATAGAAAAAACTACCAGGGTGAGACACATAGAAGCTTGCTATTCCACTTCAGTTTCAAGTCAACTGACTGCCATTGGTTTTCCCAGAATAGTTCATTGGAACCGAGAGTTTATCATCTCTTGTTGGAGCCAAAGGCACAGTAACTTTTTTCTCCTCCAAAAAGACTTAAAGACTTTATAAGGTAACCTTGATCAAGTGATGACAGGTACCTATTACCTGGGTAATGGGTTCCCGGTGATGTCAACAAATGCTTTGCGAAAAATATGCTTAAAATGTTTATCATTATCTACCAGTTTATATAAAAGAAACTCATGTAACGTTCAGAGGTCAAAGTACTTACGTTTCAATACAGTAACAATCACAGGTCTGTACGTCGAGGGTGGAGTGATTTTCACCATGGCGCATGATTCCAGAGAATGGCACTTCACACAGAAGCAATAGCTATTGAAGAGAAAACATATTATCAAGCTCAAATTTACACATCGATTGCATTGCGCCTGAAAATTTCTTTTTAAGAGAGGTATGCTCCCGATCTCATTTGATTTTCATATCTGCAACGAAAACGTATATATGAATATCATACCTAACCGTTCGAAAATTGTCTTCAAATGTGCCAAACAATTTCCCTTCGTATGCTGCCATTTTAAAAAACAACTTAGTTAATTGCACCGCACGCACCAAATGGCGGTAAACGCAGGGCGCGGTCCACAAACAGCTGTTGCTCTGGGTGGAGTAACTGAGTCAAGAATGCCTTTTTATTTAGCTCCTAACCGTTCAAACAAATCGCCAAAAAGAAAAAAAGAGACGAACAGAAGTCAGGATGTTAAGCAAGATTAAAAATGGCAGGTTCTAATATTTTATTATTTTATGATGACAATTTTCGAAATGTTAGGCCAGTGTTATGGAATCGTTATGATTTCATTTACACTTTTTAATGACAGAGGATAAACAGCCATAATCTATTATCAAGTGCAAACGCTGATGAAATCTTGTTCGGTATACGTATTAGCAAGGAAAACTTGCTAATAGACAAAAAGCGAGGAGTCCTTTTTGAGTAACCTACACCAGCAAATTTTGTTGTTGGCAAGTTTTTACCTTAACATACCTCTTTGCTCAAAACTGCCTCGACAGGAGGAACGAAATTAGCCGATCAAAGCTCGAATAACGATATTGAAATCAATCGAATAAAGTCACGCCATGCGTTCGTTTTACAAATTATAGATTATACACCTGATGTCTCACCTGTTCAGTAGAAACACTACATCTGTATCCGGGCTTTTACAGCAGTGTTCAGTGCATCGATCAACGGTCATGTGACTTAAGTCACCCGGTTCCCAAGGCGTGTAGGTCCCTGCCTCCATTTTACCCCGGAGGATCACATTAGGGTACGTTGTTTTCTTTATGCAGTACGAAAAAACATTGGCCTGGACTAGTAGTACTGCGTAAAATAAACAAATGCGAGTAGAGGGTTGTTTCGGTTGAACTATATCACACTGTGTGTCTACTTGACTCCTCTGCAAGACAGCAGAGAAACCACATTTGAACCTGTGTTATTTTCAGTCAAATTCGGACGCGAGTTTCCTAAAGCGGCAGTTGTGCATCATTTCTACTCAAAGAGTAGAGTATAGAGTAAAGTTGTTAGAGAACGCTACAACTGTCACCAAAATAAAAACCTGTCATCAAAAGGACGCGCAATTTCACAGTGTAGTCCCTTCCCATCCCTCCCCCAGCGATGTTCTGTAAACTTTTTGATCTGTACTTTCACTTTCAATGTTGTGCAGGGGAACGTAGGGGAAAATTGATCCCTGTGAAAACACACGCGACTAGATTATCCCGGCTTCATAGATTTAAACCGATAGGTGTGAAGTATGCGTCATCTTATCCCCTTTAATTTCCAAATGTCTAACATGGCTTTTTGGCAAAGATTTACTCAAGCGAGTACGCCTGTTTATACGGGGAGAAAAGAAGCAAGGATTTTCACTCACCTGGTATAAAGTTAAGGAACGTACAAAGTGCCAGGGATAGTATCCACCTATCGATAGACATGCCTCTGTATCAATTGCCTACGTTTGACCTACTTTAGTAACAATACATTAGGTGAGCTCGGTCTAAACACTTGAAAAGATTACGATGAGCTACGAAATATCTGTTGATGGCCAACGTCTGTAAGAGTAACTACAAACTTTAAATATACATATACAATCGGCGCTACTTACACTCAGCATGCTTACCTTTCATACGTAAACAACAATAATCTGTCTCCTGCTGAGTAGAAACTGATGGAAAAGTCATTATAATGTTTTGACGCCAGACTCTATTCAGTAAAATCCCTTGAGCCCTACAAAGCCAGGTGGGATCACAAGTGAAACAGTTACTGCAGTAACGGTATTCGATAGTGAATGAGAAACCATTTGGCAAACGTGTTTGTTCCTGATTTATGATAATTTGACCGGCCTTTTTGGCGGAAATAGTGTGGTTCCTACGGAGATGTGAGGCTGTTGATCATTTTTTCATTCTCAGCGGGATAAGCCAAATTGCAGATCTTGGAGATCCTAGAATGCTCTCTTCCAAAAGCTAATTTTACCTTCGAACAGGATCTGATTACCACTGCAATACGAACGGTGAAGGCCCACGCGATTCGAGACGGCGAGAGATCTCAGAGGGGTTTGACACTTTCCTGCCAGAATCCTCGAGAAAATCTCGCTTGCTTACATCTCTTTCCCGCTAGGAATGCGCACGCTTCACCACTCGTGTGGCGTCTTAATGAGAGCTTGCTCGCAATATTTCAAGTCCTTCTACAACCGGCCGGCCATTTCATTTCGCGAAGTCTCACAGTGCCCTTTGTGCTCCATAGTTGTTCATAGCAAAGGCAGTCTAAGCCACCTCCAACAGCTGCATACAGGGAGAGTTTTGTTTAGTAATGAAAATAATTCTCAAATTTACGAACACGCGTGGAAAAGCCGCGAGATGATCCACTGGAAATCCCCTTTTAAGAGATGTTAACTCCACTTTTATCTATCAACAACGAACAGTATACTATACAACTATGGATGTTAGAATTTCCTTGAATACTTCTTTGACTGAGTTCCTTCCTCGATGGCTTTTAGAGGTAAGGTATCCCACTACCTAACCTTTTCAAGCTGGAGTGTGACAGTTAACCTTTGACCCCCATGATCTCATTAATAATTCTCCTTGCTATCTGCCAAACGATTCTCATTGTGTTAGTTTGGAGAATTTGGAATGGGATCAACTAGTAATCCCATAATTGATCATTTTTCTTAATTCTCATCACTTGTCTACATGATATTGTATAGATATAGTAAGGAGGAATTCTGACTTGGTCACTCACGGGAGTCAGAGGGTTAAGGAACGGTGCCACACTACTTTTAATAGTTCATGGGTCGTTGAAATTTTTCATTTATCGGTGACATAAAGGACTTTTGATGGTGGCCTTTTATCAAAAATCCACCCAAACAGATAGTTGGTGAGGATGGACGAACGTAACGGAAGTTTTGATGAAGGAAACGACATTAATGTTCAGGATTACAGGAGAGTCAAAGTAAATGCTGGTAAATATTTCAAGATGCACAGGCTGTGATAAAGCTCCTTTAATACTATAACTCCCATGGTCTGAAAGCGTATTCTCCTATCAAACTAACAAGCAAACATTCATTTGTTGACTGTTCTTTATATCAAACCATTATCCCCACCTTGATCTCTGTCTTCATTCACGTTACAAACCTGTTTAACTGTGCCCTACGACTAGAAAGCGGAGTTCGATACTTAACACTCCTTGGATCAAATGTTGATTAAACAGTGAATAATATGTCAGGGAACTGACCCCGACTGACGCTTGTTCCATTACCAGAGTACTTACTATTCATAAACGTGATCGTTACGCCGCAACATTTTACTATTTCGTGACCGTTTTTTCCATGCATCGAATCCGAACCTATGATCAAAGCTTCCACAGAGTATGAATGATTTTTTTTCAACATAAGAGGAGCGTCAAAAAAAACCTCAAATCCATGATAGTGACCAAAATTGCTTGACAAGGCCTCTGATTTAAACCATCCTGCTTTTGATAACAGAACGGACTTGTTCTTGGCAATTTTGATTTCCATATCAACCCAGTAGCTAGTTTGGTCCTCTCCAAAGAGCCGAAGCCCATGTAACGTAATCTCTCTGTCAGCGCAAAGATTCACGCAGTCTTTGGAAGAGCCCGCATAACTCCATTTGTTGTGAGAGACAGAACCAAACCTACAGCACCGCTGGATTTCACCGACGAAACCAGATCTCTTCGTTTCTGGAAACAGCAACAGAGCACTTGATACTAAGTTGATACGCTTGATAACACTCACAATTTCTTCTGCTGTTAATATTTTGCTGTCGAGTGCCACCAGGGCGAAATCTTCTTGCTTCATCGTAGGGAAGCGGATTGCCTTGACTACTCTTTCTCCGAGAATTGTTCTCTTTGTTGATCCATTCGCCACTAAACCCTGCTTTTTACAGGCATTTATAGCCCACAAATCAACGGCTTTAAACAGTTCCACTTCATTGATATTCAACGAGTCTCTTTCAACTAAAGCTTCGAGTAAGGATCTTTCAATTGTCAAGAATCCATTCCGAGATTTTACAGCTTCTGCGGTGCGTTCATCTATCACTTTCCAGCAATTTTCCACAAGGTTCGTCTCATCATATTTCTGTGCAAATTTCAAAACACTGAACACATTCGATTCATCTAAGTTGTGCCGTAAATGTCGCGCACATTTATCAGCCAGCGAAGGCACCATGTATTTCTTCGCCAAATAAAACACTCCCATCACATTACCTCCATTCAAACCCACTTCATCGCTGTACATGTAACGAAAAAACTCCAACAAACTCTCGTAATCACAGTCAGGCAGTTCAATAGAGTCTTTAGTCTCCGCCAACTCACCGTAAAACATGGCTTCAAACACAGGGCTACTAATTGACAACACAAACTTGTGAGCAGGAATACTTTTCTTGTTTTCACATTTGCCAATTACTCCCGAGACAACAAACCTAACATCGCTAAACAGATCGTTGTTAAAAATAAACTCACTCCTTTCTCTAATGGTGAGCTTTTTTGTCTGCCAATTCATCTTAGCCATAGACATATCGGGGTAATATCGTAGAAATTTAGGCAAGCTGGACAACTTAAAAGTTTTCTTCTTTAGTGATAAAAATGACAATTACAGACAAGCATCTGCTTAAGAAGTGATTAGAATTAAACGCAAAGACATTTTTGCATATTGGGTTACTATGCTAGAATGATCACCCTCTCATTCCATCGTGGGTGCGAATTTGGAAAAATAACAGATTTTTAGTGGGTGTCGACAGTAACAATACCCTTTTCCGGGGGTAATTTAGTATTATCAACTGAGTTGATCACGTAAATTGGTCACCGTAGAAAGTTTCAAAGCTGAAGTTTCAAGCGTTAGCCCTTCGTCATTCGCTCTGACGATGGGCTAACGCTCGAAACGTCGCTCTGAAACTCTTTACGGTGGCCAACTTACATTATCAACTCAGCTGATAATACTTAATTACCCTGTTAAACTTTCGTAACGACGCAGCACTACAGTTTCTTTAGAAAATTACCCCCTTTACCTTTTTCCGAGGGGTTTGTTTGTTCGACAGAGAATAGCTCCAAAGAAATAACTTGGCTCAAAAAGACGGGTTCAATTTAAACGAAATTTTTTCCTTTCAAAATAAGTGGAGAAATGTTTTTCTAGTAATGAAAGTCACCGCGAAGATAAAGTTATAATCCACCATAAACAGTTACAGAAAGTTTAGCGTGAGTTTGGACACTCATAAAACTAGTGCGGGGTAAGACTTTGGAATACTTCTAAGCATGGGGAGAATTTTTTTAACACTTATGAGCATTACTGCCTTTTATTTAAATTGAAAAGTCATTGTTTTGTCCTGACACGCACGGGGTGCTGTAGAATCCACGGAATTCTCCTCAACGTTATTCTTGTACTGTTGTGTTGATTGTACACTTGCACATTTTTGTTCCTTCTTCGCCGGCTGTTACGTTTCAAAACAATCGATCTCGAAGAAATTTAATTTTTCAGTAAGCGGCAACATTCATGGTGTTGTCGCATCTTTTGAGGCAAAATCAACGTTTCTGTTTTTCTGATACGTAGTGGTCCCCTACGCAGTTGTTTTAGGGGATGTCTGTTGAGGTCCTAAATGTAATAAAGTCCTGAATGTAATAACACTTGGTCCTAAATGTAATAAAGCCCTAAATGTAATAACGTTCGGTCCTAAATGTAATAAGCCTCCTATGCAATCGTTGCAACTGCGCTAACATTGAGATGTCAAAGTGACAGCTGTTGCACCAAAGAATCCTCTGACCAATATTCATGGAATATTGCGGGCTCACTGATATTAATCAGTGTCTTTTTATTTGCTAAAGACGTAGGTTGAGAAACATTGGCTACAAAACCTTATACTGATACTGATGTGCTTTTGGCATCAAATTGACGGACGCAAAAGCAATGAGAACGTTGACCAATAGCTCTCTTTATATCATTGGCTCAGACTCTTGAGTGTAACAGATTTTGACGAAATACTTCTGTCATCAGTGCTGAAGTTCACACTTCATGAACTGAATTACAAGGAATAGGAAGTCCACCGACTTATACGTTAGACAAATTCTGGGCTCGGAAGGGCATTTTTTTGTACTGTCTTCCCTTACCAGATTTTTACGGGTCTGCATAAAATATATCCATATGCGTTATTGACCAAGCGTGAGGTCAAAATGGCTGGATATTAGCCGAGTTCTTTTTTTTTTTTGCGTTTTTATGGACTGAGACGAAGTCTCAGTCCATAAAAAAGTAGAAAAGGAACGAGGCTAATATCCAGTAATCTTGACCATACAAGCTTGGTCAAGAGAGTTTATATTCTCTTGGCTTAATCATTAAAGGATTCATTGTATAACAAAAGATTTCGCTTTGATAAGAATCAAGAATGGCCTGTTTATTTCGAGAGCCGATAGTGAAAGCCAACTGTGTTTGCAGCACAATAAACCCAGGAGGGTCGTTTATTTTTTTTCTATGTATACGCAAACATTGTCCAAAAGTTACGAAATTTGTAACTTTTCTTGCGTGGGATCAATATGGGGAATCCGAGCGGGCGAGAGTGGGCTCATCATGTCCGCTCAGGTAGCCAATCAGAACACAGGATTCACTTCATCTTGCCCGCGTGCGCTGCTAGCTATATGATAAAGTGACTTACAGAGCAAGATATCTACTGACCAATCATATGTTATCCCAGTAAAGCCATAGAGGGCTAGAAATGCAATACCCTTAGTTCAAAATTGAATAAATCAAGATAGTCATTCTTAAAAATGAACTCAAATGCTTCATTAAAATCAACTGACACTGAATAACATTGATGTGCAAAATTTCAGTAACGCTACTGATAGTAATAATTTTCTTTTGGATTAACATGTGACACAGCGAAATCATTCAAACTGCTCTAAAATGTTGCATCACTACTAAAGACTTTAACACGAACGATAACATCAACAATAGTATGCTAGTTCATCATCAATTGTAGTCAATTTCTTTTCCAAAAAGTCTTAATGATTACGTACCGATTCCATCCTATTGAGCTTCCAGCCAAGCACTTGCTCACTTTGGGCTGGAAATAATTTTCTTCAACTCGATCAATAAACCGCCTTATGGACCATACTTCGACTGCTGATATTTCTTATGTCTAGCAAGTAAAAAGACGCTGATTGATATCAGCGAGCCCGTAATATGACATGTATACTAATCAGCGGTGTTTGGTGCAACACCTGTCACTAACATCTCAATGTGGATGTCCGCCATAACAACAATGCACTGAAGGAGTTCAACGATTGCATTGGAGGCTTATTACATTTAGGACTAAATGTTATTATTTTAGGGACTTTATTACATTTAGGACCAAATGTTATTACATTTAGGACTTTATTACATTTAGGACAGTTATTACATTTAGGACTTCAACAGATGTCACCCAGCGCTGGACGAGCGTCGCGTGACTTCTGGACATTTCTGGAACAGGGGTGTTGACAAGTCTTGGTTTTTTATGATAGGCTTATACGAGAGTCCGACTTCATCTTACGGAGGGCATGACACCCTTACGATAGCCTCAAGGAAGCTGGAAAAATAACCTGGACGTGAATAACGAATTTTATTTCCCCTTATCAAGGCTCTATAGACAAACAACTGGTTGAGAACCGCATGCAGTAAAGTATGCAATATAACGGCAACCTGCCTGCAACTAATCTACGCAGTAGATAAAAAAATACCACCAGTAGTGAAAGTAAAAATTGCAAAAGATTTATAAAAAATACCATCCCTAAAGAATATGAGAAAAATTTCAAGTTGTAATACTCACTGCACAGACGATGCGGGTAATACTCGATTACAGAAACAATCCTTCTTTTAGTGGTGCTTGTTTTGTTGTTTTTTTTTTATTACAGCTGCAATACATTTGATAAAATGAAGATGGTGCTTAAGGTCTCCTGATTTGACTCGATTATTTCTTTATAGTTTAACGTCGGAATTTTCCATCCACTGATGATTAGAAGATGAACTTCCTTGAAATTATGATTCTACACCTTCGATCATATTTGTGTTTCGAAAAGCTCTTGAATGAAAAGCCAACAGCACTTGCTACAAATTTTGAGTTGTGCATATGAACGTGCACTCTGAAAGATTCTTGAGTAATATATACCACTGAAGGGTCACAACGTTGTAGAAATTGTAACTTATATCAATCTTGAGGAGATCATTTCAAGGAAAATGAGTCCGTTTACGTTGTTTTACAGAGCGATAATCTGAATGGAGCCGAATAGCAAAGTTTTCCCTGACCAAAGCCCTTTACTGTGATGCTAAATATAGGAATAGATCTTAGTGGATAGCAGAGTCCTCTCTTCTCGCTTTTATAGACTATTTACTTTATCTCTTTACAATTACTATAAACGAGGAACATTTTCTTCTTAGTAGAATATTCCTCTACTTTCTCAATTTTCGTAAACACTTTACTTCAAAGTACATCTAAATAATCTACCCTTGGTTGTTGTAAAACAAAGCTATGGCCTGTGATCATTAACATTATGGGAGAACGATCCGTGTAGTGTGACCTCCAAGAATGTTCTAGAAGTAGCTGTGTCATGCTGAGTCATCCCTGAGTCAACATATAAATATAATCTGTTGTAATGTTACGGAACGTTCTAGATCCTCAACCGTACCTACAAAAGCCAAGCTTGTAACTAGATGTAGCGAGTAGTTTAGTTGCTGGTATAGCCCGACAGATATCAATAAAGGTGTATGCTGCAGAATACAAAACGTCCACACTTCAATCCGAAGGAAATAAAGATCCAGATTCCTTTCTGTTGTAATTTCTTCTATTCAGGGTAATTTAGAGAATAGCAACGCAGGAAAGTCTTTACCAACAATGGACTTAAATGTAAATTTTACACCTGAACAAGTAACTTGGTGGTGAATTTTTTCTCCACACCATGAACTTGGATTACTTGTTCTTGCCTCCATGCGGTATGTGGTGTTTTCCTTCAAAACAACATTTTTGGGAAATAAGATTTGGTAAGCATAGAACGGAAATGAATTTTCCTCATACAAGTTGACGGAAAACGTTCCAGTTACACGATGTAGTGTACCTTTGTTGTTCCATAGGCTAAGCTCAATCAGGTTCTCGCTGTAACCGCCACAGAGACATACCCCGTGTAACAAAATCTTACTGTCCACAGAAAACTCAATGATGTGTATTTTCTCAAATGCGTCATCTTTGGAAAGAGAAATAAAGGACTGGAATCTGAAACAACGTTGAGTTTTTCCACAGACACGAGGGACAGATGATCTTCTCTTGTCTGAGAATCTTAATGGATGACAAAGCACCAAACTTCGGTATTTGACCAGGGTCTTAACTTCGTCTAGGTTTAGGATGTCACTGTCCAACACGACGTCGGCAAAATCTTTTTGATCTATAACTGGGAAGCGAATTGCTTTGACAATTTCTTCTCCAAGAATTCTTCTTTTGGTTGTGCTATCCGCCCTCAAACCTTGTCTCTCACATTCTTTTGAGGCCTACATGTCAACGGCTTTGAACAGATCTATCTCTTCAATATTCAGTGTATCTCTGATTACCACTGTTTCGAGTAAGTTCCTCTCAATTGTAACAAATCCATCTGATTTCGCTGCCTGCTCCATCTTGTCATCGATTACTCTCCAGCATCGATCCACTAGGGCTTTCTCTTGACATTTCTGAGCGAATGGTAAAATGATGAAAACATTGGACGGATCCAAGTTTTTGAAGAGATATTCGGTACATTTATCAGCGAGTGAAGGCACCATGTATTTCTTCGCCAAGTACAACACTCCCATGACATTACTTCCGCTCAAGTTGACTTCATCGCAGTACATGAAACGAAACAACTCCAGCAGACACTCGTAGTCACAGTTAGGCAGTTCAATAAAGTCTCTAGTCTCCGCTAACTCACCGTAAAACATGGCTTCAAACACAGGACTACTGATCGACAATACTAACTTGTGAGCAGGAATAAATTGCATGCTTTCATTTCCGCCATCCGTCGTTCGCACGGTGAACTTTACATCGCTGAACAAATCGTTGTTAAAAATGAACTTACTTCTCTCCCTCAAGGAAGGCTTTGTCGATTGCCACTTTTCTTCGACGACAGACATGGATTGTGTGGTTTAATATACCGTATAAACGGATGGAGAACGACTTGAAAGTTGAGGATCGTTGTCGAGACCACTGTAGTTTGGACTCGTAGTTTGGGTACACCTTGGAAAGGTTACTAAGCTGGTAAAAGACACGCACGGGCATAGATTTGGAAGCGATCTTCGCGGTAATGAACACTATCTAAGCAGTATTAAAAATAAGACCTGAAAAAAAAATTCAGGCTTATACAGGATTTGAACCTATGACCTCTACGCACTAAGCATAACGGGCCCAAAGACACCAAATGGGACCCAAAACCGTGATCGTTGATTTGAAACTCCACCCATCCGTGCAATGTTGGTAAGAAGCTGCCACAAGACATGCATGTTATAAATCATCTATTTATTTAGAGTAATGGACTTTACACCACTTTTCTGTAGCAAGTTTACCATTTATTTCATGAGACACTTCGGTCGAGTCTGTATTTCAACTTTCTGTGATCAATTTCAACTTTCTGTTTATTTGAAGTTTGATTTTGAGAACCAGCTCGACTCATGGTCTCACAAGCAAACGCGTTTAGAAATTGTACAACACCGCGTGTTCCTATCTGCATTTTTTCTGCGTTTTACCGCGCTGAATATTAATAACGTGCAGTTGCGAAAGACAGAGGAAACTGGGAACAAGAAAAACTTTACAACATGGCGGAAGAGGCTGTACCAGTAAATGTGTTTTACTTTGATACCATTTCAACGGCGCTCGAAAAATGAAATGGAACTTTTAGAATCGATTGCGTTTAGAATATGCCTTTTCGCCTTTGGTGATATTCAAATGCAGCAAAAAATTATCAGTGCGAGTGCAAACATGACAATGCGAAGAGAAAGTTTGGAACTAGTGCAGTGGTGAAAGATTATATTAGAGGTGAGGCAAATCCTTTAAACCCGCTCGGTATGAAGAAAGTTTCATAAGTTCATGCTCGCTGAATTCCTAGAATTCTATATATAAAGGCTTTTAACCGCAGGAGAACCTTTATAACAATATTTTGCTTCCAATTTAGGTGCGCGTGTGCTCGTATCTTTTTATTGAAGTAGTTATTTACGGAAAAACTTCTGTGTTTCAAATCCAGATTGAAGGAGATTGTTTTGAAACGTTGAATTATGCTGAACATTTTGAAAAGTTGGCCTCTCACCAACACTTCTGAATAACTTCAGTTTTTCTAAATTTTCTATTACTGACCATGAAAATTTGACCACCAAAAACCAAAAAGTACAATGTTCCTGAAGAGTCTTTTCAACCTCTAGCTATCTGTTTTTTTCCTGTTTTTGAATTGTGTGTTGATTTTGTAGCAATGCAATTTGTGGAAAAAAAATTGCAGATAAGTTACAGGGTGTTATCTGAATATAACACCAACTTCACCGCACTAGTTAACAAGGAAATGTATGGCAGTCATAAGAGAGAGAGTTGTAAACTGAATCTTGAAAGACAAAGGGGCAAGAAACACAAATCTTGATATGGCGTTGGATTGAGTTATTGATTCCCAGGTGTTTAGCCCTATTCAAACAGTCATGATAGTTGATAACAGTTACAACTACACTCAAAACTGTATTTAGCAGCATGATATTAGGCAGTCACCCTGTATTGAGCAGTCAGTTGTAAAAGTTCTGCATTAGTTTCCCCTTAATCCTTTAACTCCCAGATCAAATTTTTAATTCTCCTTTCTGTCAACCATACAATTCTTATAATGTTAGTTCAGAGAATTTAGTATTGAATCAACTAATTATCCCCAAATTGATATTTTTCTTTATTCTCATCACTTTTTTGGTTGATATTGTATAGATATTGTAAAGAGAAATTCTGCCTTGGTCACTCATGAGAGTTAAAAGGGTTAATCGTTTTAAATTTCATCCCTATTAAGCAGTCACCTCTATGTAGCAGTCATGGTCACCCTTTACTGAGTCCCAGTGGTCTGTTTGTATTGTCTTGCACCTGTATTGAACATTCATTTGGAGCAGAAACACTCAAATAAAAGCAAGAATAATCTATCAGGCCAAATTCAATCCATGTGTCTCCTAAAATCAATGTTAGTGGTAGTTTAGAGCAGGATTTCTTACATTAAGTGATCATTTATGGTTTAAAATTACATTTTTTGGTGTTTTTTCTTATTACCTCTATTCTGTGGAACCTGTGGAAATGGTTAAAATTTTGCAGAATGTCTCACAGGTCATTCCTATCATCTCCTGGTAGGCTTCAGTATCTTCAACTTGCAACTCTTGGACTAAAATTTCAAATGCCTCCAGAATTGCTGACCTCAGCACATGCCATCTTTGTTTACAATTTCATCATCTCTTGCATGATTTAGTCAACTATCATCAACTATCATCAACTACCATGAATTGTTTGAATGCAGATATGATAGTCAATGATTGTGACTAATAGAAAAAACTGCCATAACTGTTTGAGCAGGACTTTAGAATCATACTTTATGCTTAATAGTTAGTTTGCTAGTAGGCTTCAAATGAACTTGCTAGTCTGAAAATGTTTCCATGGCAGTAAACATTACTGGTATGGGTTGGCCTTAAAAATTGTACTCTTTGTTCCATACCTAATACTAAGGTGGTAGTTATTTCCAAATGTGGATCTTCTCCTACCTGAAAAATACATGTGGCATCTTTTGTACTGCTATGGCAATTGAAAAAAATGTTTAACTATTGGAGTACTCATTTTAAACTCACATTGTAAAGTGTTTATTTTGAAAGACCCTGTCCCTGACAGGCTCTTTACACATGTGGTCTATAAGTTTGTATGTGCTGGCTGTAATGCCTGTTACAATGGGAATGCTCTGCTCTTAGTTCCAAAAACCTCAGCTTTAGATATACAACATTGGGCCTTGAAACTGTTTCCCCTTTTACATTCATATTTGTTGTGAGAACAGAAAGAAAACTGGAAGATGTTGGTTATTTCCTCAGCATCTACAACTTTTGTCCAGAGTAACTTTAAAGATATAGAAATTTGATATGACAAGACCTCCATTTATAAGCCTCTCAGTTCTATATCCATTTACTTGGGAGTGTTTTATTTGGGTCATGAGCCCCTTCAGTGATAAAGACACCCCTTTCTACATGAAGCAAACTTAAGAAAAGTAGTCCTTTAGAGATAAATGGCATCCCAATTATAGTCCATTATGGGAATTAGCTTCAGCCCTTAAATTCCCATGATTTGATTTTAAATTCTCCTCTTTAGCTGATATTTATTTCCTTGTAAATTAGCCATGAAAATTTGTTGTTAAATTAAGATAGCAACAACTACCTGATAAATTGGAGTTTTCTCCTCACCTCTTTACTGGGTAATGTATTGATATTGTAGGAAGAAGTTACATATCAATCACTTTTGGGAGTTTAAGACTTTCAAGGAATTTTTTATGTTATAGAGTACAGAGTGATTAGTTAGTTTTACTGTAATTTCTATTCTGTTAATCCTACTTCTACTTTTAATTGCATATTGTGTAATTTGTGAAATAACTTAATTTGATTTTTTACTTTAATTGTAATTGATATATTTCAACAGGGAAGAGCCACCTGGTGGATCTGTTAATAAACCATTATTATTATAATTATTATTAGTTTTAGGATTAAATGATCCTTGTTAGCAAATTCTACCAAGCAGTTTTCTAAGTTGTATGACTTTACTTCTGTTACTTAACACAGCCTCATGATGCAACAGAGTACAGTAAGGCAAAAAGATAAAGAAAGTGAAGTACTGTGAAGCCTTGTTGGCCCATTACAAGCCTTTGTGGACAGTGGAAAGAAAGTGGACTGAGTGCAAGACTCTTTTCTGGATGGACACTGTAAACACTCAGCAGGACAGACAAGCTCAGGAAGAAAGCAGATAAACAAGTGGATAAGAGAGAATGGATAAGTGGAAACTGTTATTATCAAAGTAAGTACACTTTTGGTCATTTTTTCAGATGTTTATGATCAAATGAAACATTTTCTATGTACCATATACTGTTTGCTTCTGAAAAAAAATTGATATCACATCTTATTTTGTTCCAGTAATGTGCATGCTAGTTCAGTTTTATATCCAGTTTAAAATTGATTTTCTTTTGGTAAAGTGATAATAGCTGGTGACGTGGCCCCCTTTATATTGGGGATATTACATCACTGCTTGGTAAGATGTCACATGACCATCCTACCCAACTTTACAGTGTGGTTAGTATCTCCCACAATTCTAGTTGTCCTCTTTGTTGGCGCGATACGTTAGAATCTCACGCAACTTTAACTGTCCCAGTAATTGTTACATTAGTATCTCCTGTAACTTGTTTTGTTCTTGTATTTCGTTTTTTACGTGTGTATTCTTGCTCATCTTTATCTCGCGCGAATTTACTCGATCTCTCATTTGGATAGTTCGTAAGTATCTCGCGAAACTTCAGCTGTTCCCTCATTTCAATTGTTACATTTGTATCTCGTGCAACTTAAGCTTTCTTCTTATTTGGATCGTTATGTTTGTATCTCGCGCAACTTTAGTTGTTTTCCTATTTGGATAGTTACGTTATCTCGCGCAATTTTAGCTGTCTTATTTCGATCGTTACGTTTGTACCTTGCGCAATTTTACCTCTCTTATTTCATTCGTTACGTTTATATCTCGCGCAACTTTATCTGTTTTTTTATTTGGATTGTTATGTTTGTATCTCGGGCAGCTACAGCTGTCCTCTTATTTGGATTGTTACGTTTGTATCTCGGGCAACTACAGCTGTCCTCTTGTTTGGATTGTTACGTTTGTATCTCGGGCAACTACAGCTGTCCTCTTGTTTGGATTGTTACATTTGTATCTCGCGCAACTCAAGCTGTCTTCTTATTTGGATTGTTACGTTTGTATCTTGCACAACTCTATCTCGCGCAACGAAAGCCTGTTTCTTATTTCGATCGTTACGTTTCTATCTCTTGCTATTTCAGCTGTTTTCTTACTTGGTTTGTTACGTTTGTCTCTCGGTAACTTAAGCTGTCTTCTTATATGGATTGTTACGTTTGTATCTCCCGCAACTTTTGCTATTTTCTTATTTGGATCGATACGTTTTTATCTTTCACAACTCTAGCTGTTTTCTTATTTGCATTGTTACGTTTGTATCTCGCGCAATTTAAGCTGTTTTCCTATTTGGACTGTTACATTTGTATCTTGCGCAATTTAAGCTGTTTTCTTATTTGGATTGTTACGTTTGTATCTTGCGCAATTTAATATGTTTTCTCATTTGGATTGTTACGTTTGTATCTCTCGCAATTTAAGCTGTTTTCTCATATGGATTGTTACGTTTGTATCTCTCGCAATTTAAGCTGTTTTCTTATTTGGATTGTTACGTTTGTATCTCTCGCAATTTAAGCTGTTTTCTTATTTGGATTGTTACGTTTGTATCTCTCGCAATTTTAGCTGTTTTCTTATTTGGATTGTTACGTTTGTATCTCTCGCAATTTAAGCTGTTTTCTTATTTGGATTGTTACGTTTGTATCTCTCGCAATTTAAGCTGTTTTTTTATTTGGATTGTTACGTTTGTATCTCTCGCAATTTAAGCTGTTTTTTTATTTGGATTGTTACGTTTGTATCTCTCGCAATTTAAGCTGTTTTTTTATTTGGATTGTTACGTTTGTATCTCTCGCAATTTAAGCTGTTTTCTCATTTGGATTGTTACGTTATTATCTCTCGCAATTTGAGCTGTTTTTTTTATTTGGATTGTTACGTTTGTATCTTGCGCAATTTTAGCTGTTTTCTTATTTGGAATGTGACGTTTGTATCTTGCGCAATTTTAGCTGGTTTCTTATTTGGAATGTGACGTTTGTATCTTGCGCAATTTAAGCTGTTTTCTTATTTGGATTGTTACGTTTGTACCTCGCACAATTTTAGCTGTTTTGTTATTTGGATTGTTACATTTGTATCTCACGCAATTTAAGCTGTCTTATTTGGATTGTTACATTTGTATCTTGCGCAATTTAAGCTGTTTTCTTATTTGGATTGTTACGTTTGTATCTCTCGCAATTTAAGCTGTTTTCTTATTTGGATTGTTACGTTTGTATCTTGCGCAATTTTAGCTGGTTTCTTATTTGGAATGTGACGTTTGTATCTCTCGCAATTTAAGCTGTTTTCTTATTTGGATTGTTACGTTTGTACCTCGCACAATTTTAGCTGTTTTGTTATTTGGATTGTTACATTTGTATCTCACGCAATTTAAGCTGTCTTATTTGGATTGTTACATTTGTATCTTGCGCAATTTAAGCTGTTTTCTTATTTGGATTGTTACGTTTGTATCTCGCGCAATTTTGGCTGTTTTCTTATTTGGATTGTTACATTTGTATCTTGCGCAATTTTGGCTGTTTTCTTATTTGGATTGTTACGTTTGTATCTCGCGCAATTTAAGCTGCTCTATTATTTGGATTGTTACGTTTGCATCTCGCGCATTTTAAGCTGTTTTCTTATTTGGATTGTTACGTTTGTATCTCGCACAATTTAAGCTGTTTTCCTATTTATATTGTTACGTTTGTATCTCGCGCAATTTAAGCCGTTTTCTTATTTGGATTGTTACGTTTGTATCTCGCGCAATTTAAGCTGTTTTCCTATTTATATTGTTACGTTTGTATCTCGCGCAATTTAAGCCGTTTTCTTATTTGGATTGTTACGTTTGTATCTCGCGCAATTTAAGCTGTTTTCCTATTTATATTGTTACGTTTGTATCTCGCGCAATTTAAGCCGTTTTCTTATTTGGATTGTTACGTCTGTATCTTCCGCAATTTAAGCTGTTTTCTTATTTGGATTGTTACGTTTGTATCTTCCGCAAGTTAAGCTGTTTTCTTATTTGGATTGTTACGTTTGTATCTCGCGCATTTTAAGCTGTCTTAGTTGGATTGTTACGTTTGTATCTCCCGCAACTTTTGCTATTTTCTTATTTGGATCGAAACGTTTTTATCTTTCACAACTCTAGCTGTTTTCTTATTTGCATTGTTACGTTCGAATCTCGCGCAACGAAAGTCTGCTCCTTATTTCGATCGTTACGTTTCTATCTCTTGCTATTTTAGCTGTTTTCTTATTTGGTTTGTTACGTTTGTATCTCGCGCAATTTAAGCTGTTTTCTTATTTGGATTGTTACGTTGGATCTTCCGTAATTTAAGCTGTTTTCTTATTTGGATTGTTACGTTTGTATCTCTCGCAATTTAAGCTGTTTTCTTATTTGGATTGTTACGTTTGTATCTCTCGCAATTTAAGCTGTTTTCTTATTTGGATTTTTACATTTGTATCTCGCGCAATTTAAGCTGTTTTCTTATTTGGATTGTTACGTTTGTATCTCTCGCAATTTAAGCTGCTTTCTTATTTGGATTGTTACGTTTGTATCTCGCGCAATTTAAGCTGTTTTCTTATTTGGATTGTTACGTTTGTATCTCGCGCAATTTAAGCTGTTTTCTTATTTGCATTGTTACATTTGTATCTCGCGCAATTTAAGCTGTTTTCTTATTTGGATTGTTACGTTTGTATCTCTCGCAGTTTAAGCTGTTTTCTTATTTGGATTGTTACGTTGGATCTTCCGCAATTTCAGCTGTTCTCTTATTTGGATTGTAACGTTTGTATCTCTCGCAATTTAAGCTGTTTTCTTATTTGGATTGTTACGTTTGTATCTCGCGCAATTTAAGCTGTTTTCCTATTTGGACTGTTACGTTTGTATCTTGCGCAATTTAAGCTGTTTTCTTATTTGGATTGTTACGTTTGTATCTCTCGCAATTTAAGCTGTTTTCTTATTTGGATTGTTACGTTTGTATCTCTCGCAATTTAAGCTGTTTTCTTATTTGGATTGTTACGTTTGTATCTCTCGCAATTTAATCTGTTTTCTTATTTGGATTGTTACGTTTGTATCTCTCGCAATTTAAGCTGTTTTTTTATTTGGATTGTTACGTTTGTATCTCTCGCAATTTAAGCTGTTTTTTTATTTGGATTGTTACGTTTGTATCTCTCGCAATTTAAGCTGTTTTTTTATTTGGATTGTTACGTTTGTATCTCTCGCAATTTAAGCTGTTTTTTTATTTGGATTGTTACGTTTGTATCTTGCGCAATTTAAGCTGTTTTCTTATTTGGATTGTTACGTTTGTATCTTGCGCAATTTAAGCTGTTTTCTTATTTGGATTGTTACGTTATTATCTCTCGCAATTTAAGCTGTTTTTTTATTTGGATTGTTACGTTTGTATCTTGCGCAATTTAAGCTGTTTTTTTATTTGGATTGTTACGTTTGTATCTCTCGCAATTTAAGCTGTTTTCTTATTTGGATTGTTACGTTTGTATCTCTCGCAATTTAATCTGTTTTCTTATTTGGATTGTTACGTTTGTATCTCGTTATTTAAGCTGTTTTTTTATTTGGATTGTTACGTTTGTATCTTGCGCAATTTAAGCTGTTTTCTTATTTGGATTGTTACGTTTGTATCTCTCGCAATTTAAGCTGTTTTTTTATTTGGATTGTTACGTTTGTATCTCTCGCAATTTAAGCTGTTTTTTTATTTGGATTGTTACGTTTGTATCTTGCGCAATTTAAGCTGTTTTCTTATTTGGATTGTTACGTTTGTATCTTGCGCAATTTAAGCTGTTTTCTTATTTGGATTGTTACGTTATTATCTCTCGCAATTTAAGCCGTTTTTTTATTTGGATTGTTACGTTTGTATCTCGTTATTTAAGCTGTTTTTTTATTTGGATTGTTACGTTTGTATCTTGCGCAATTTAAGCTGTTTTCTTATTTGGATTGTTACGTTTGTATCTTGCGCAATTTAAGCTGTTTTCTTATTTGGATTGTTACGTTTGTATCTCTCGCAATTTAAGCTGTTTTCTTATTTGGATTGTTACGTTTGTATCCTGCGCAATTTAAGCTGTTTTCTTATTTGGATTGTTACGTTTGTATCTCGCGCTCTTTTAGTTGTTTTCTATTTGGATTGTTACGTAAGTATCTTACGCAATTTTAGCTGTTGTTACGTTTGTATCTCGTAGAACTTATGTTGTCTTATTTGGATTGTTACGTTTGTTTCTCGCGCCGCTTTAGGTGTTTTTAATTGGATTGTTACATTTGTCTCTCGCGCAGCTTTAGCTGTCTTCTTATTTGGATTGTAACGTTTGTATCCCGCGCAATTATTATTATTATTTAGCTGTTTTCTAATCTGGATTGTTACGTTTGTGTCTCGGGCATTTAGATGTCTTATTTGCATTGTAACGTTTGTATCTTGCGCAATTATTATTTAGGTCATTACGTTTGTATCTTGCGCAATCTTATCTGATTCCTTTTTTGGATTGTTACGTAAGTATCTTGCGCAATTTTAGCAGTTGTTATGTTTGTATCCCGCGGAACTTATGAGCTGTCATCTTATCTGGATTGTTTCGTTTGCTTCTCGCGCAGCTTGAGCTGTTTTCTTATCTGGATTTTTACGTTTGTATCTTGCGAAACTTTAGATGTCTTCTTTTTTGGATTGTAACGTTTGTATTTCGCGCAATTATTATTTAGATCATTACGTTTGTATCTCGCGCAAATTTAGCTGTCGTCTTATTTGGATTGTAGCGTTTGTATCTTGCAGAAATTTATCGGTCTTCTTATTTGAATTGTAGCCTTTGTATTGCGCAATTTTAGCTTTTTAGTATCTCTTGTAAGTTGTCTTATTTGCATTGTTACGTTTGTATCTCGCGCAATTTAAGCTATCTTCTTATTTGGATTGTTAAGTTTGTATCTTGCGCAACCTTAGTTGTCTTCTTAGTTCGATTGTAACGTTAGTATCTTGCCCAAATTTAGCTGTCTTTTTATATGGATTTCTAAGTGTGTATCTCGCACAACTTAAGCTGTCTTTTTCTTTCGATCGTTATGTTTGCATCTCGCACAATTTGACATTTTCTCTTATTTGGATTGTTACGTTAGTTTATCGCGCATTTATAGCTGTTCTCAAGTCTCATTTTGATTGTTACGTTAATATCTCGCGCAATTTTAGCTCTTCACTTTTTTCGATTGTTACTTTAGTATCTCGTGTAACTCAAGCTGTCCTTTTTGTTGTTATTTTTCTTGGTCTTAGGCTTACTGTGTTTCTTTGGGATTTTTCTTTTCAGGAAGTCAAAGTGATTTTGAGTGAGTTGCTGAGGATGTGTCAGACTTACTCTAGAGCTCTTCTTTATCTACTTTCTTTATCCCAGGTTTTTCCAGTGAAACTGAGAGTTGCTTTCCTGTTTTTTTTTCTTGATAGTTTGACACCCAAAAAGGAACAACCAGTTTTCACCTTCAGTTAGTCTGTCATACGAGTGAAGATGCAAAGTCAGCTCGGTGAGAAAGCTACCGGAGACCTCTTGCTTCTCTCCCCAGTGTTCCAAGGCTATAACCTTCGTTTCAGGGCTGATTCGTTTAAAGGGCAGATAGCTGTGTTGATCGTGCAAATCGTCATCCTCCGGATAATTGTGAACAGAACGTACTGCCGCATTATCCACCGTGTAGCGATTTTTCCAGTTTTTAACGTTAATCATCCTCCTAACAACCGGGACCAGGCCTTGAAACTGAGACTTTAGCTTAATACTAAATAGATTACCGCGCAGAGAGATCGAAAAAATATGGCGAAATTAAACCAGCTAACGAAGTTGTTCTCGACATAAACGTCTGAAATAGTATTACTGAGTGCAATTTTGTTCCTCCAAGAATTTTCAGCCATCTCCTCTTCCTTCTTCTTATTCCTCTTCTCAATTTCTCTTTCACTCCTCAGTATTTTTTAAATATCCTTAATTCGCAAATTATTCCCTACTTGTTGTACTAACACAGAAAAAAATTTCCAAAGGCACTGATGTATCATGGTCTTTGGTAAAGCTTGTTATTTTAATATTCATAACTTGCAGATCTATCTCTCACATTCCAACAATCACGTGTACTTTCGGTCGAGGATGAAATGGCTAACGATGCGAAATCTCTGCGTAATTTTGCTGTGAGGAAAACAGCTATTGTTGGCAATTTTTCGATCAAACTCATCTTTGGTCATAGCATGGTACGTTTTCTTCAACTTGGGCAGAATAAGCGCTGTGTTAGAACAGGACGAAAGACAAAAGGAAGCACGCTCAACTTCCAACTGTTACCTTTGTTGGAGACCTCTTCCAGAAAGGTATTTTAAAATAACTAGCTTATGCATTGATATTTTATCTTAGTTACCCAGTTCAAAAACGTATTTCTAATATTTAATGATTTGTGCCTTTAAGGTTTCTACGTTAAAGAAGGTTTCGAATTCTTTAATTTTATGCACAAAAGCGCCATTGATATGGTATAATTTATTCTGGCTTCAGAAGCGATTTCTCTTGGATCTCGACCTTTGAACTTTCATGATTCAGCCTTAGTTTGTGAAGAAGTTATACTGACCTAAGAACATGGTTTTATTGTTTTTCACGCTTTCAAGTTTAGGGACATTTAATTTTCTTGCTGCTTTCCATGAAATTTGCCGTAATTTCACTGAATTTTTGGAAAACGTTTGGTTGTGTTTATTGTGTATTTTTGAACCAAAAAAAAAACTTTGATGATTTTGGATCCCCTGAGACCAAAATGTCCCGCTAAAATTCTATAACGCCTTCTACATTTGGCACCATTTTATTTGCATTTGGGTTCACACACGGATCGTCCATCCTCCATGAACTGTAAGATCCCTTTACAAAAATTCGCGTCCACTTTGGCTCCAAACTTTGTACTTTTTCAGGTTATTCTTAGACAAACAAAAAATAACGGATGTAGTGAGGCTGAACAAGAAAATCGAATTAAATTTCATGTCGTGAAGAATAAAAAACCGAAGGAAAAAACAAAATTATCGATTATATTGTCGAAAAGCACAACAAACGTGTTAATCGTAAGATTTTTTGCTTTTCAAAGCTAAAATAAACTCATACACGTAATCAGCTCTCACAAGCACTTGATAGGTCGACCTACCAAAAAAGAAAATAGTTAAAATAGAAAACCTCATTTCCAATTCTTATAGACATTTTTCATTCAACCAAATAAACAACGCTGCTACAGTTATGATAATGTCACGTCAGAATTCTGGTTTTCCCCTGTGCATTTCTTGTAATACAAAGAAATGTCGAGATCCTTCTAGGAATAGAATAAATACCCAGCGTGCGGCAATTTGCAAAAGAAGGTTAAATAAAATTGTGTTTGAAAAGAGTTCAACGTGTCTGTTGATGTCAGGAAAGTAATGTAACTAGACAACGTACTGCATGTTATTTACGGCTCACTACCGGTACTTTACCTGCTATTGTTGGCGACTGGTTGCGGGAAAATACAAGTGATGATAAATATTACAAGTGGTAATTAATCAGTTGGGTTGAATGGAAGCTTAAGCGGGAAGATGTATTTTTGTAATATAGCTTTATTGTGTAAGTTTTTATGGAAATTGTATTTGTTAATTCTTTTGTTTATGTGTTCTTGCAGCTTATTGAATGGCGGATAACTGAAGTCACAATCAGTTACCAATACTTCAGGATAAAGGTCCTGCAGCCCAAAGACAAGTTCAATGCAGAGGTAGAAAATAAATTTTAACAGAACTCAATTGCGTCAAGATTGATCATTTGATTTTGGGAAGATTTAGTTTCCTTATCGACCTAAAACATCTTTTCTGCTTGTTAGCATCAGGTGTTTCGAATTCAAGACAAGATTTGCTTAGTAACTGCCCTCCATTTTTTTTTTCATTTAAGAATTCAGGTGACATCCCTCAAAAATGTATTTAATTTTCCCGCCAAAAAACTTAGAAAATACGGGGCGCTTAAAATACGCATGCGCCAGACTTTTTTTCTTTTTTTTTTGGAAGAGTAAGTAACATCCGGTTAAAATGGCGTTATTTTCCCGCCAAAAAACTTAGAAAAAATACAGGCGCCCAAAATACGCATGCGCCGATTTTTTTTTTTTATCAAAGGTGTGTTTAAGACTCCATATCTTATTACTTTTATATTTCTATGTTGTTATTAAATAAAGTCAATAAACTCGACAGTTTTCACTCGTTTCTTTTGTGATCTTTATTTTCATACATTCAATAAACAGTAATACAAGTCTTAAAACTTTCTCTTTAATTAGTTAAGTTAATTTCCATTGATTTATCAAAAAGATGTTGAGAAAAATCTGTTCAAATATATACTAAGACTTTTGGCGGGAAAATTTTGTAGAATTTGCACAGAGTTTCCCCTGGGAACATTTTCAGCAAAAAATTCAAAATGGCTTCCCTTGAATTTTTCCGCCAAAAAAATGTTAATATCACCTTGTGCAAAAATGTCATTGCAAAAAATTGTCAAACAGCCTTTCTTTCCAGATAGCTTTACACAATTGCAGTTTACTTCGTTATAAAGATCAATTTTCTCTTCTTTCTTTGAACCATTTTGGTCAAGAGAATTTTTTGCGCAAGATGATATGAACATACTTCTACGCTACCAATACTCAAAATTGCAAGCTAAACAAAACACTCTAAAGCTTGCCATGTTGCCGAGAAAAAGATCTTTGTCAGCCATTTATTAGGTTTTTGTCAGTGGCACAGGAGAAACAAAACGCCTAAAATGGATCAGAATTTTGCAGCCAAAATGAGTTTTGTTCTTTTTTTCTTTAGTGGCCAGGGTTTAGATGGTCATATACTTTCTTGGCCCCACGTTTCTTTTTAAATAACTTTGTCAAGATCTTGGTCGAGTAAAATTTTATTCTCCACCATTAAAATCATCAATTCAGCTTTCAAACTCAAAAATTTTATAAGTCGTGTTTACAATAATTGTTGGCTGATAAAGATCTCTTTACATTACAACTAAGACAATAAAACTCAATGCCTGGTTCAAGGAATAATATTAAAGAAACTCATTATGAGCGCAGTTTTACATTCAATGACGAAGTTTTGCAACAAATTATACAGACCACAAAAAAAACCATTTCTATTTACTTTTGTTGTACAAGAAATTTCCAAGAAACAGAAAACTTACAGCCGATAGTATCCGACAATTTTTGTATGGTGATTCACGTTTGGTTTGTTCAAATTACAAAAAATGTTTTCAAAAGTAGGACGACAATTTACATGTTTAACATTCCAACAACTTACGACGTTTTATTCGAAAAATAATATAAAGGTAGATATATACTCGTAACTTTCAAATGCGTTCGCTGTAGATTACGTGCAAGAACTGAATTCGTGATAAAACATTTCCTTTTTTCTGAAACTTTTGCAAACCGAATTGAATGCAGCTTCCACCTTTTTTCGATTGAATTTGACAAAAATTATTTCCTTTTGATGAATTTATGATGTGAAAGATCAATCGTGATTGCTTTCAACGTTTCCTAGAACCACGACCAAGTAGGACTTGATGGTGTATTACGGCGCTTTCGAGTTGAACCAGACATTTGAGTTTTACACATAGAACTTGCAAAACCACAAGAGAACTTTGGCGTATAGGCTTTTCGTCCATTTTTTTTTTTTTATAAGAGATCGCAGTTTTTTTTAACAAGCAGCAATTCGACAATCGTACAGTAAACAGTGAAAATTTGTTGTAACACGTTGACTGATTGGTCATTGTTACCGTGATTGAATCGAGTGTAAAATCCGCGTCGTTTGTCAGTTGTGACTGGTTAGTGTGATTGTTCACTCAGTTCGTTTCCTTTGTTATGTTTATGTCGAAAATAAATGCTTTTGTAGGGTTTATTCTGTTGACATCAAAGTAGGGGCTATGCTTGAAAACAAATCACCCCTACTAGTCAGTCGTTGAAAAATGTCTCAGAATTTAGACTGAATTTTTGGCAATGTGCAAGGCAATAGTGCTAGTCTTGTGTTATATTTACAGCTAGTTTCAGTTTATGGAAAGCCCAGCAGTTGAAACACTTGTTCAAGTAAACCGCGCTGTCTGTTACTAGTTTCATCTTTGTCTACAACATTGGTCATTCTACGTCATGTTCTTTGTAAAGATGTAGAATCAGCCATATGGTGTTGGAATGCTCTCTGTTAGAAGTATGGTCAATGTAGTCGTAGCAGTCCAGTGCAGTTAGCGTTCGCTTCAGTTCAGTAAAATTTCATTTGCGTCTAATTTGAATGATGTAGTAGTCGCAGTTGTAAAAACCACGATATCTCAACTTGTTTTTGAACGTTTAGGTCCATGATGCCTTGCGAACTAGTTGTTCTCGTCTCGCTAGTTCCTAATTGTCGTATCTTTGTGTGATTTGTGATGGTAGGATGATGTGTCTAGAAATACGTCAGCTGGTATTCATTGGTTTTTTTGTAAACGGTATAGAAAAGTTATTGTTACATCCTTAAATTTTTTCGTGAACTTAACGTCAGCGTTCTGTTCGTCATTGTGTGCGGCGTCAATGTATCGTCATCCGAGCGCAAGCGAAGGAACTTAGCTTTTGTTTTAGGCAAATAAATGGATAATTTTTACTTTTTGATTGCCATTGTTCTCTTGTTGATTGCAAGATTGATGAAGAAAATGTGTGAATATTTCAAGTTGGCACTGACTATTGTAAAGATAAAGTTTGACCAGACTACTCGTTTGGAAAGTTGAATATTTTTCAACACAAAAAATTTAGAAAACCAAAACAATTCCATGCTGTGCAAACGTTTGAATGATAATAAAAAAAGGGCGATTTTAGCTTTTTTTTAAAAGTTCAGAGTTTTTCCTCAAAATACCATCTGTCTCGCATGCAGTGCCATCCTAAAAAATCACTCAACAGGTGGCCTGGTCTTTTGAAGAACTGCACCCCTACTTCTCACACCCATAGATTTTTTTTAACCAAGTCTGTCCTGTTAATCTTGACCTCGATATGAAATTCAATTGATCGAGGTTCCTTAGAAAATCTAGAAACAGAGACAGCCACCATCCTCACTATAACTTTAAGATAACGTTATAAAGTTCTTATCTTAGTGGAGTGTGCTCTTGATTCAGTGATTCCGGTTTGTCCTCTTGGATTCTTTGTTCTTTTCGCTGAAGAAAAACGAGAAAAACAATTTTAAGTCGGTTGACAAGTTCCTAGCTTTACACATATTTCAGTTACAGCTGCACAAGCGAGGACGACTATAGCGAGCTGGTAGAATATTTAAGACGCTCAAACGATATTCCTCGTAGCAAAATGAAGGTTATTTTAGAGATACAGTTACGACAAAAATTAAACGCATTTGGCTGCGTAACACAGTAAAAGTTTCAACTAGTGAAGAGCGTATGCTTCTTCTTCTTCATGAACGAAATGAGCGTTGGTATTTGAAAGAAAAGCTCAGAGTCATAGGTAAACCGAAAACGCTCCTGTTCAATAACCTTGCATTTTCCTCCTTTAAAATGGACATTAAATAAAACTGTACAACAGCAATGCCCACCTTAAAATATCACTAAGCTTCAGTCCCATTCCAATATCAAACACGTTCTTGGTACAGACTACTCTCACCGACAATAACACGTCCTCACTTGTCCACGACCTGTTTGGTTTGAGAGAAATTTAGAATTCGCTGTGGATGTCGAAGATGGAAATAAACCAATCACTGATGAGTACGTCACAATTAGCACAAGATTCTTGTTTCCACGCACTCTAAAGGAACGTATCAGAAACCTCTACTGAATTAATTCTATTGGTTCCTCCACTACGCGTGTTCTTCTTACTTTATCTCAGTCCCTCGTGTTCTTAAAAAAAAAATTGAAATTAAATATTTAAAAAGATAAACTCGATAAAAAGATGACATCCGCAACTAAGGAGTTCACTAAACTTAGAAAAATATTTATAAGCAATGGCTTAGTGGAAAAAAAAATCATCGATAGGAAAAGGTTAACAAATAAATCAAGCAAAAATGCCTAAAGATTATTTACAAAATTGATATCACATGGGAAAAGGAACGAATCATCGCTAATTCAGAAAAAATTATAAAAAATAAATCAAACATTAAAACGGCAAGTTCCCTGGAACAAGATTTCCATCCTGACTGGGACTGCTTTCGCGGTAGAATGCTCTACCCACTGAGCTGCGGGGAACTTTTAAAATTATATATAACAAGAATTCTACGGAACACGAGGAAAAAGTGCACAGGGATTATGTGGAAAATTGTGTGTTTTGACTCTAAAATGACTTTGTTACAAAAACCTTGCTGTGTTATTTGTTTAATGTTTAAATTCAGCAGCGTTCTGATGCATGTCATCAAATAAGAGTGCAGTAAAAGGTAAAACTTACCTATAAGTGGAAGAAAACCTTTTCCAATGTAATGAAGTGAGAGGTGAGTACAAAGATATACTCCAGACTATTTATAAGCTTACTATAAAATGGAGAAAGAAACAAATAATCGGAAAAAAAAAGATTAAAAAGAGAAATCAAACAAAATAAAAACGGCAAGTTCCCCGGAACAGGATCTCCATCCTGACTGGGACCGCTTTCGCGGTACAATGCTCTACCCACTGAGCTGTGGGGAACTTGCTATGGATGGAGAGCAAATTTTAAGATTATATGTAACAATTGGAGTACTTACTGCAAGGAACAAGTGCTCAAAAACTTTGTGGAAAACGGAGAATTTTGTTATTTAATTTAATTATGTTCTGATGCAACAGCGTTTCGATCGATGCATGTCCTGAATGTGAAAGTGAAGGAAAAGGTGAAACTCGGCCAATAGTTGGGAGAAAACATTCGCCAATGTAATAAATTGCAATGGACTAGCATACAAAAACGATCCAGATAACTCATAAGGTTGGAAAAAGTGGGAAAAGGAACGAATCATCCCCAAAAAGATCGTAGATCAAACAAAAAGAAAAAAAAAGAAAATAAAACGGCAAATTCCCCGGAACAGGATCTCCATCCTGACTGGGACCGCTTTCGCGGTACAATGCTCTACCCACTGAGCTGCGGGGAACTTGCCATGAATGGAGAACAAATTTTAAGATTATATGTAACGAGTGGAGCCCGTAACGCAAGGAACAATTGCACAGAGATTATGAGGAAAATTGTGTGTTTGAATCTAAAATGACTTTTTTAACAAACATTTGAGTTTTATTTCATAATGTTAAAAATAAGCAGCGTTTCGATGCATTTCCTAAATTTAAGATTGTAGGAAAAGCTAAAACTTGGCTAATGTTATAAAGTGAAAGACGAGTACAAAGATACACTCCAGACTATTTATAAACTTACTATTTAAATGGAGAAAGAAAGAAACCGTCGGGAAAAAAAGAAAGATTCAAAGAGAAATCAAACAAAATAAAAACGGCAAATTCCCCGGAACAGGATCTCCATCCTGACTGGGACCGCTTTCGCGGTACAATGCTCTACCCACTGAGCTGCGGGGAACTTGCCATGAATGGCGAGAAAATTTTAAGATTATATGTAACAAGTTCAGTTCATACTGCAAGGAACAAGGGAACAAAGATTCTTTAAAAGAAGTGTTTTGACCCTAAAATAACTTTACTACAAAAACTTTGTTGTTCGATTTAAAAATGTTCAAATTTAGCGGCATTCCTATGCGTGTCCTGAATTTAAGAGTGTAGGAAAAAGGTAACCTTGTCAATAAGTGGAACGAAACCTTCTCCTATGTATTGAATTTAAAAGAAGAGCATAAATAAAAAGACACCACAAATTATTTCTAATCTTTGTTTAAAATAGGACAGGAAACGAATCTTCCGAAAAAAATCTTAAAAAAGTAAAAAAGAAAAAAACGGCAAGTCCCCCGGAACAGGATTTCCATTCTTACTGGGATCGCTTTCGCGGTATAATGCTCTACCCACTGAGCTGTGGGGAACTTGCCATTAATAGCGAGCAAATTTTAAGATTATATGTAACAATTTGGGTTCATACTGCTTGGAACAAGTGAACAAAGATTCTCTAGAAGAAGTGTTTTGACCCTAAAATAACTTTTCTACAAAGGCGTTGTTGTTCGATTTAAAAATGTTCAAATTCAACAGCGTTCCGATGCGTGTCCTGAGTTTAGTAGGAAAAGGCTAACCTTGCTAATAAGTGGAACGAAGCCTTCTCTATTGTATTGAAGTAAAAAAGGCGAGCATACAAAGACACTCCACATTATTTCATATCTTGATATAAAATAAGAAAGGAAACGAATCTTTGAGAAAAAAAAAAAAAGCAATGAAAAAAACGGCAAGTTCCCCGGAACAGGATCTCCATCCTGACTAGGACCGCTTTCGCGGTACAATGCTCTACCCACTGAGCTGCGGGGAACTTGCCATGAATGGAGAGAAAATTTTAAGATCATATGAAACAAGTGAAGCACGTGCTGCAAGAAAGAAGTAAACAAAGATTTTGTGGGAGAAGTGTTTTGACCTTGAAATGACATTTTAACAAAAACTTTATTGTTTGATTCATCTATGTTCAAATTCAACGGCGTTCTTGAAATTAGGAGCCGGAAAACCTCGTTTCCATGGCCTTTTCCCTTACTTGGGGGTGGGGCACCCCACCCCCAAGTTAGGGAAAAGGCCATGGAAACGAAGTTGGGAGCCGGAAGCAAAAAGTAAAACTTGTCAATAACTGGAAGACAACATTTGCTATTGTGATGAAGTGAACTCAAGATTTATTATAAGCTTATGATAAAATGGGGAAAGGAATGAATCATCGGAAAAACAAAGAAAGATTAAAAAAAGAAATCAAACAGAAAAAAAAAACGGCTTGTGAAAGGTTAAATTTTGAGATCATATGTAACAAGTGGAGTACATACTTCAAGGAACAAGTGTACAAATATTTTATGGAAAAAGAGTTTTGTTATTAAAATGACGCAACTTCAAAAACCTTGTTGTTTGATTCAATAATGTTCAAATTTAGCAGCGTTCTGATGCACGTCCTGAATTTGAGAGTGTTGGAAAAGGGCCAAAAAGTGGAAGAGAACCTTCTCTTATGTAATGAAGTGAAAAAACGGGTATACAAAGACACTCCAGACTATTTACAAGCTGGCTATAAAATGAGAAAACTAAGAAAAAAACTTTAAAAAAAATTAAAACAGGAATAAACCAGATACGTATTTTAGTTATGATTTAACTGGCTGAAAGAAATTGCAACCTATGTAGTTCGTACTCAGACCGCTCTCTTTCTGGATGTATGAGGAGCCCTGGGAATAAAATTAAGAGAAAGAGAGGTGTCGTTTCAGCTCTTCACGTAAGTGGCTTTACGAATTTTTCCTTTATCTTTGAAATGCCTTACTTACTCATAATAATTGCCTGATATGCTCTTGTTTGATCTTTTTTAAAATTGTGGCACATTTCATGTACTTGGAATTTCTTAATGCTGTAAGGATAACTTAAAACTAACCCTTTAAGTCCCGTTAGCGACCAAGACAGAATTTCTCCTTACTATATCCATACAATATCATGCAGACAAGTGATGAGAATTCGAAAAATTTCAATTATGGGATTGCTAATTGATCCGATACCAAATTCTCCCAAATAACATAATGAGAATCGTTTGGCAGACAGTAAGGAGAATTACCAATGAGATCTTGGGAGCTAAAGGGTTAACGATTTAGCCCGCGATGCGCTCGAAGGCTCGTTAACAAGGACGACCTAGATTTAGTACATCATAATTTAAAACTGTTTGACGTTAACGATGCTCGGCAGATTTATGCACGATAAGTATCTACTTTCGATTACTTGAAAAACTGACCCATAATTTTTTGTGTGAATATACCTGGTTTTCAAAGTTACGCGTACTCTCTTTCATGACCCCGGCAAAGGAGGCAAAAAGACATCGTTTTTTTTGGAGAAATTTATACTTACAGTATATGTGTCCGTAAACCCGCCCTATATTTTGCAGAGGAAACTGAGAAGGGACAAGAGTCGAGTTTTTATGTTTGACTGAGAGATACTATCCGAGCGATTATTAAGCGACTATTTCACGTAAATGTTCCAATGATTCTCGTCAACAAACGACTGGATTACTGTCGGGAGAAATTCTGAGGTCGCATAACTTTGAACACCGCTCTTAATATCAAACCGTATTTTTGAATTGAAAACGTTTTTTTGAAAAAAATAAAAAAAAACAATAAAATCATTTGCGCCATTTACCTCAGTTGTTTGGACAGTAGAAAAACTCCAATCTTACGTTGAGTTGGTAGAACAAAACAAAACAGACCACTTATTCGGCTTTCATATTCAGATAAAAGGCTTGGGTCATAAACGTGGAAAACAGCTGCGCTAAAGCTCTCGCTCAAGAATAACTTAAAACGACCAATAATTTTGTCGAAGGGGAACTTTGCTACAACGCAAAACCATATTTCAGTCAGTTCACTTCTCTTTGACTATAATTTGTTGTTTTGTTTGTGTTTCGTCAAGTTGAGGTCTCAAAAACTCTGACAGCAGCTGGCATCTGATTGGCCATTTCTGAAAGAGATGAACAAAATTAAAGGTCCAGTTAGATTACATGAATTTGAAAGCCAGCAAGGAAAATTAGTCAGAAAACGTGACAAGCCCACAGCCTATGTAGGAGGGGGGGAGCTGTCTTTCCATTTCCCTTGAGTTGACCAAGAGTAGAGTAAAGGCGAACAGGAAAACCAAGCAAACGAAAATCTCCCTTTGGCCCTGACTTCAAGCGAGTCCGCACGCTCATCTCACACTTCTCTCGTTGGTCTTGATGGAAAAAGCAGAGTACTGACTAACTTTATTCTCCTCCTCCATGAAAGTCCGCTTAACGTCACTCAAATGGGGCTTCTCGTTTCCTGGGTCGACAATTCCAAGAGAAAAATAAGGGTGCACAGGAGTTGGTTCAGGATCCCATAGATAGCCTTGAAGAAATTAAGAAGTCTTTTCACCGAAACGTTTTACAAGGATGACATGGATCAGTTCTTCTGAGTGAAAAAATATAACAAGCTGCAGCGTGGAGATAATTTTGTCGATGCAGAAAGGAAAGGAAATGTTTTTTGTTTTGTTTTGTTTTGGTTTGATATGAGTGAACATTCACTAAGCGAACGTCTGAGGGAGAGGACTTTCTTTAACGTGAAAAAATGACAATTAAAAAATGGCAATGGACATATCTTCGCCCAAGCCCTGACTGTGGCTCTCTGTTCCCCGATCGGAAGCCCTCCATTATTTCAGTGAGTCGTTTCTTGTGGTGACGGAAGACAGTACAGGACACCTTGCCCGCAACCCGTCCCAATGAAAGTCAGCGCCATGTTCCTGACATTAACAACTTCGAGATGAGACTATTTTCTGAGCAAAGGAGCACTGCATATCTAAATGTGTTCGTAGAGAGAAAAATAATTGGTTCCTCGTTTCTCTTGTTCATCATACCAGACGAAGAACAAAGGAATAGGAAAATAAAGCTTTTATCCCTTATCCCCATGCCACGAATCCCTCTCCGCTTTACTGTTTAACACTCTTTCTTCTCAGCATGCAGAGTCGGATCCAAGGGGAGGAGGGGAGGGTCTGAGGTCCGTACCAACCACCACCACCCCTCCCCCCACCCTTGCCCTTATCATAACTGTAGGCATTTTTTACGACGAGGCTGGCATCAAAATTAATGCAACAACAGTATTACATGTTACAACTTGGTATCAAGTATTTAAGATGTACTTCTCTTGAAATATATCTTATGAAGCTAATAGTGTAGAAAGGATGGTTCATTTTCGTCGAGTCATATAATGGCGCTGTTTCGTGTGGACACTTCAGAATATTTGATTACTTGACCTTTTCAATCCCACGATCTAGTCATCAATTCTCCGTTCAGTCTGTCCTACATTTTGTATATTTTTAGCTTTGAGAATTTGGTATTTAATCAAATAATACCACCTGATTTACATTTTCTTCATCCTCATCACACTTCTACTTGATATCATATTTTTGTGACGATGGAAAATCCTTTTTCGTCATTCCAGGTAGCGTAAGGGGTGACAGCATTGCGGTAAAAGGGTCAAAACTGATGTACTACATCTCTCAAATACTCTGCCGCCAGGAGTTTGTTTATCCGCTCTCTGTAATTCACATGTCCATGAATCCAAATTCTAAGATTTGCTGTTACTTTCGTAAAAATATTCGGCTATTTGGCTGGTTTGCTAAAGAAAATTATCTGAGAATCAGCCTTAATTTCCGTTCGATCGATCTTCAAAGTTAACCGCTTGTAGTAAAAAACTGAAAGCGTCGAGCGCCAGCCATTTATCAGATGATTTTGTCTCCATAAATATAAACTCAAAAAACGAAAATAAACTACTTTCTCGATGATTTTTCCAAATGTCTTAAAGCTCTGTTATCACACTTTTTTCATATCATCTTGTTTTGAATAACTTAAAACAATGAAAACTCATTAGTTCAATAAACTTTGTGCTTTCCAAAGTGCTTTTTTATCTTCTTCATTCCCCTATCTTTGTATCGTCACGAAAGCGTGGAAACATCGCTTAAAAAACTCCTGTGTCAAACGGGAAACATCTTAGTCATAACAATATCAATTTTTACCTTTTACCAACAAGTTTTGAACAAAGTTAAGATTCTACAGCAGCGTGCCGTACTACTCATGGTTTTCTCATTTTGAGAGCCCTGAAAGTGCCGCGGAAAGCTGATTGCCCTACAAAATGTTTACATAAGTAGTTATTTACGCTTCAGTCAAGATCGTTAGACTCAACGAAGAACATCAGTCAATATAAAAAGTTGCCGACCACGAACGTAGACTGTTTACACGAACCCCCGACTTGTGGAGCAAAATAAACATGTCTGTTGTGATTGGAGTTTAGCACTTCATTTTAAGATTGTCACAGAGATGATTTCCTTGAATAACAAATTCGCGAGCATAGCGCTCATTCATATCCCTGATCGCAATTAAGGTGGACACGAGATCAAGGGAAGGTAATGTACACTTTCAGAAGAATTTTGATGCTTGTGACATTTACAAAAAGCGCTCTTACCTCAATGAAAGGACGGAACATGCCGCATTTATCCTCCACCTTGTGAGGCAAAGAGTTTTCTTCAGCTGCACACGTACCGTTATGCAGCACATCGCGGAGATGAGAGATGTAATCGATCGCCAATAACAGGATATTGAGCCTCGGTAACTTAGTATCAGGTGGAACTTGAGGCAGCGTTTTCTGCAGTTTTAAGTACGCCCTCTTCATATTCTGCGCTCGGACCCTCTCGCGAAGTGCATTAGCTGACGGCGTGTCCGAACTTCCCTTCCGACGCCTTGCTGGTAGTTGTTTATCTGTCGTGGGCGCAATTGTGGAGGAAAACTTTCCCATGGTTTACCACAAGCTTGTACTACTAATAGCTTTGTATCCTCGATCCCCGTTAATAGCTGCGGTCGTGACTATGTAATTCGTCTTCCGTCTGGTTAGTGAATCTTGTGCGCGCTGTGGAACACAATCCCTAAATACCTCCCAGTTCGAGTAAAACGCACTGAGAGTTACAATATTCATACGTGTGCAAAGACTTGATAACGTGGTTAATTAAATCTAGATAGCGACAGCCGCCTGAGGATCAGATGTTATCCTGACTGTGATGAGATGCCTAGTGCATTCGTGATTTGGCTTTCAGTCTCACTGTAACAAATGGCCTAAATTATTTATAAGTGATGGTTAATTACCTTTGCGTGAAGTTTAGTTAACGCTGCAGTTTGCTGATGAGGTTTTTATTGTAGCGTAATAAATTTGCAATATTCTTGTCGAAATTGAGAGATCTGCTTGCGAGAAAAACACGAATGTTCCATAGGCATCAACAACGATGAGGAAAAGCGATCGATTTATCATTAAATGCTCTCAACAGCTGGTCACATCCAACTTTCTGCGGAACTGTATTCAATGACCCTGAACGCGAGGTACGTTTTTAGAACGCGATTAGGTAAGTTTCAGGAATGGATTCTACGGCTGGATAATTTTCGTTATTCAAAAAAAGGGACTACGGAAGGGTAACACAAATTGCCCAGTCGTAAATTTGTTGAAAAACAAAAGTGGATAATTTTAAAAGGATAATCTTATCGGAATAAGCCGCTACCGAACAAATTACAAATGACCGCAAAGACGGCAATTACTGGAAGCATCTGAACCACATGTGAAATTTACATTGTTCTTTGTCATACTCTCTTGTTTTTCATCTGTTTTTCTCTACTTTTGAAGGATGTTTCTAGAAGGGAATTCAACTGAATTCAAATGCGTTTTATATCTCTAATTAATGATTTTGAGCGCAGCCCATCACTTGACGCAAAGGTGCAAAGCCTTCTGTTTTACTTCACATCAAGATTGGATCTTTTGTTACTTTAAATACCAGAAATTGATCCTCTCAGTCGTTCCATATAACGTGCAATATCAACCAGAGATCTGCGCAAGGAGCTTTTACAGTAAAAACCAAGAATTCGCAGCTGAGTCTTGAGAAATGGAGGGTATAACTTTGGATGACGGAACACTTCATCCCATCACCCTCATTCCAAGTTACTTTTTCTTTTCGTGGCTTAGCATTGATCAGAACTGACCTTCCATGCTGTTCAGGTTATCCTTGAATGAGCATTTTTTCGAAAAAATTTCCCAATTTTTTAAGGAGTCTACTGACCTAGAGCGGCCATATCGGCCAGTTCTGACCAATAGTAAGCGCCCTTAGAATTAAGCTTTAATGATTAGCCAGTTTATCAAATGAACAGTTGTAAGGAAGAAACCTAATTTTAAGTCTGACTACACGAATAAGGAGAACCTGCTAACAAAACGAATCAAAGTCTGGAAAAAATACTTCCTAGTATTACACGATCAATACTGCACGTACATGCAAACATTTCGACTTTCTCTATTCTGTGACTTAATGATCTCAGGCTCTAATCACCCTGCCTCCCGAGCATATGTGAAATCAATTAATACTTTTGCGTTGACAGGTCGGCTCCCGAGACATCATCCATCATACGCGCAAATTTGCGACAAATGTTTGACCTTATTGAGGAAGATTGAATTCACGCCAACATCACCACTTAGAAAACAAAAAAAGATATGTTTCGAATATAATTTCGACATCCTTTAAATAGCGAATTCAGTTTTCTGTTTTTAACGTCTACTTCTGAAATCTATTAATGACTATATAGCTATGGAACTGCTAGAAAATTCTTCCGATTTTAATCGGAGAAGGACCCTGGTTAAAAGTTTCATTGTTCTATGTTCGTGGCATGTGGACGAGCAAAGATGTTTGCATTCTTAAATATTTTTTTATTTGACCCGTGACACCGCTGATGGTCTGACGATTCAATTAAGCCATCATTATTCTGACAGACAGGAAGTGATGAGCATTACTGAGACGAAGTTTCTTTTCTGGTGCTTCTTGCAGCGCGAAGTGGGTGGTTTCTGAAAAGTCCAGCTTACACAACATAACAGAACGAAGGATAGAATGGTTATATAATGTAGAAACATGGCAATACTTAAGCGAAAGGTCGTTCAATGGATAGACAAGATACCACAGAAAGATCAAGTTGGTTTCACAAGAGTATTAGCTAAATTTTCTTCAAAAAGGAAAAGTCTCGAAAAAGTAATGAATTGAGTTTAAGAAGCGTTAATTCTGTTTGTTCAATTCGGAAAACATTTCTCAAGGCTCCTCTTTCTAAGAGTATAGTTTGGTGTCATTGGTATGACACCTAATTCTCAGCTAACAAAGCGGCGTGGACATGAATGTTCAAAAGCTAGGAGGCAAAGCCCTTAGAGCTTTGGAATGTGTGGTTTGAAAACTACCTAGTCAGCAAAAAACAAGTATATTGCAGTTCAACAGTAAGGCGAAACAGTTCTCAGGTTCTTCCTTCTTAAATTTCACTTTAGCTTTACTTTATTACAATACGCTGAGATACAATAACTTTCTCTTCTGCAGGGTCAATTTAACCTGTTTAAGGCTTTCTAGAGACGAGCCAATAGTGGTATGAGCAAAATAAAAACCAGAGGGTTGGGGAACTAAAACGCCATCGACTATCTTTCGCCTGCACTTTCGATCTTCACACCAACCTATAGTCTCATATACACTAAGTTAATTTAGTGCTCTCTCCTACATGTACATACCCACTCAGTCAGGTTCGGTTCTGCCGTTTTCTCGAGTCCAGTCCACGATCTACCCGAAAAAGAATCATTCACTGAACGACGGCTCTCATTCGCAAACATTCTGTTTCATTGATCATCAAACATTTTTCCTTGCGAGCAACAAATTTGGAGAACGTATGGGTCGAAAGTGTCTTAAATTTCTCTCCAACCGATGTTACTGATGAAAGCTCAAAAACTTGACTCTTCTCGGCTGAGCAAAACTGAACCTATTTTAGCCTTAGTTTAGTTTAAAAAGGATCTTGGTTTATCATGCTTTAGAAATGTCATGTTTCAGTTCTTACTATCATTAAAAGAACATTTCATTGTTTTTCTAACGCATATTATCTTACATAAAGTTAAACTGAGCTCCACACAAATCAACATAAACGATTTCCTTTCGGTCAGTAAAAAACTAAACGACTTTGAACTGGAAGCAGCTGTTGTGCTCAGCAACACGCTACAGCAAGTCAGTGAGTCAAGAAAGTCTGGTAAACATAAAAATGCCAAGAAAATGAAGGTTGTACGTGGTTGCAAGCGTCGATGTGTTACTGTATGATCCACACTTATGAAAGGTTCTTCATATTTCTATTTTAAACCTGCTGTTTTTTTTACATAAATGCCAGACAGTATTACAATGAGCGTGGATGTCTGTTAATTTAAAACGTGATAAAATTGTTTCGTCCTATCAATGCTCTCGCCTCCAAGAATAAGTTGTCCTCACTGTCTAATGTACAGTTAGTGTAATTTCGGCTCTGAGAATTCGCTTGCTGTTAGAAATTCTTGGTCTCCGTTTCAGCTGTTGTCTTTTATCAACGGCAAAATGCGACAAAGCGGATAATTGCGAAATAGTATATATATAGAACTGTCCAAATGAAGCATCTGCTGGAAAGAACCAATTGAAAGGAATCCAACAAAGAGAGAATCAAAGTTATAGTTATACTCTGAAAACGTTTCAACCATCAGAAACTAGACACGCTTAGTTAGTGGCAGGATTTCGGTCTCTTCTGCACCAAATCAACATTAACTTAGTGTGTACTGTTGAGAAATATTGAGCCCTCAATTTGAAATCTAATTTTATTGCATGACTTCTTCAACGGTTCTTGCATGTGTGGCCTAGAAGACTTGGCGTAGCTTAGTTGATGTCCCGAATTCCGTCTGTCGATAAAGAGACTTGAGTAAGAACTTAAATAAAAGACCATAGTTCTTGATAACTGCCATGATAGTCATACGATAGGCCTATTCAGTTTCATTTCATAACTACACTGATCTAATCTTAAATCCAATATGTAATATTGTATTTGCGTTCAAGTGTTATATTGATATCTCCTCTTGAAATTCTCAAGTACACTTTGAAAGTGCTTTTCTCGTGTGCAAACCGAAAATTATTCACCAGCTTTAAAAGAAGCAAGAACGACAAAATCAAAAAATAAACGCGACGTTTTCCCTTTATTCAACCCAACCACCTCAGATATAACGTGTCACATAATCACAGAGCTATCCATCTGTTCTGAAGTTATTCCCACGAATCGAACATTCCAAACCAAAGAAGATAACGCTGATTATGTAGATGACTCTGGGAACGTAGCCTTTATCATCGAGAAGAGCTGCGCAAAATTGTATCGGGAAAAAAAAGCAATAAAATAAAGCGATAACAATTTAGATAAGTTGTTCCCTTTTCTACATCACTCACCGTCAGCTTATAATTACATTGCCTTAGCAAACGACTTATTTCCGGCCGAAAAGAGCAATGATAAGGAAAAAAAGATTCCACTGGAGCTAATTCCTTAAGAATAAAATTACGCGTTAAATAGCTTGAGGAGGGTAGCGTTAACTCCAATGAACCTTACTTTGCGTCCTCTTAGACGAAATCCGATTAAAACCAAGCTTATCTCCTTTATTTCAACACATAGGCCACGGTTCACAGGACATGCGAGAGACTTGTTGACTGTTGTTGGCGTCAGTTACAATCTTAGGTCTATCTTTGAAATCTGTTTTAGGGACAGCTGAGGTTTTCGATAAAATGCTTGACTAACGCTCATAGAAGAGGCCTTTGTTTGATACAATTCTCTGCAATACTCTTTAAAGACGTGCTGAAGGCCAAGGTTCAGCAGAAGGAGTGCGTATCTGACAAAGTTCCTTTGAATTGGTAGATTGTCTGTGGATTGTGAAAAGGAAGCTCTGACAGCAGTGAAGTGTATCAAAAAAGAGTAGTTTTCTGATCAGTCTCATAACCTACCACCACGTTTACCATTCTTTACGCGTGAAACTGAATGACTCGTGTTGAAAACATTCTAATAGAACCAATTAAGAGATTAATTCTAATATAACTGTCGATGCCAAGTAATTATTGCGCTGCTGGGCAACTTTTATCATCCGAATTGGAAGGATTATGTATTCATAAACCGGCAGTAACGAACTGGTACACAGCTACGAAGGTGCCACAAAACCTTTTCCTTTACCGCTTCTTCCCATTCACTGACAGTAACAACTGATCAAAGAGCTACTTCTCATCAACAGCGCAGTTTTTAAATTAAATTCATACAAGATTGCCTTGGTTTAGCCTTCCTCGCGCCGTGTTTGGCCTAGAAAACTCGCAACATCCGCTCAACCAATCAGATGCTAAACCGGAAGAAACCACGGATTGGTCACGTGCGCTTTCCCGCGCTTTAAGCAGTTTGCCCATTTTACCTAAGTTCCTATTCGTTGTATGTCTATGTGATACGTTCCTTTGATGTGATTGGTTATCATGATTACTTTTCTTGTGCCTTGGCTTGAGTGGCACAACTGATGTGTGTCAAAGAGTCTAGCGGAATAAAGAATTTAAATAACGCCATATCTTAGCACAGACCATTCAAATATCGTCCCCGCAATCGTTTGGGTAGTGAGGTCATTCTGAAGCAATTTAAAGACAAATTGTAATTACCTTGACGTATAGTAAAAAGCTTGTTCTAGAAAATAAGGTAAACAAATACTAGTAGACTCCAACTGAGTCTTAAAAAATAATAAATAAGACGAGACTGATTACTGACCACGAATACAGCAAAAGGAATTTCAATGAAGTTTTTGATATTAGTTGTTGTGTACACCTCAATAAGTCTTAAGGAGGAACTTCACAATCTTGATATCTTGATTCATAAACCATTTAAATAAAAGCCCACAGGAAAAAACTTCTTTCCCTGGACTCAATTTGATTATTAACTAATAACAGGTTTTTCGACGTTATCCGACATTTCACCATGTGAAAATAAATTTATAATGAGGGCGACAAAATAAAACAGTAGTAAATTTACATTTTCTTTCCTATGCCGACCCTTAAAAACAAGAATACACCTGGATTCAGTAAAGGATATCGCTGCTAACTCATCGATAAATAACTTTTGGCAAGATGCAGATTTTTTTGGAAGGATGAAAAATAAATAAAATTTCGAACTGAAGCTCTGGCAAAGCCCTGGTCAAAACATCGGTAAAAGCCCAGCTTGCAGTCCAGCTTGCAGTATATTGACAGAGTAATTTGAATGCACCGATAAAGAGAATGATTTAATTTAATCTCTCACGCATTTCGTTTCACGGAAAAACATAGCCAACATTTTAAAGCGGCGGCAGATCAATTATATTTTTCATCCGTTTTCAATCTGCTGAACCAGCTGAAAACACGACAACTGAGACGTACACTTGCAACAAATTCTTGATCGACAGAATACGCGCGTTTTTCGCCGCCTAACGATGGTTTTTCGATTGACTGAAATTAGCGGGGTAGATTTACTGCCTCGAAAAAGAAAACTGCAATGCAGGAATGGTCATTTCCTGGAGGTACGACCTGATGGTACAGTAAGAGGAACGAAAAACAACGACAGCATCTATAGTAAGTACCAAAATTACTGTCGTACCATTACATGGAACCAACAAAAACAGTGAATAAGGAATTCCACCTTTTTCGAAGGTTATAAATTTGTAATCGACGCAATGAAATGAGATTTTAGGAAATAACTGCTGCGGGGAAAAAGATTATGCTTCTTTAGATGCGACAACAACGTTGAAAGGTTTCATTACACAACCTTTTTGCTGGCGACAGTTATCAGTATGGACTGCTCCCTTTTCATTGAAGGTTTTCCAAGAAAAAAAAAATAAAGAAGTAATAGATCTGAGAAACACTTTACACTTTCTCTTGATAGGATATTTAGATTGTGAGCAAGTTTACAGGGATTTCAAGTCCTTAACAACATAACATTCTTGTACAATAACAATGTTTGGGCAATTATTTACCATGAAGAAATTTGTTAATATGGCTCGCTAGCGTAGGGAAATGAAAAATTCAAAGTCGCCTCCTTGGATTCAAACCACAGACCTACCGATTTTACGGGGGCTGTATGCTCTAACAATTGAGCTGCAGCCGAGAAAATTAGATTGGTAGCGAGGCTATGTATTAACCCTTCAATTTCCATCAATGACCAAGACAGAATTTCTCCTTACTATATCAGTACAATATCAGGCAGACATGTGACGAGAATAAAGAAAATTATCAACTAAAGGATTATTAGTTAAACCAATGCCAAATTCTCTAAACTAACATCAAAAGAATTGTACGGCTCACAGTTAGGAGAATTACTGATGAGATCACAGGAATGGAAAGATTAACCCCGTGTCACTCCCACAAGTGACCAAGACAGAATTTCTCCTTACAATATCAATACAATATCAAGCAGATAAGTGATGAGAATAAAGAAAAATATTAATTATGGGATTATTTGTTGATCCAATACCAAATTCTCCGAACTAACACTATAAGAATTGTATGGCAGATAGTAAGGAGAATTTCCAATGAGATCTTGGGAGTGAAAGGGTTAATCAGGTTAATATTTGAGTATCCTGCATTTGTCAGAAAGAAAGTACAAAAATGTTCAATTGATGGCCTGGAGATTTCAGGTTCAAACCGTTGTACGAAATGCTATGATTTTTACTGAAAAGGAATACGTTCTAAAGGAAACTAGCTGAAAGATTTGGGGGCGAATTGATAAAGGTGGGGGCGAATTTGCTTTACTTCAATGGGCGAACTCGCAAAGGTGACAGGAAGCGAACTCCCAATGGTGCGAAATCTCCAAATAACGCTTTGATCGCTGATTATTTCCTATTTCACTGAGAAAACGCAGAGGCCCAGTGTTTGGGGACTCACGAGACTGCGGGTCGATAGGTTCAGGATTGTTTCCTTCCCCAGGTCATTGTATCATGTTCTTAGGGTAAAAACTTCACTCTGATGATGCTTATCCCAATTCACGAGCTGAGGAAGGAGGGTTACCTCCAAGAAATTAGCATCTCATTCAGAGTAGACATACTTCTAGTCACTGTGCCATTGAGACTAAGGATAAGCACTGCTAATTGTGAGCCACTTGGCTGTAAGACTACACCTTATGCTCCTCTCCTCAGCTGTGTTTCATCTCAACTCTGTGGGACCGAACATAGTTACTTTGTGGGCTGCAGAAGCTCGGCTTTACGTCGGCATTGACGACCGTGGGAACATAGTTACTTCGGTAAGTGCCGATGAGTATAAAACTAATATTGGAGAACCTTTTAACTTTTAGCACTGTTGTTCTGAATAGAAGACCGAAAACAGTTTTAATCTTGGACGTAAAATTCTTAGTGAAGACATTTTTTCAATTATTGTGTGAACATGAAACAATAGCGATTGAAGACTCTTTCTTTTAATCGTGCGTGTCAATCAATTGGCTACAAATATTATTCGTACCCAGGCAAATTTCATAAACCAGACAACTATCCGTGTGTGTTTTGATGTCGCTTGCTTGCCGTTTATAAATTTTTCTTTCCCTTCAGGGATTTTTGTTTCAAAGCAAGTACGCTTGGTATTCTTTAGATCATATCTAAAAGTCATTTCTCGTCGCTTTTCAGGCTTCAAAGATCCCGTCCTGTGAGCTCCGAGAGAAGCTGGACACAGAATTTTTCACCAGCCTTAGCAAGGAGTTTTCTCCTCGCCGGCTACACTGCCTGGCGATCTCAGTGCAGGGGAAAGTTCGATCATCAATACTGACTTCTTCACAAAATGTGCAGTTCATCACCAAACGACTGCATTGATAACGTTACCAGTGGCAGCTCCATAACGAAAGGCGATCAGTCACATTCAACCATCTAGTCGAGTAGCCTTATTTACGGAGAAGGGGGGTGAAAAGAGGGCACTTAGAATGGGGGAAGGTGAAGGGGTGCTGACAAACCCCGACCTTGGTTTGAGAAAAAAAAAAGCGTCCATTTTGCTACCCTGTTTCAGAAACAAATTGTATAAATTGTATAAATGCGATATATTGACTTTAGAGAGCTCTCTTTACCATATACTGAGACAAAAAAAGGTAATTCCTAATGCAAAATCGTGCACCGATAAGTTCACACACCAGTCGAGAATTCTGGTCCAGAATGACGCCCTCGTTAAGGGACTTCGGATAAAAATTTTGTACCTGTCTTAGAATAAACACTTTGAAAACCGTACCCTATTTAGCGCCAACTATCCATTGAGGCTTTAAAAATAACGGAGTGACGCCATTCCCCCCACTCCCCATCTCGCGCAAAGTTGGAAAATTTATCCAAGAAAGTTAAAACTATTTCAGGGTTTCTGTGTTTTTGTTTTCATTGACTACCGTAAAAGTCAAAACGAAGATGAATGCCACAAATATAAGAAATGAGAACCTTAAAGCGGAAGCGCGTTACTGATCCCACAAGTAAGTGTCCTCTCCTATACAGAGAAGCAAAACTACTGGAATATCATATTACTTTGGAAACTAGATTAAAAATTTCCTCGACCAGTGTTTGGACTGACGTGAGCGAATTACAAAGCAAAAGAAAATCCAAGGAAAATCCAGCTATACAGTTAGTCACTCTAGCGATACAGAGTAGGCGCATAACTTGGAAGTATATACAACATAACTTACAATTTTAACTCGTTACTTCAATCTCCGTTCGGAAATTCTAATCTACACGTATGGCTATGTATAACAATAAACATAATAGTCCAAAAATTTGACAGTTATAACGAAAGTTATAAAATATATAATGATGACAATTATAACTATAATAATTTTCAATGATATGGAATGTTTGCCTTTTTTTTAAAAAAAATTGAAGTAAAAAGCTCCCCCGTTAAGGTTATTTAATATCTTTTTAAAACTTCTACTTCTTGGAAAATTTCATGAGCTTGGCGAGCACAATGCGCAAAACAGCGAGAAGTAACGGTCGCCACTTCTACACTGAAACTAGCTTTCGAACGTGTAACCCTAGAAATATTCTAAATTTTTGTTCTCTCCAACTCGTACACAGTTTTCTTTAAAATTGTACTCTTCACTTGCCAAACCACACGGTAGGCAAAGATTTTTATCATTAAATAGAATAATTTGGCTAAGTTCATGTGCCTGAAAAAAGGATTACAGTCTTTAGATTCTTTCACAGAAAGAGAATCTATCGCCAAATAAATATTTACATGAAGATTAATAAACCAGTAAAGCGAGGTAAAAAAGTCTACTCTGTATATCAACTCTGTAAGCTTTAAACATTGTCACTAACATTTACTTGCCAAGCGAAAACTCGTAGACGCCATTTTTTTGGCCAGCGGATCTTCTGAGCCTAAAGAAACGAGCATTTAAAATGTCGTAAATCGCAGATGAGTATAAGGCCATATCTTGATTGTGTTCTGAGGCCGGAGCGCGAATGATAAGCCTCTATCCTGTTCGTAGGAAAACTAAGTTTTCAGTTTTCCTGAGCATCATATCTTCCAGTAAGAAAGTATAGCGCAGGTTCATCCGGGCTATTCGCCGTCTGAAATTCGTCCCTTAACCGGAAGCGCCAATGATCCTCCAAGTCTAATCGTGCCACTTCCTGTCTGAGCGTGTTTCGGTCTTGGCACACCAGGCAAAGGCGAGAGCCTGGGGCGAACTTGAATTGCGACAGGAAGGCCGCTGAAACTGAACGGCTACAGAAATATAGCAACAGTCCTCCATACCTGGAAAATAATCATAGGAAATTGAACTAATAGCAGAAGCTTGAGTTAACTAGAGAGACACGTATACATTTGAGGTGAAGGAAAAAAAAAATCAACTTGCACTAGATTTCACCGCAGCGAAAAGTATGAGCTACTGTTCCGCATTCCATTTTGTCAATTACAATTTTGTCACAATTTCGTCGTGGGGCAAGATTTCTAGTAACACTCAAAGTGACGAATGGCTCCTTCAAGGAATGCAACAAACAGTCACACCTGATGCCTTCGTTATCCTTCTTCTTGCTTTTGTCCCAGCCATGTGAACTGACAAACTCTAAACAAACCCTTGGACCAAGATTAACGTAACAGTCCACCACCAGAACTGGATGCTCTGGTTTATCCACAGCCTCGGGAAAGAGTCGCACTGAACCCATTAGCTCAAGGTAGCGCTCTAGGAGGTAGTAGGCAGGTACAGAGAGATAGGGTGTATCCTCGCGGTCAGGGGCAGTCACTAATAAATCGCCGGGATGCGTCTCTCTGTTAGGACTGCCTTTGTCAGCACTTTGGGCTGGCTCCTCATTGAAGGCGACGGCACCCCCTGTCTGGATGCGTTTCTTAGCAACGATCAAGTGGTTGAAGCGGCAGGTGGGTATTCCGCTGGCCAACACGTGAAGACTCAGGTCGAGGTCTTCCCACCAGTATCGGTTCGGGTTGTACTTGATCCCCTGCAGCTTGCTCAGGTTTAACATGACCGTGGTATGCAAGGGACAATGTGAGAAGGAGCCTTGTGAAACAGGTATCGAGGCGTCGGCACTATACTGCTGCAGGCCTAACATGCCGTAGTTTAGAAGGTCTGGCGTGTTTTCCAAATGTTGAAGGACCCTCCAGAGGGACGTCATCACAAATGAAGGACCTTCAACCTCTTTGACGGAGGGCTCCTCTCTAAAGCCAAACACATGGAGAAATCTAATTAGGACTATGACGTAACAATTTTTGTGTGTAGAAAATTGCTGTCATTTTAAAGAAAATCTTACTTCGCTCTGTGATAGACTGGAAACTAGTGGCACCCTCTCGACCAATCAGATGGCAAACCAAAACCCAACGTAACTTGGTCACTACCGTTACTACACGCTTCAAACAGTTCGTTAGTTTATTTTATTTATACTTTGAGCTCTCAGTAGACTCTTGAGACATTTTCCTTTGTTCGGAGTGGACGTTTACCGTATTATTCAGTTGTGATGTCTTCGACTATGTTTTTGCAGTTCGCAAAACCCTATCTATCGCAAAACCCAGAGATTACATTCAATAAAACAACCAAATAACCTACAACGCATACGGTTTTTCAGACGTTAGCCTTTATTTCTCCAAGTCACCGCTTCTCTCTCGTCCACGCAATTATGCGGTTTTCGGTTGTTCTTCCTCCACAATTGTCAAGGCATATATTTTAATAAAGTGAAATGACATCAAGCAAGAATGGAAGAGAAATGAAAAAACCGTTCTCGTCGTCACGAACTACCATGACGCTGTCTTCGAACACGCAAAAGAGAGACGTGGAAAAAAATATCTATATCTATAATGGTCTTTAAAATCTTTAAAATCAACTTTTAAATATTTCCCCATACTTAAAATCTCTACTTACTTGGTCTGTTTGAGAAGGTTCTGCCACATGACACAAGAGTCGTCCATCATGACAATAAAAGGCCACACATCCTGGCCGCGCTTGCCATCAATTGCATGTCGTTCACGCTCTACAAGCCAGTTCTCCGTGGCAAATTCCTGCAAAGGGACATCGACAATCATGACGCTGTAATCCAACACGATAACAATTGAGCAAGAAAAAACCAGACCAGATAAAACAGCAAGAAATACGCACCAAACAAAACACTAAAGCGTTGACCATCTAGGCTGCCATCGCGAAGTAGATCGATGTTGTGTTAAATCTGACTTCTGTCCTAACACTTTTCCGACCCGGAGTTTAAAGAATTTGCGCACCAAACGTTTTTCATGGACCCCTAGTAGGTCCTGGGTCAACAAAGGAATCGTGATTTCCACGACCTGTATTCGAGACATAACACATTTTCGCAAGGGACAACTGTTCTAGTATCATACGAAATGCCAGTCTGTTGCGCCTCAGAAAACATTATAAAGGATAACCCTTTCGCGCTTGCATCCTCAGCCAAATTTCGCGTCATCTCATAGTAACTGTCGTCTTACCTTTATGTAATATCGTGCAGCTCCCAGTCCCTGCGTGTCAGCGCTCACAGGAAGCCCAACGATTACGTGATTAGGCCAAGTCTTCTGGTAGAGGGCCATTTCTTGGTGCTTAACAAACACAAGTAGGGTGTGATCCTCTCCTTCAAATGCGTGGTACAGGTTTAGCAGGCCTAAAAAATGTTAACGAACACACACCTTAAATAATCTTGTCAAGAAAACTTTTCCTTCGTAAACCCGAATTCACAACAGCCAGTTGTTCTTCCCAAATTATTATCTTAACAAGTTTTTATTTCCCATCGTTTTGCAGTCGAAATGCGCAAACTCGTTTATGACCGCCAGAAAAAAAAACTGACCGGCCAGTTGAAGTTTTTGCAATAGCAGATTACCGAAAAAGAAAACTGGCCTCGTTTCAAAGTAGATTAGCCATTGGGAGATGAAGACATAGAATAGCTAGTGACGAGAGTGGAAATGGATTAAGACGCACACAAACTGACGCAAGATTTTATACTCTGATCAGACAAATTCATTTCACAGGTTTACATCGTTGTTGCCACTCAATTAAATTCATGGAAAGGAAACCTTTGGCAAGTCACAACTGCGTAATTTGTTACATGCATACTGAGTGCATGCGATGCATCGCATTGTCTGGTTTGGATAACAACAAGGATGTGAAAAGGTCAGCAAAATTCCCTCGATCAGTGACCTTGAGCTGTTTAAAACTTGTGTTGCATTAGAGATATGTGCCCCCTTGCTTTTTAAATTAATTTAAATGTGGACAAACGTCACTTTATTATCGACGAAACATTTCCATTTCAAAATACAATTTAAAAGTTTCCATCATACTCATAGGAAACAACGAGGTTTTATATAATCCCGTGAGGGTTCAACTTCCTGAATAGCAAAGACACAAAATTGCTCTCACCATATTCATGCCTTCCTGTGCTCGGCATCATTATGGGACTCTTAACGACTCCTACTGTCCCTCCTGACTCCGTCTTCAGCTGCTTCACAACCTCGCCATGGCCTCCCGTTAGCACCACAGGAAGGCGGAAGCTCCGTAGCTGCTTCTCCTTAGTGAAGGTAAAGCTATGTAAACACCTATGCGGTATAATAAACTGCAGCTTCTCTCCACACTGCAATGTGTACACGCAACTCAACGACGTATTCATTCCCATTCCTTCACGGTAATTCCTACAACTGTCGCAGTGGTGATATATGTCGTATGCTGCCCAGTTCGAAAGCATCATGGGGCAGGTTGGCCGACCTGGAGACAGTTTGATTGAAAGGGGCTGACCGGAAGTGTCTCCAGACACAGTGTTCATTATTGAGGCATTGATCCGAAGCTGGCTTGTTCCACTGGATCGGTGTTCGCGTAGGACACAATTGAAAGGAAGCTTTGACACCTCCTTATATACGGGCCATGCCATTCTCTCTTGGTCGTTCTCTAAGGGGGTGGGTGTGGTTTGTGAAGAACTTTCGTCAGGGATACTGATAGTTTCATCGTACACATCCACTCGCCGTAGTTTCTGAACCATTTGATGCAGAAGACGAACAAAATGGAGGTAAGCGTGTGTTTTTCCGACCTATAAAATTAAAAAACAGAGGTGCGAGAAGGCCTTTATTTACAAAATCCAAGACAAAACTGTAGACACTTTACAGTTATTGATGAATGACAAAAGAACACAAAATCATGACAATTGGGTCCAATAGAAGTTCTCGACCACAAAAATTGAAAGGAAGATCAGTTTTGAAAAGCAATAGAACCTATCACCACTTGGAAACCACTTAACCCCTTAACCCCTAAGAGTGACTAGCATCTAAATTCTCCTTACAATATCACCCCTGAATCACACATTAAGGTCATGAGAATAAAGGAAATGGTCACCAACTAAAGAAACTCTTGATTGTTAAACAAATTCTCCTCGTCAGTGCCTTAGAAAATGTATAGAGAACAGTATGGAGAATATGCATACTGATGTTAAGGTGTAAAAGGTGAAGCTCGAGTTCTGGAGGAACCAGCTCTCTGTTTGTGCAATGTACTCAACATTACCTGTGGCGGTCCACTGAACAGAACCGATCTCGGATGGTATCTCTCAGCTCTGGCTGGCTCTGCCTCATCTCTGCTGCTGCTACTGTGTACAACTGCCTCTCCGTTGATAGAGTCTTGCCGCGGGCTAGCTGCCATGCCATAAAGACGATGCAGAAGAGCGGCACCTAAAGGAAGCACGAGAAGTGGGAAATTTACCGCAACATTTTTCAAATTGCACAGATTCTTCTCCTCAGTAAGCTGCTAGGATCTAGGATCCTTAAAAGACGGGTCGAGATACTCTAAGCAACTTAAAATTGATTCAACCCACGTGGCGGCGTAAATTCACGAAATCTTGAGTTGAATTAAAGTTAGATGCTGCCTTCCCCCTTCCGCCATTCATGCCTTGGCTCACGGCCTAAGGTCGAGACATCAACGATAACTGACAGTTACACAATGACAAATGTCCACGCACGAGGACACAACCTACGTTTGAGATATCCAAGATTAAATAACATTGATATACAGACACAGGTACAAACCCGGAGAGACGGTTTAAGTTCAAAGTATCTGAGATAACATTTGAGTGACTTACAGAAACAATTGCGAACTAAGGGGGGAGAGGGGAGGGTAGCCTTAGCTCGAGATATCCAGGTCAAATTAAAGTGATATTCTGACATACAGTGGCCCCACGCCGGAGTACTCAATGCTCTTAGGAATGATAACCGAAAAAAAGAGTACAGGTATGGAGTGTTTTTGCGATAGACTTTCAAAAATCAAAAGAAAAACATTAGGTTTCAGATTTCCTCCAGTAAAACGAAGGTAAGTTTGAAAAAAGACGTCACTTGGTTCACGACATCTCTCTTGCGTTCATTAAAGGTAACTTGATTTATCTCCGCACTTTCATAGGTTAATTTCGTCAGTGATGATAACCGCTTTGTTAAATCACCACTTACCAAACACTGGTTGATGTCCTTGCTTTTCGCCGGCCTCTAAATCGTTTCTAAGTTTCTTTGTTACCCCATTTTCAACAGCAGACTTGGAATCTTCGCCACCACTTTCTTCTCCCTCACTGGTACTCACTTCAGCGATGAACAAACAAATACACAACACTTTAAATTTAACAACATCTGAAAGCCCGCACAATATTCGTAAAGAGTCTCAAACGCCCAAACTTTTCACCATCTGTATCATATGGTACGTCATATGGCACAACATTTATAACAAACTGGTGCAACAGATTAATACAGTACAATAGAGCAGTTTTCAATTGATCCCGGATGGCTTTGGTTTTGCTTTACTTCTCAGTGATTGGTCAAGAAAACTCGCGCCACCATCTTAACCAATCAAATGCAACCATTCCCAACTCAGGTTTTCCAGCGCAGGTTTCCTGTTTCCTGTTTCGAGTTCTCATTGGTTAATGATCATGATCATCGTTGTTCTGATTGGAAGTTATGGTTGTGGGTTTTCGACACTCGATTACTGCTTTATCGGGTTGAGGAAGATCAGTCATGTAAACATACTCAGGCATAACTCGCATTCGTACGCACTATCATGTATTTGTTTCAGCGTTCAAAACAGCTGAACAAAACAGCTTTCGTTATGTAAAATCCGACTCTACTTATACTTGGTTCGCTACAAGAATGCAAGGGACTTTTGTGATAGGTAGGAGACGCTTCCTGACAGAGCAGTTTAATTTCAAGCCTTGGCTGGATATTTTACACTCACGAGGTCTCCATTCTTCAAGGAGTGAAAAAGCTTAAGAGCGAACTGTTAGGGTAAACTGTGAAAATTTTGTAGGAAAACTGGGATACCTACATGCAGTTGTTAGTTCCTATAATAATCTTTTCTTGTGTGTATATGTGTGTTTTTTTCCGCATTTATGAATTAAACTCACTTGAAGTCATTCTGTTGCTTTCTGCAAAGGACTCCACGGCGGACATTCCATCTTCTTCCACAACGTCTGCAAGGAAAAATCAACATTTGAAGTCAGCTTGCAATTCACGATTCATAATCTACGAACGTAGCTGAATTATTTCTTTGTTGCACAAGATGTTGCACAAGAGCTAACCTAAACTTGTTCTGATTATTGCCGTTTTTTTTTCACTGTTAACATTACATCAACGCCTTGCGTACTACTAAATGAAAAATGAAATAACTCCTTTACTGGATAAGTTTAGACCCAGAGAGTTCTGAAAGAAGACGCCGTAAGATTACAACCTCGCTTCACACCAACAAACAGATAACGTTCACTCAAACATCCCCACATTGCAAATAAAAAATTACAATTCCAGAAAAATGGGGAGCCAAAGCTCCATTGGCGCCTCTCTAGATCCGCACTCGTTGACGACATGGTTGCCAAGGAAACAAACTTACCAGCGATATCCGGGCTTATTACGACTCCACTTGCACTTCTTAAAGTTATCACTGGCTGTCGATTGGCCGAGTCCTGCTGAGGGCCTGGGACTTGCTTGGGCTTGGGTTCAGTCCACTCTCTGTAGTAAAGCGACTGGTGACGCGGATTTGACGTCACAACGGGAGGGCGTCCAAGCCCCGCCCAGCGCGTCTGTGGAGTTGTGGGGAGCAGCAAATGCTTTGGGTATCCGTAAAAATCTGACTGGAATGCTTTGAAGACAGAGCGGGACACAAGAATCACAGGTAAAGGATAGTTGGAAGAGTAATGACTTGTTCTGCATACGGTTCCACTGCCTGTGTTTGACTCGTCTTTTCCGTCTGCGCTGGTCGGCCCGCTGGACTCACTGCTGCCATCAACGCTTCTTGAACCAGATCCAGAACCGATGTAACAGGCGATAGCACTGAACTCCAACTCCAAGGATGAACGATATACAAATCCTCGGTCTATCAACCGCAAGTCGATATATTTCAAGGATCTGTGGACCAAAATAAAGATTAATGAAGCCGTAATCAACTTACGGTTAAATCAGTCTAACCCACTCAGAGACCTGCTCGTACCAGAGCTCATCCTGTTGCACTTGCATCTCCACTCCTCCTGGCAGTGATGCAAGTGCACCGCTTGTAAACCGGACCTTTAATACCCATAACTAGCGGTAGCATGGCTCTCACTAACCTCGGAAAAGTGTCCCCGGGCCTCTCTCTGCCGCTAATGATAATAATACAAGGAAGATCATGAAGATCTTCAAAGCACTTTGGGCTCCATTCCCCTGCAGGCTCAATCTTGCCTTCTGACGAACCTGGAATGGTAAATCAAAGTGGCAAAACAAATAACATTTAACAACTTAACATCACTGCAAGATATCATGGCTACCATTACTAGAAAAATGCCACGTGGGTAGCAGGTCATTTCCTCATTATTTCTGTCAAGTGAGAGGTTTTTAAGGGAAGAGACATGCGAAAGAATCGAATAAAAACTATCAACGTAGCTAGGGTCTTCGTATCTGTCAACTGACAAAGTCTCCTCTAATTCGTGCACGTCTTGAGGAGCTTCATATGTTTCACCAAAGTTTGACTCCATTTTTTTTTGACATGCAAAACTACCTTCAACCTCATGGAGAGTACAAAATATTTTCGGGCAAGGAGGAAAAACGTACACGAGACAATAGTTAACAAAAAGGGATTACGAATAGCTCAGGATGGAAAAGATTGGAGCTGATTGCAAATGACGACCTTGAAAATTTAAGGCTTAATTTTTAACTTTTCATCGAAGATTGCCAAACTTTACTGTAACTCCCATTACTCCCCCTTATGCATTCAACCTCGATCTCAAGAGGAGAGGATCCTGGGAACGAGATCGCCGTATACCATAAAACTCGAATACATTTTACTAAGATTATATCGATGACTGAAGTAATTTCATGTTAATTAGTCATACTGACCTCTGTGTTCTCTCCACCATCTTAGCCGAGTCAGGAAATACTCCTCAATTTCCAGTTCACTATAACCATTGTCGTGAATGATCGCAAATCTAAACTGAAATCCAAGCCTACATAACAAAAACAACATTGTTCAGTGTTAAGTGTTGCTGATAGAGATCAGGAATGTTATTCATGTGGACAAAGTGCGTCCCTTTGTGTCTCGCACAAACTTTAAGGCTCAAACAAGACGACTGTATCATCAGTTTCAAACAGCCGAGCCAAACAACAAAAACAAACGAATCAACGAGAGTACAAGTTACGCTTCATTCCTTCAGCGCTCTCCCTTCGGTCTTCAATATCCTCGCCTTCTTTAAAGCAGTTTTGCAGATTTTTAACTCGAAGTATGAGCCGTATAAATTAGGAGCTTGAGAGGTGTCAAGGTATCTTGGTGTTGTGAATTTCAATGAACAGCGAACTTAACCCAAACATCAGGACTTATATTCTCCATTCTACTCTCTATCCATTTCCTGAGATTCTAAAAAGGAGAATTTGTTCAACAATTGAACAATAGGATGATAGTCACTCTTGGAAGTCAAAGAGTTAACTAACCTATCACGAGTGTTTTTTAGGCTCTCAAACGCCAGGTTAGAAAGTTCTAAGGAGGGAATGCGTATCACCAACATGGCACCGCTGCCATCAGCATTATGTACTGGAGACTCGATGATCTCTCTCATAATCTGTATTGTCTTTAATGTGCAGTGTGGCTCGGCCGGCTTGATACCCGCTGACCACATGATAGCGGCGCAGTAGTGTCGGATGAGAAGATAGCACCTCAGGACACTTAGGTTGACATCATCAGTGGTTCTGTGCAAAAATAATGGCAAAGATTTGAGTAATGGAAACTACTTTCATCCTGGAGAACCACATCTCCGTCGCAACGCCATCACTGTTACCTGGATCACCGGTACAACATCAACCAATCACATTTAAAAAAAAGAACTGTGGGTCTAAATACAAGCAATTGTGCCAAACAGTGTTAAGAACCAAAGCCAGCAAGGTGGGCAAAGAATATTTTAATGGAATTAGTTGATCGTTCCCTATGATCGGATTGATTAAATCTTAGCTTCTCTTCTTTACCTGCTGGTCCTCACGGCCATCTTCTCAAACGCATCATCCTGCCTCACCAATGGAAACTGGTGCGTCCATTTGATAGACTCGCAATATTCCTTCATTCCAAAATACGTGCCTTCATTAGTCTCCAAGTTATGAACGTTTTCCACCACGCTTGAGGAAACTCCATCTAGTATGGAGGAAAAATGATTGAAAACACGTTACAACTAAAGCTCTTTTCGATTAAGTCTTTAACCAAAACCCAAGCAATCACTTCATAGGAAAGAAAACATTACGAGGAGCCAATAAGAACTAGTTAACTATCTGAAACGCAGGAAAACCCGAGTGACCGAACTAATTTTGAGTCCGATTGGTTGAGAAGTTTGCCCGAGTTTTAAGGACCAATCACAGAGCGAAGTAAAGAAAAACAAAGAAATCCCGGATTGCTTTCCACACAAGTGAAAATCCCAAAATAAGAGTTCTTTCTTATTACCTCAAATGAACGTCAACATGTTTGTTTCAGCTCCAGTCTAGGTAACCTCACGAATATGCCTACACAGATTTCGTTCACTAAAATGAATACTCACCAGTCTCATTTCTAATATCAGACCAGTAGACCTCGTTATTGGGATCGACGAATGAGCAGTTGGTTTGAAAGAGGTAGGGAGTTGCCGTCACAAAGAGCACTATCACGTTACGAGCTTCCAAAAACTCTTTATAGTACGGAAGATCTAGAACACCTTGAGGACTGGCATAGAACTGCGCCTGATCAAACGTAACCACAAATAGAACTTTAGGCTGGCTCTGTACTTGTTTTAAAAGCTCAAACAACTCTCCTTCGGTCTCGTCCTTTCCACTGTGTTTGATGACATATTTTGAAGCTGTTTTGAATAGAGCAGCTATCTCAACAGTTTCCAGGTCTAGCTCGGTCAGGAGTCCGGATTTGCTGAGCCTCTCAGTGGTTTGGTTAAACAGCGTTGTTAATGGAGGCACAATGATAGCCATCGACACGGCCGTGAAACTGTTCAAGTCAAGCGAGTTAATATTCTCCCCAATAGTACAAACTTGGGCCAGAAGTTGCTTTGCGATAAGATGCTGGCTGGTGAACAAAGTGTCTCGTTGATGTGGATAGGCTGATGCCGGAGCTCTAGGTTCCAGTTTCGATGCCTCCTCGGCGACCACCTTCGTTCTTGCAAAACCGTTGAAAGGAACAAACACAAACTGCCCCTGACCCATGGCTTCCTCAAAGTTGCCGATCATTTGCTCGAGAGCGTCGCTAGAAAGCTTAAAAAGCTGTTCAAGTCTGCTAAGATTGTCTACAATCCGTGCGCCAACAGGATGACCTATCATAGCCTCGGACAAATACTTAGCCTGAAGAACGCTGGTAACTAACACACAAAACTCTGGCGATTTCTTCTGCGAAATGGCTAATACAAAAATAAAGTCAGGCACTGGTACTTTGGGAAACTTAGACTGATTGTGTCTGTGAATTTCTAACACAAACTTCAAGGCTCTGAAAATTGCATTGTCTAACGACACAGGCGAAGATACAATTTTAACTCGCCCTTTGGAGTTGGCCGCCGTTAGGCTTGCTAACACTGGAAGTTGAACGTGAGTGACCGCATTGCTTTGGGCGAGTAGGTGGGACTGGGACTGCTGCTGAGCAGTTGCGGTCAACTCCAGCCTGGCATCCTGGAGTAATGACTCCACATCCTCCCGACTGATGCGATCATCATGGACAAAATGGGAAAGATATTGGACCATCAGAAGCACGGCCATCTGAGTTGTTAGATTGGGAACACTGTTATAGTAAGACCTGGCTATCTGACTCTCCGCTGATGCAGCCGAACCCGTGCTGTACACACCTGACATGTTTCCAAACTGATTGCGATCCGAGACGAGGGGCGGGTTGAAACATCCAACCAGAAGGTCACTGATAATGATGTCCTCCACGCTGCAGGGTATTTTGGGTATGGAGTGCTGACATAACAGAAGAACTGGACGAACTCCACAGGCTGCGGTAAGCCAGGGTGCAGATGGCAGCTCTCCTGAATCAGATCCTTGTGCCGATGATCGTGCTGTGTCACTGGAATGACCATCATCTGCGAGCAGTTGAAGAGCAATTCTAATGAGTCTCGTAAACACCAAACCACATTAATTCACAAAATAAGATAATATCACTTATAAACGAGCCAAGCCGAAGAGAGCTCAGCGTTATTGGTATGTAGACCGCCTCGAGCGCAGAAAGCCGCGAGAGAACGAGTCCCGATCAGTTTTGGTTTTGCATCTGAACAGTTGAAAAAGGGGCACTTCTTTCCTCGATCAGTTACAAAAAGACACAAAACTAAATATAATCCCAGGCTACCTTCGACACCCAATTAAAAATGGCATTGAGATGATCAGGTTCTCACCACTTTCCAGAGGCGACTCGCTGCCGACAGACCCCCAGCGTCTTCGTTTTACTGACATGACTGGATGATAAGATTGCTCAGCTTGAGTGCTCTGACTGGACGACGGCTTCAACAGAAGGCCTTCATCTCTGGGTGATGCAGATCCCTGCCGTGACACGGAAGGCGAATGAGATTGTCGAGGAAGCAAGTGATGAGGGGCTGAAAACAAATAGCACAAGTTATAAACACTGCCATTGTCGTCATTTCTTCAGCGTTTGTTCAATTTTTCGTGATTCGAATGCGGAGCTAACTCCAAGGGGAGAAGGAATAGGAGGTCGGGGGAGGGGGGAGGGAGAGTCTACATAAAATTGAACAAATACGGCACCTAAAGCACCGGTGTTTGGATATCCTGGTCACACCCCACCCATTTTCCCCGAGCTCCCTGTTTATCTACTTTGAACAGTGACCTAAAGAATCAGAAAAAACGAGGATGAAGCAGCCACTTACTCTAGGTTATGATGGCATAGAAGAGTTCCATTCGTTTCCAAATAAAATCAAGGCAGAACGATTACTGATACGGTTCTCACCTACACGACGCAGACCATTGTGGTTACTGGTAACGAAAAACCCAACCAAATTCTGTCATCTTTGCGTGCTTTCGCCCGAAACATTAGTTAGCACACCTGAATTTTGCAGCACCAATACTTCGTTTCCTAACTTTCTATGTGCCCTCGAAAATAGTGGTGGCATCATTGAAATATTAACAAGGATACTAGTAAATAAACAATTGATAGTGATTATCAAAATATGCAGAGATCACAGAAGTTCCACGCCTTATTACCTGATGTAACATGAGGACGCGGCATCTCACTGGATGGCTCAGTTTTAGCAGAGGTATACGCAGCCGGTACATAAGGCCCTGTGAGTGGGAAGGTCCGTTTTCTACCTTCGACTGCCATCAAAAATAAGCACAGCAGGAATTATTTTTAGAAAAAAATCAACTATGAGAGCATTATCAGAGGTCATCGACGACATTGCAAACAATATACTATAACACCGTTACATATTTATGCTGCTTCAATACACAGTGCTTGGAATTGCCTGCAAAAGACTTAAATTTTTTAATTACTTTCGTTCACTGTGCGCCTTATCAGTCTTTCAACTATATTGCATTATATTACCAAAGTCATAGAGACGTAAAATTTACAGCCAAACACGTAGCATGACTGAATGAGTGCAGTTGACAAAAGGCAGTTAAGTTGAGGAGTTCTACTTAGCTATACAAAAAGACGAATGTGCTGGGCTGGGTGTTTTGAGCCTGGGAACTTGAAATTCAAGCCCAGTCCTCTAAAATCTGCTCTCAGCGTGATCTCCTCCTCCTCCACTTTGGAAAAGCATCCCTGAGCTAAAAACGGCCTGCCACTGATTGGAAACTAGTGCAAGAAAGCCACAAGTGCACTTCGCTGGTGTTTATGTTTGCATCATACATGTTACAAGGAAATGGGTGACAACTTCACCTTTCACCCCCTAACACCAGTATAAATATTCTCCATACTGTTCTTTACAAATTTCCTTAAGTGCTGACGAGGAGAATTTGTTTAACAATCAAGAGCTTGTTTAGTCGGATATCACCTCCTTCATTCTCCTGACCTCACCATGTGATTCAGGGGTGATATTGTAAGGAGAAATTAGATGCTAGTCAGTTTAGATGCTGGGGTCAAATGGTTAACCTCTAAGAGAGACTAGCATCTAATTTCCCCAGACATCATTACAGCTGAATCCTACAGCAGGCTCAGGAGAATAAAGCAAATGGTCGTTGACGAAAAATCTGTTTAATTCTTAGCCAAACATACTTTGTCAGTACTACAAGAAATATAAAGAGAACATATGGAGAATAATTGTCTATTGCTGTAAGGATTTACAGGGTTAAACAATTTAATAAACAAGAAGGTTCAAACCTTTCCATGGAATAGCCAGTCCCTTCCGCAACCTTCCACTAGGCTCAGTTACAATGTAATACTTCAAGTGTTTCTGTTTCTTAGGCTGTGTGGCCAACTTCAGATTGATATGACTTGAAAACTCAGTGAAGTATCTAAAGCCCTTGGCTCCACACCCAATACAGTTACCACTAAATCCCAGCATAGTGACATTGTTCTTCTCATCTGGCAGAAATCTCTTGTCCACCTCTGCAACAAGCATCATTCCTGGCAGCATGGGTGATTTGGCACCAACAAGAATAAACCCCTCAGATACTTGTACTAATTTACTGTTGAGGTAAGCCAGTCTTAGCTCTCCACCAGCTTGGCAGAAACCTTTAAAAATAAGTTAATACTGATATTTCAAACAAAATATTTTAGCTGTTTTATTCTTCAAACCCTTAACCCTTTTGAATGACTAACAACTAGTTTTTCCTCACAATGTCATCCTTAAATCAAACCTTAATAAACTGCGATATGTTCTATCAACCATTCGCATAAATCTAATCACATTCAATCTTAAGTCCTGTGATTTAGCAGGCTACTCTGCTCACCTCACCATCTTTTACATAAAAGATAAAGAGTAACATGAGTGACCTAACAATGTTTAGTTGTGAACCAAAACAAACACAGGGCAGAATCTCACACTGGTAATCTTGTGTTCAATTTAATCCTTTAACTCCCTGAGTGACCAAAACAGAATTTCTCCATAGTGTACCATTAAAAAATCAGGCTGACAAGTGATGATAATTAAGAAATATTAATTAGGGGATTATTAGTTGATCCAATACCAAATTCCCCAAAGTACATCATAGGAATTGTGCAGCAAAGAGTAAAGAGAATTATTAATGAGATCTTGAGATTGAAAGGGTTAAGGCAATCTCATAAGTAGACTTTAGAATGAATGTTCTTGGTCACATAATACCTGGTGATGTGCAGATTGGTCCCGTCTGTACAGGCCTGCTGTGCATTCCTGAGGACCTGACAAAAGATTCAGTCACAGCAGGATGTGCCTCTGTTGAGTGTACATTAACATATGGAGAACTCCTTGTTCCACTGTGAGACTCATCTTCATCACTACTGAGTTGAGCATCACTTGGCATATCACTACAAACAGTCTGGCTTACTGACATGGGAGGTGTGCGTGACTGTAGTAGCTGCATTAACCTAGGAGAATCTGCAACATAGAATTTTCCTAATTAATAATTGTATAACTCCCAGATGTGATTGATGTAAGACTCCTGAGTGACCAAGACAGAATTTCTCCTTACAATATCAATACAATATCAAGGAGACAAGTGATGAGAATAAAGAAAAATATTTATTAGGACATTATTAGTTGATCCAATACCAAATTCTCCAAGGTAACATCACTAGAACTATATGACAGACAGTAAGGAGAATTACTAATGAGATCTTGGGAGTCAAAGGGTTAAGTGAGAATCATTTGATTTGTAAGATGCGAGATTTCTTTTGATTTCCAAATTACTTTCTTCATTTTTTCACTGTGTAATGCAGTATATGTTTTCCTTACATAAAGTAGCTGTGTAGAAGAACTTCAAGTATTTGTAATACACAGCAGATGTTTTGACATGGAGATAAATTTGAATTCCAGTGTTTCCTTGCCAATTTGACATTTTAAGCCATAGAAATTCTCCACCATTATCAAAAGAAAATAAATTTAAAAAGTAACAAAGATATCAAAACATTTTCACAATTCATGCTCATTCTAAAATGTGCTCATAGATAAATTCAAAACAAAGAAGTGTTGAAAAACTTTGAAAAAATGCAAAACATCTTTGATGAATCTCAAGTCAATAGTTTTCACCAACATGTAGGTATGTATCATGCTACATGGCTGCCTTTCCTTATATAAAACAGATAAAAGGTTTGCTGCAGTGTGAACACATGATGCATTCTGTAAACTTACACAGGCATGGTGTGTTAACTGTTCCTTTAACCATCCTATTACACTGTCCAATTACAAGCATAACGCATACACTCTGCTATTAGTGCTCAAATTGGGCGGGTGATTACCAATCTCATCCAAGAATTTTGTTACAGTTTTGATTAATACACCAAACAAATAGTGTATGGTTAAAAAGAGAAGAGAAGATCAATAAAGCAGAAAAATGACAGTTTTAATTTTAGTTACGATATCATTTGTCAGCATAAAAAAGCAATTTTAACAATCAATCAATGGAAAACACAAAACAGATATCACCACTCAAGTGGTGTATATGATATCAGAACATGTAGTATTGGCTGGGCAGACTCATGTATTCATGCAATCTGCCTTGTTCAAAGAATAATACAACTCTACGCCAAAAGGACCAAGTGTAATTATTGTTAGCATCATGAAAATTTATTATATTTTGTTTAAAATAAGTGCTAAATAAAGTCATCAGACAACTTTTCAATCAAGCTTATTCCTGCCATATACATTGAAATGACCATAAAATTTAGTAGTTACATAACAATTTATGGTACTATTCTTAGCAATCAAGTTGAAAATTATTGATTTTCAATCTCATGATACATTTGGTGACACCACATTTTGTAAATGAACATACATACCAATTTTCTCATCCTTCTTATTCACATAACAAGTTATCTACACCACCCCGACTTTCATGGTAGAACAACTGTTTTATATTATACCATGGCAGATGTGCGTAACTTTGACTAAAGGCTTGGTGGTAAGTGTTAGCCTTACAAGGTATTCGTAAACAAAATATTATTACATAACCACATATAGCGTTTTCCTGAGGGCATCAGCAAGGTGTGTCTATATCAATAGCAGGTCAATTAACAGAACTTCCTAAAAATACCAATATCTTGTTGTTGACAAAAGCATTGAGGAAAGAGATAGGCCATGGCAAAAGATAAATAATACTCACACAGCCAGCAGCCTTACGGGTATTGAAACATGGACAGTCACATGGATCCATATCAATTTTGATATCTCTAGATTTAAAATATGGTCAATATCCAACCGAACTTGAAGCTTATAATATTGTTCTTGTGGAAGAAGATTAACCTTCAATCATGTGAGCAGTACTTACCAAAGGTAAAAAAAGCTATAAATGGCTCTAGCACTATATTTCCCACAAAGCAGTAAGCAACTTTGGCTTAGTTATTCAATTTCCATTTCAAATGGATCTTGCAATCAACCCCTTGACAATTTCAAGTGTTTTAAAAGCTGGGGGCGGTTTCAGAGAGGGGGTGCGTTTGATGGACACCTAATAATAACAACAAAAACAATGAAATAGCTGTGTCAGCCACTTCCTGTGCCTCTGATTACAAAAATTTTCCATCAAAATGTATAATTTAGTCTACAAGGAAATCTTGTCTACAACTACTCTTGGCAAGCCACTATCCAGTGGAACACAGATACAATTAAAAAGCATTGGGATAAAAAAAAAGAAAGTGTAGAAGGACTTTATGATATGTCAATAAGCATCATCAACTGTAGATGTCATCAACATGATTGAGTATTGGCTAAATTTTACTAAATTTTTTCTGGACAGACATAAGGAAGAAGAAAATTGATAAAAGAATAAAGCAAATATCAGTCTATTTTTGAATGAGACAATAAATGTAAATTAAAATAATTTACAGCAAGGCCAAAAGATATATTGACATAATCTCTTCATAAATGTCTGAAAGTTTTTCAGACATTCAGAGCAGCAGGGGTGAATCCAGGAATTCTTTTAATCCTTTAACTCCTAAGATCTGATCGTTAATCCTACCCTCCAGCTGCTACACTTTTCCTTGCAAATCAGTTATGAGAATTTAGTGGTAGATCCAGGTAACAACTACCTGATAAGTTGAAGTTTTCTCAATACCTATTTGCAGGATGGTGTATTGATATTATAGGGAGAAGTTCCATGTAAATCACTTCTGAGAGTTAAAGGGTTAAGGGGGAGCAGGGAGGCAGGTTTCAGACAGGTTGCAAAAAAATCCACTAGTTTAATGAAAAGGGGTGTCTGGACCTTCAAACCCTTGCCCTGGAACCACCACTGAGCCAGGCTTCACTTTTGAAACCCTGCTAGCCAAATGTTTCTCCTATATTGAACATGAGAAAACCAAGCACAGGAGAGACTAAGTGTTTACCAAGTAGTTGCCACTCAGGGTCGAAAATGAATAACAATTCTGTCCCTTAGAGGGTTTTTTGTCCTTTAGCAGTTAACAACAAGGGTCTGAATCGATAGACAATTTCAAAAGTGTGATTGTCTTAGTCAATCAAATTTTGCTTCAAAGTGCAGACTTTGGGAAGCAATCCACATTTTGAATCTATCATCCTAGGCTTTCTTTTCAGATCTCCTTGATGGCCCAAGATCAATATAACTGAAAATCACGTTATTTTAACACCAAAAGGTAGACACTTGTCCTGAAAGTCCAATTTATAACCTTAACGGATGAAGTATACTCATCCTGGAGTACCTGTTCCTCTGAATAGCATATTTCACGCTCCAGAATGACGTGTTTCCCATTGATATTGTCAGTTGTGAATTCAAAATAGTTCTTGACTGCATTGTAACAGATTCTAGACCAAGTTCATTCAAGTTGCTAAACTTTCAAAGTTTTGATTACAAAGCTAGCAAAACTGAATTACTGTCAACAACTTTTTTCAAGTATGTAAGAAACTGGTACATTGTCTGCTTCTAGACTCTGTGATTGGCCCATACTGTCAAAAAATTGGGCCTATATTCTCCCAGTATTGCAGTCATGCTTGGTCAAATAAGAAACACATTTCCTGTGGCTAAATATCAACATTCCAAACACTGAAAGATAATCCACATACCAAGTTTGGTAACTCAAATTTTGGAAAACAAGTTTTTAGTGAAATGAAATCAAAATAAATCATGTCCAAGTAGAGGCTTGAGAAAAATTACTTATTGTCATATAAACTACAGTGTTATACAAGGATTTCCAGCCCTTAGAAAAACCATAACAACCCATGTGGAAAAAAAAACAAAATTTTTTACGTGTTTGATAACGCCAATCAGCTGCTTACTTGTCATTTGCTTTTTGTGCCATTTGCTCAGGTTGACAAATGAATGGCAAAGCCTTCACCATTCCCAATCCAAGGTTGTTTGTTGGAATTTTCTAGGATTATGGCTGTTAAAACACTGAAAAATCTGTATTGCTTACAGGAAGTGACTTTTAACCTTTTATAGAAGGGATGGAAAACCAAAATACAAAAAGAAAAACTAAAACTTGCATATTCAGTGGCTTTGGCAATGACATTTCTTGCCACTGACAACAAACATCAACTGCTGGAAGATTTGCCACAGGCCAATTTTTCCCAAAAGGACAAAGTCAATAACTGAGAATTTTGTTTATCGACATTATGCCCATCTTTGTTTTGTAATGATTCAACACATTTTTTCATCTTGAGCCTCACTTTACGATTTTTATTTAGGAATTGTCTATCCTTCTATTTTCATTTGTTAATAAAGTTGACTTTTCTTGACAGTAAAGGGCTATTATTGAGTTTATATGAAAAATAAAATAATACATGGGAACTTGTTGATATGGAATTTCTCTTCTTGTGTTCATTTCGACATCGCGCTTGCTTGCTGCCCTCACTTGTTAGCTGTTGAGTTGAACACTCTAAGAGATATTCCATATCTATGCACGCCCATGTATTGTTCTCTATGTGTGCTGCTTGCTTCATTCAACATAAACCTGCAGAAACACTAACATTGAAGATGGAGAATACTTTGAATCCTAATCTATAATTTTAGTATGAACAACATAGTGTAAATGTATCAACCAACTCACTGTTGTAGACTTAACCCTTTAACTCCCAAGATCTCATTAGTAATTCTCCTTACTGTCTGTCATATAGTTCTTGTGATGTTAGTTTGGAGAATTTGGTATTGGATCAACTAATAATCTCCTAATCAATATTTTTCTTTATTCTCACCACTTATCTGGTTGATATTCTATTGATATTGTAAGGAGAAATTCAGTCTTGGTCACTCATGGGAGTTAAAGGGTTAAGTGTAATCTTACTCTGGTAAATTCCTGTCAAATTTTCAATACAATTTTATATAAATCAACACAAAATCTTCAGTTCATTATTGGGTTGTTTGTAGCTTACGTGGTGGCCCGGAATTTGATACAAACTTAAAGATTTTTGATAGATTGTGTTAATTTGTGCAAACATGCACCAAGTGCAAATTTGCACTTCTTGTTTGTTAAAGAAATTTGGGGGAAAACAGGGAGGCATCATTCATAGAAACAGGCTGTAATATTTATGGTTTTTTTTGCATGTGTTATAAACCACAACTTATAAAAATACTGTTAACCCTTTAACTCTCAGAAGTGATTAACATAAAACTTCTCCCTACAATATCCATACATTATTCAGCAAACAGGCAATGAGAATATTCAAACTTATCAGGTAGAAGCTACCATCTTGATCTAGCACCAAGTTCTTATAACTAATTTACAAGGAAATGTGTGGTAGCTAGTAACAAAATAATGTAAACTTAATGCAAAAATGATTGATCTTCTTGAAACAGAGAAAATGTGATGAAATTAGAAGCCTTTGGTGTTAGTTTCACATCTGATTAGTTTGAGAGAGTGACCTGACTTTTCTCTGCTTTTATCATTTTCGAAATTGAATTGAAAAAATTATGCTAAAATAAAATTTTATTACCAAGATTCAAATTCAATTTTATTTACCTTCATGTCCATCCTTGACGGAACTTCTAGAAGGAGACACTCCAGGAAGATGCACAATGACAGTGTCTGCAGGTATTTCTACTCCAGTAGATGATGCAACAGCTGATGAATTGTCATAATGATGTGGTGTGTCGTAATGTATTGTACCTTGTGACGTAGATAATCTTGTGCTGACTCGTCTGGGGGGCCAAAGTGACCGATGTTTGTTGCGGTATCGAGGATCTGACATGCTTAAGGCCCATGCTCGTCCCTAACAGGAAAACTTTATAGACTTTTATCTCATCAAGCTCTTACTGAAAAAAGAAATTTTATATACTTACGTCAAATAATAAAAAAATAATCTCTACTGTATATTTGTAAAGTTACTTAGGTAAATCATAGGCAGCAATAACTCCCTTGTGGAAACACTAATTTGTGAAACAAGGACTACACTATCATAATACCTTCTTTCACGGCACCCTTTATAACCAAATACCACATTTCCTAAAAAAAACACCTGGGTACTTACATGTATATAAAATTTTTGCTAAAAGAGCAAGAGAGCTATATAATTGTTACCATAATTATAACAGACTTTCAAGTAGACTGGTGATGCAAATAAATAATGGTAATTGAACTGGGTGGAGTGAAATTTGGTCTGAAGTCATATACCATATTTCAAAATCAAACAAGTGTGTACTGCAGGTTTGATTTGAAATTGCAAGTATGTTTTCAAATTAATCATAAAAATTAAGCAATATCCTCGATTGTGATAAGCTGGGCAGTCATCTAATTTTGTTATCACTGGTAAGATTTCAAATTGAATCTGACTCCAATCAGTCCTATTACTATAATTACTAAATTTGCACGACACAAAGTTCAATTACCACTTATTGAAACTGCAAAATTCAATCGCTCAATTACAGGACTTTTTAGTCCATACAGATATTTTATTAATCTAGTACTCATCTTCAATTTGATTTCAAAATATATGTATTAAAGAAAGAAGTCAACTAGGAAATATTGACATTAAGTAAACTCAATTCGTGGCCTGCACCAACAAAAAATTGCATGATCATCTGTTGGAAAAATAAGCTTCCAGATCTAGTAAGTGAAGTGACCTCTCAAGAACAAGGAATGAAAAACAAGTTGGATACTTATCACTGCCTATACACCTATGTTCTTTGATCATCACACCTCATTTCATTGGTCCTCATTTCCTTTGTGATCACTATCTTCATAACTGATTCAGTAGTAATCTTCCATAAAGGAATTAAATAATAGTAACTATTTAGGGTTAGGGGGGTTTAGGGACAGGTCAAAATTGGCCACCTGATCAAAGCATGAGCATTCAAGTGGTTTACTGTCTGAATTAAACCCTTGATGCCACTCACGAAGGCAAATACGTGCAGAATAAGCATTTTTTTTTTTTTCACTAGTTTGATGACCTTTGGAATCCTCAGAGAGAGCAAAATTCATAAGGTAAGATTTTTGTGTAACATAGAGGTTTTAACTGTTGGAATTAATAGTTCTTCTGTGACCTTTCGATAAAAAAATTAAGATCTTATGTCACAACCAAGCATGTCTAACAGCGATAATTATATCTGACTGCCAGGAAATCGAAGACAATTGTGGTGAAGAAACAGGAAGTTTTTATATCTATCTCATGATTACAACAGCCTTGCACTTTGCACTCAAGAGGTTATAAACAGAACAATGATGAAAGTCAACAAATTGTTAGACACCTTGCTGCACAGAAAAAAAGGGAAACGAGAATTTCAGCAAGAATCAGTAACAATAAACTTGAAAACTGTAAAGCTAAATCTTCATAAAAATTGACGATTGTTCACACACCAATAAATTTCTCATTTGTGGCCCAATTAAGATTGTTAATAATAGTTAGAACTGCATTAAAAGGGCTATATTCTGGCTCAATTAAAATAGTAAAATTATTTCTTCTAAACGACTCGGTAATTTTTCAGTCCTTTCGTGAAAAAGCTTATAATTTTTGTTCCTTAACGATTCAAATTTCTTCAGGAAATTCCCACAAATCACAAAAAGGTCAAGACCCACGTCTTTCCGTAAGCATAATATTTCAAAGCTGTATAGATTTCTAATATCTTATATTTTTCTTCGGCCTCACATTTAAACGATATCGTGCTAGTAACGTGCGTGAATAATGCATTGAAGCGGTCTTTAAGACCGGTCTTCAAGACTCAACGTTATCTTGAAGTTCGACCATAGTATCCACTAAAAAACTTGTTTTTGTTAATTTTTTTCCCTTAACATAATTTTTCCCCAAAATATCTGAGATATACGGATGAACAGGAACAGAGGAGATGTTTAACTCTCGCGCACCGCTCGAGGACAAATGGCGTCCTGGAGATCATAATCTGCCGGTTCGCTTTCATTTGCTGTCGGATCACGACATTAACCTCGAAAAGTAGGGAATGAAGCCATGTTAGTCACAAAGAATTTCAAAATATTACTGAGTCCCTATTTTTCGAGGATTTAGTGACGAAAAGTGTGTTAGTTTGGCTTTCGGCTGAAGTGTTTCAAACATTACACCCCTGTGGTCTATCCATCTGACAGGCGACACGACAGGCCGACGGACGTACCTTCAAACCATAGTCCACAAATTTTCGACATAAATCCTCAATTTTCAAAATTTTGTAAAACTTCTTCGCATAAAACGCTGCGATTTGACTCACCTTTATCTTCTGGGAAGCTATTTTTCGCTAGAAGTCCCCTTTGTGACAAGAATTTCGGTCATCGTCATCAAAACACACTAGTCTATTTGCCGTCTCCTTTCGATTCTGTCACGTGGTACGTGTCTTGACGAACAGGTTTATCTGAATACCCCCCCGGGGGCCGGATATTGCATAAAGGAGGAACAATACCATTTATATCGTGGAGTTTATCTATCTGCACGACTATATAAAACATGAATACGCAATGTTTTTTTATAGGCAAACGATTAGCGTAAGCATGTGGTATTTTCTGAATACAATGAGGGCAGCTTGTGGACAGTGGTCTGATACGAACTCAACTGAAGACTTACATATAAGAAAAATTAATTATGACACCAAAACGGCTGGTATTGTAAGATTCAATTTGATAGCTTTATCAAAATATCAAATTGTACCGATTACTTTTCAGGAGTAGGCGCCATCAGTCCAAAACTGGCTGATATTTGCCCCCACCCGAGCAAGAGTCAGACCACTGCACTCGGGCATATTTGAAGGGAACACCCCCTACCAAAAAGGAAAAATATAGTTTGGAGCCATTTTCCGTGGACGTGCAATTTTCTCATTCCTAGAAAGATTCGATATTTCTACGCCCGCCGTGCATTAACCGATCTCTTGGATAGGTTGCACATGCTCTTGTCTAAATAGTACGACAATGCAGCGCAGCTAGGTTTGCAACTGCACCTTCAAAGGACAAACCAAATGAGTTGTTGCAATTAAGCCGCTTACCCGAAGTAAGCGAACCTAGCTTATCACAAGAAAGGAAAAACGATCAAGGACTTTGATTAGAGAGTAGATAACATTTTAACCTTGCTACTATCTTACTACCAACACACGCTTAACCTTTTGCGTGCTCGAATGAGTCACCAAGACAGAATTTTTCCTTACAATATCAATACAATGTCATGCAGCAAGTGATTGGGAATAGAGAAAATAGTTCATAAAATCTGGGAATGAAAGGGTTAACTGGCATGGCCCCAGCCAATCTGGCTCAGAGGAGGTGAAAGACACTTTCAAGAACAAAGTTATTGGTTAGCCTAAAGAATCTCTTGCGCTACCACTGCGGGTAAGAATTGGTCATCAGACCTAGGTTGACAAAGATGGATAAACCGCAATAGAAAGTTTTTAAAAGCTGACCTTTTCAAGCCATGGCTCGTGGTCGGAGCAGCGGTGTGAAGGACTGGGACTGACGCTGACAACAGTTGACATTCAAAAATTCGTTTCAAGGTTTATTTATCCTTTCCATGCGCATAGAGCTATTTATTTCTTCTGTTTCGGAAATTTTTCGGCCATAAATTGTGTTACCGCGAAACTTGGCTCTCAGCCTGTCAGCCGCGAGAAAAATACAGGAAGGATATACCATGCCAGCGGCCTCTCCCTCCAATAGAAGACGATTCCGATGAGGAGTGTGAGAGATAAACGGACCTATTTGATAGAAGGTGTTATTTAGACACACCAAATTCTTTGAAATTTGCCAAAGAATTGGGTAGTAGGTAGTTTGAAAGCGGGAATTACAAATCGCGTCTGACGCGTTTGAGGAGTACAGATTTAGAAGTACAGTCTGCATCTGGCTCATGCACGGCGTTATGGTTCTTGTCATGCAGGTTTCATAATAATATTGCGAGTTGGCGGTCAGAGTTTCTGACCGCTGACAAAGCTAGTTTGCAGGCCCTTATGATTAGAGCTTCAGTAAAACTGCGTTTCTTCACCCACGAGTACTTGCCAGGCCTTGATCGACGCCAGCCGGTGACAGTTCTGAAAGTACCAGATCCCTCGTGAACCTCTCTCCACGTTTTACATGGAACCAGACTAGGGAAAACGTTGAATACATGCACCTCAGTTTACATAGAAATCTGCTGTTGGTCAAATAGTGACAGTCTCTCAGAATAGTACGAGAGAAATCTGTCTGTTCTCAACATCACCACCATTTTTGCAACAGTAAGCAACTCAAGAAAAGTTTGAGAACTCCAAATGAAGAGAATCCTTCACTGCTTTTATCTTAACCAGGATATTTCTCACGACTTTGTCAATCCAAGATGGCGGCTTCCCGAAGCTCTGTGCATTTACTGGCCGAAAATACGTCTGCATGCAGAGCAGCAGGTTCTCACTAAGCAAATGATGCCCTTTTCCTTCGCTGCTTAAAAGTTCGTGCATTTCCAGTTTTAACTCCCCCAGTCCCTCCGTTTTTAGTCCACAATAAAAATGCATCAATACTTAATCCGCTAAGTTAGAAAACGCTTATTTCATAAAACAAAAAAATAAATACACAATTCCATTTGAGCTGTCTCTTGTTTTTTAATATTTTTTATTTTTGCATTGGCGCTTTTACGGCGAATTCATCATTTGTGAAAGTATGTAATGGTTCCCACCTAGATGAGATTTTTGTCATGATTAGTGAGGCATTAAGTGAACAATACACGCTGTTGGCGACAATTTGTTGTTCTATTGTTCTTTGTTTCACAACATTTGATAAATTTACGCCTGAAAGTTAAGTATGAGAGCAAAATAGAAGGCATTGTGGAAGTTGAAAGAGGCAAATTGTGTTTCAAATAAACAAGGCATTTTTGCATGAGATTTGCACCAAGGATTACTGCCCAACATCTGTGCCTTTGAATGCGGTTACTTATGCTATCATTTCGCACCAAACAGTTTGAAAACTAATCCTTAAGCTACAAGCAAATCGTAACATGGCAAATATTGTTCTTGAGTTGGACCCAAATCCCGCGAAAAAAAAATGCAGTTTGTTCAGTGATCAATTGAATGAAGTAGGAAGACAGGCAGCCCGCGTTGCTTCTATGTTTCCTATGCTTTTCAAGAATGTACAATGTTGACTTTTTATTTCTATTTCGTGCAGTCTCAAATGGACCTAAAAAGCGTTCCTGTCAGATCTGTTTGACATTCGACTGATACTTGATCAAGTACTCTCTTTTCAGAAAATCGACAGAATGCAAATGACTTGGAGACCTTCATATCATAGACAATAGAGAGCTGTTGGTTGGGTGGTCGAATACTGTGCTCCAATTGGTCAATTCTTAATTGACTCGCCAATACATGATCACAACACTCGCGAAAGTCAGCGTGCGCCGTGACCGTCACTTTAGGCTATGGTGCGTAGGTTGATGTTAATGGTGATATTCTTCTATTTAAGTTACAAGAGCGTTACATCATTTCCTTGATATTTGAACCTAGAACTTTCAAGGTTCGGGTATCAGCGGATTTCAAAAGAGAGCGCTCCGATTTTGGAGATCAAACCGGCATGTCTTCGAAGAGTCAACGCTATTAATCCGACCTGGGAAAGTAAACTTGTTTGGGTTTCGAAAATTGCGCGCCCGATCGACGAACCTTTTGTACAAACCGTCACCAGGGAAGCCGAAGATGTCGTCACGATTCTTCTGAAACAGGATTAAAGTTCTGGAATAAAGAGAAATAAGCCGCGAACTGAAGTTGCCAACAAGCTTACAGTTGTTGTTTACATTTCAGCTGGGAAAATAACAAGGTGTTGCATTTTGGATCGAAGGTTTGGGCAATTTAGTTTATTTAAAGGGAGACCTACGTAAATGTGTTTGAATTTTGCTGTTACAATATCGAGAATTAAGCTGTAGAAGGTCTTAATCTATCCATGGATCTATTCAGTTTTACAATGCTAACCATGTGATCTCGATCTTTAAATCATTTTCAAAAGTGCAACAGCACGCTTCTATACTAATCGAGGTAAGCTATGCACAGTTGTATGGTGTGGACATTTCACAAATTGTCCTCTTTTCAAATACTTTTGTAAAAAACTTTCAAAATTCGGACATCTGATCTTAATATTTGTTAGCTTCCAGTTCGCTAATTCACTTCCGTTCTAATGGCTTCAAGCTTGGTGACATTTGAATTTTGAGAGTAGCATCAAGAAGGTCTTGTTAAATGTTTGTCCGTACAGCTTTGCGACTTTATAAACCAAGTAACTCTTCGATTACCAACAAAATATTCGCACTGCTCGGCAAATATTTCGTCATATTGTATTTTGATTTTTACCCAAAGACATTTTGGACCGACTGTCATTGGTGTGCTGTTGTGACAATTAGCTACAGGACTCCCAAAAGGAACGATGTATTTCTTGGCCTTGATATTTTTTGTTCACGCAAAATTATTGATTCATATTATTACAGCCGGAGGTTAAATTTGAGGGCAATTTCAGGTCTTAAACACGCTACAAAATAAAAAGATAGGAGTGTTCGTTCGGTAACTCGACTAATATTTAAATTGTGTCAGTGCATAACAAATCGAGAATGGAAATATTTTTATTCTTTTTCTAGAAATTGAGATTGGAATTGGCCACATTGTCGATAGAAAGAGGAAAAGGAAAAATCCAATATATTATGACACTTCAGGCTTTCAATATTGGATCGTTGGCAATCGTATTTTTCGGAAAAGATAGAATTTTTGAAAATTTATGTTTAAAATTCCCTACAGCAGGTGGACTGTGCTCGGCAAAGGAAAATTTAATAAACACGTAATAAGCGAAGACTTACATGAAACCATTGTTTGGTGGCTCATTTTCAAGTATTAACCTATATTTACAAAGTTATATAGTTTGATATTTAAAATATGGTAACTGGGTTATACTGTAAACATTCTGAAATGCAAATAACGTTACCTTGACTGAATCGGTAAAGTCAATTCTTCTGAGAAGTCATTTAAGATCATTAAAGTTTGATAACAATAGCAACTTGTAGGGGATCAGTAGAGAGAATGTTTTAAAAATTATCACACAAAATTTTGGCGAAATATATATTACTTTCCTTGATATAAAATTTGTAGTCCTGTCATGCTCAAATTTTGTTTCATGACACAAAATACCCAAGCTTGCAACACCTAAATATTTATTTCATAAACTTGAAAGATCACAGCTTTACAGACATGTAATAAATTTTATGGCCCTATTTATCATATTGCGATTTCAAACTTAAATACGTCAAAATATTGGTTGGCTGAAATTTTTAAATTTCAAATTCAAACAAATTGACAGAAATCAATCAAGTGTGGGAGAAGTTTGAATTCATTCAATAATGATTTTTTTTATATAAAATTTGAATTCCAAAATAAGAAAACCTAGTTACATCATTATATGTTGCCTGTTCATATTCTTTGAAAACATTTTCCAATATTTTTAATTTTTGGATAATTTTCACATATATTGTTGTTATCAAACATGACTAATATTAAGAGAAATACCAGCACAATATATTTAATTTCAGTTTTGTTGGAAAATTGGTTTGTTTTTGTCTGCTAAACAGTGTTTAAGTAGCTTACCCATGTAAGTTTTTTGGTCTTCTGTTCTAAGGATCCAAAATTTGCAGCCAAGAATTAATCCCCTATTGATTATTGTATCAAAATTAAGATTCTGGTAGTTTTGTAAATACAACCAGAGCCAATGTTCTTCATCAAAATCCATCATGTGTTTTTCCTTAACAGTTATTTGGACAAAATGGATCACATAAATGTTAGGCCCCAAATCCTTCAAAACCTTGTGAACAAATGAGTTATTTCCAAATTTTAAAATAATGTCAATTTAGTGTTCAGTGATTTGAGTGGGTAATTTTAAGACTGCTAGAAGCTCTGAGATTCATGACAGAGCACAAGAGTTCAAAAAAAATTAACCATCAAGTCCATTTTGGTAATTAATGTATTGCTCAACAAGGTGAGAGTGAATTCACTTTAGCACTTCAAGGTGTTGGTTAAAATCACCATTTGCTAAAGTGGAACCAGGGTGTTTGTCTCAATCAAATGTATTGGTGAATCTTAAAGGAATTTCTGGATGTTGTTATTTTATTGTCAATTTTCTAGGCTGAAGAAATCTAAGCAATCCTTTTTGTAGTTTTTGTTAGAACACCATTGTATTATCTCTTAGGTTGCATGCAGTTAAAAAATAACCTTTAAGTTCTTCCTGTGTCTATGTAATGTGTTGCACCTGCAATAATGTACATGAAGAACTTATGTGCTTCTGATTGGCTTAAAAGGAGTGCATTCTCATATAACGTGAGTGCATAGTTGTAACACGTTTTCAAAATGTTGTCTGTCTTGACTTTCCATGGTGTTTTTTCATGTACATTATTAACAAGTAATAACATGATTTCTCTTGTGATTTGGTGTAAAATTGCAAAGTTGCACATGCCTTATGGGCTCATGCAATTTTATTGTCTTTGAAACATTTACTCATGCTTATTCACGCCAAATTTTACTCAAAATCATGCTATTACCTATACATATATCTTTTTCTGACTAGTTCTTGGTTTCATATTTAGTTTCTTAGTGACAATTGTGTCTCAAAATGGATGACAGCGACAGTGGAGGACTAATGTCCACTGAGGAGGAGCAATCTGGCGAGTCTTCTGGGTCTACAGGACAGCGACACATGGAGAAAAAGATTTCAAAATTAAAATTGAAACTAAAAGGATTTGAAAAGGTGGGTCAATTATGTCAGGATATGTGTATTTAAAATGGTTGTCACTTCTAGTATGGCTTGAAGCTGTCTGACAGTGATAAATTTGACAAGACTCTTGTCCCCTTCTAGCTAAAACAAACCTGTGAATATGGCAATTATTTGGGTTAAAGCTTGCAAGTGCTCAATACCTTAGTCAAAAATGCCATCGTTAATGGATATGTCACTCTGGAGTATTTGACTAATTTCTCTTCGCTCATGTTCAGTAAGGCGCACAGTAAGATACTCGAGACAAATTTCTTAGCTCCTTAGGCCAAAATGAAAGACTTTTTTTGTTTTGTCATTGCTGGTTATCTTTGTTGTTAAGTCTGTGTCTTTAGACGGAGAGCGTTAGGACTTCTTCAATGCGTGATCTTGTTCTAACTTTGTCTCAAATGTTGTATTTTTTTCAATCATGTAGGTGGTTGAGGAAAGGGACACGTTAAGACAAGAAGTGCAAGCACTTGAACGTCAAATTGAAGAGCTGAATACTGAACACGCGCAGGAGCTAGTGGTGTTGTCCACAAGCTTTTCGGAGCATTTGAATCAATCATCAGCCTCCAAAGACCCTGAGAGCCCTTCTAAGTTGAAAGCGGAATACGAGAAAGAGATGCACAAGTTACAGTCCACTATTGAGGACAAAAACTATCACATCGGTAACCTGCAGAAGAAGCTTGTCGAAGCACAAATGGAGCTAGAAAAGGAACTTGACAAACACGAAGAAGAGACGGAAAGTCTTCGGGTTCGTTTAAAGAATGGGGAGACTGATTTTGAGAAACTTATCGAGGAGCGCCTCGACGAGGTCAGAGGGCAGTATGAGAAGGAACTTGAGGAATTACGAGCAAGGATAGAAAGAAATGAAGAGAGTACAGGTGGAGAGTGTAGCGAAGACTCGAACAGCAGCGAATCTGGTCGTAAACACTTAAAAGAGATCGCAGAATTGAAGACAAAGCTGCAAAAACGGGAAAACGACACAGAAAGTCTCATTGAAGAGGAGCGGACGAAGTATCGCGTTGAAATTATGGCGGTGAAAGATCGCCTTACGCATCAACATCAAGTAGAAATGGACGACATGATATCGCAGCTCGAAAAATCTAACGCGGAAGTAGAAGAACTGAAAGAAAAGATACGCCGAGAAAAACTTAATGACGCAGAAAGGAACAACAACGGTGCTAGCGCAAATGGTGGAGTGTTTAACGGTGAAGTGGAAGAACACCGTGAGGAAGATGGTTCCGCGAATGTGAAGTCAGTCATTGACCTGAGTCAAAATGGAGAGAGTGACACTTCCGGAATGGAAGCTCTTCGAACTGAGCTTCACGCCCATTATCAACAAGAGATCGAACAAGTTGCTAAGAAACTAAGCGAGGAGTACCAAGGTGAACTGGATGACAGTCTCGCTAAAATGGAAGAGGACTGGGAACAACAACTGGAGCGGCAAAAGGGCGAATATGAGGAGAAGATTGCAGCTTTGCAACGTCAGTTGAAGAGCCAATACCAAAACGATCTTGACCAAGTGACAGCGGACATGGAGGACCAGATTCAAGCCCTGAGGGACAGTCATTCTCAAGAAGTTGCCGAGCTCTTGGGAAAATTAAGAGAGCTATCTGAAGAGCGCCGAAGATCTGTCATCCAACAAGACACCACGGAACAGCAAGTTGTGATAATCAAGGAGGAGTGTCGGTCTAAAGTGGAGAGCTTAGAACAAGAGTTACGCACCGAGAAGGAAAAAGTTATCGAATATCAGCGTCAAATGGATGCGGTAGAGGCGCAAGTGCAGGCGTTCAGGACCGAGAAGCAGGAGGAATTAAAGATGATAGAGGAGGAAATGCGACGACAATGTAAGGCTTTAGTGGAAAAAAAGTCTAACGAGCTAAAGGAGAGATACCAAAGTGAACTGAACGAGAAGTTGAACAAATGTGAACAACATTGGAGGAGGTTGTACGAGGAAGACATTGGAAAGACGAGATGTGAGCTGGAGGAGAGTAATAAGACTTTAAAGGATAAATACGAACGACAAGTATCGGATATTATGGTTCAAATGGATGAAGTGCAACAAAGGACTAGAGAAGTTCTTATGCAAGAGAAGATGCAGTTTGAAGCAGAGCAGAAAGAACAGTTCGAGAGACAGCTTTCCGAAGTAAAAGAGGAACTGCAGCCGTACAAAGATAAGTGTATGGAATTGGAAAAAGAAAATAGGTCGCTTTCTGAAAAGTATGAACGCGATCTGTCAGAGTTGCAGAGTAAGATGAACGAGGTGGAAGGACGCTACAAGGATGATAAAGGAATCGAGGGACAGTACTTGGTCACCCTTAAAAGTGAACTTGAGCTATACAAGAACAAGCTGCAGGAATTACAGGATGGTAAGAAGTCCTTGATGGAAAACTACGAAGCCCAACTGGCTAATATGAAGAAAACGTACGAGGAGATGGAAGATGGGGAAATAAAAACTCTCCAAGAGGAAGTTAACATTTACATTAAAAAAGCTGAAAGTCTCGAAGAGGAGAAAAAAACGTTTTTGGAAAAGTATGAAACTGAAGTGAACGAGTTGAAGACTACCATACGGACAGTCACAGCCGAGCTAGAGTCGACGAAAGGCAAAATGGAGAATCTCAAGAACGAGAGAGAGAAACTGAACAGCAATGTTTCGGAACTTACACTGCGTCTGGAATCTGCGAAGAATGAGAACCCCGAGCTTGAGCAGAAAAAGCAAGGAATGGATAGTAAATTGATCGAGGAGCTGGAAGGCAAAATCGCAGGTCTAGAAAAAGAGCTGGAGGATTCTCGACACATATATTACGAGTTGCAGGAGGCCAAGAGAGCATCGGACAACAAATACAATGAGGAACTCGAGAGCTTGAAATCCAAATTGGAAGGAGAGATGAACTCAGCCAACAGTCGCGATGAACAGCTGCAAAGTCTGACAAAAACGAAAGAAAGCTTGGAAGAAAAAGTAAATCAGTTACAAACAGAACTTGAACAGCTTAAGACTGAACAATTAGATCAAGAATGTGCTAACAGAAAAGCCAGAGACAACGACGCGCAAGAAATCTCGGCGTTACAGAAGAAATTGTTCGAGAGCCAGGAACTGTTTGAAAAGGAAAAACAGAGTTTAGAAGAACGCTTGCAGCAAGTCAAGAAAGAGCTAGATGATTCAGAAGGAAAGTTTCAACGTCTCGAAGAAACCAAGAAAATCTATGATGATCAACATGCAACTGATGTGGAGAGCCTGATGTCGGAATTAAACGTCTTGCGAAATCTTAGCGCCGAAGTAGAGCAACTACGAAAGATGGAAAAGGAGAAGGAAACCTACGAACGGGAAGTATCAAAACTTACCGAGGAGATCGAGAGATTAAAAACTAGGATTCAAGAACTTGAAGAAATAAATTCCAATTCTTCAGAAGAGATTACAGCCCTTCAAAAAGAAGTTGAAATACTATATGGTTCCCAAGGGACCGAATTTCTTGACTTTGAAGAGGAGAAGCAAAAGTATCAAGAAGAACTGGAAGGTCTTAAGGCACTAACAGAGGAACAAAAACGGATAATACAAGAGCTTGAAGACGAAGGAAGTAACAAATTTGGAGTTCTTTTGAGTCAGCACGAGAAAGAGCTGGAAAATTTGAAAGCGGAACTCGAAGAACAGATTGCTAGGAAAAGAGAGCAGCTGTCTAGAGAATCGTCTGCGAAGAGACAAAAACTTAAAGATGAGTATGAAGGAAAACTCAGAGTGTTGTACGAAGACCTTGTTGCGGAGAAAACCAGAATAAAGGACCTAATGAAATTTAACGAAGACCTCGGCAGAAAGCTCAGCTCTTCGCAAGAAGAATGTGATGTGCTAACGGAGGAAATCGAACGACTGAAGGAAATGGAAGACAAGTTTATCAACATGGAAGAGGAATTAGCCAAGGCGGCTAAACTTGAAGAGAAAGTGAAAGAATACGAAAAGAAAGTCAGCGACCTTGAAGAAATGATATCAAATGCTGAAAATAGAGAAGAAGTGAAAAGTCAAACGAACGATGAAGAAAACGAGAAGGAACGGGAACAGTCTGTGAGAGAGTATAAAGAGAAGGTTGAGTCCTTAGAGACGGAACTCAGCGGTACAAAACGGGAAGTCACCAGGTTGCAGGAAGAACTTCACAAGGTAGGAGAGAAGAGTGAACTCGACATCAAGAAAGTGGTTGAAACGCACGAGGAAAAGATAAAGAATTTCAACGATGAAGTCCAACATTTATTGGCACGTATCGAGGAAAGTGAAAAGGAACATCAACAAAGTCTCCTAACTTTGGAGACAGAAAAAGAGTCCCTGAAAAAGCAATTAGAGGACGCCTTTGGCGAGAGGGAAAAGTTACAAATAACGGTTAAAAACCTCGATGCTGCAAAACAAGCCGTCGTGCACATGTACGACGAGAAAATCGAAGTTCTGGTTAGCGACTTGGAGGAAGCATCTGAGAGGGTTAGCAGCGCGGAGGAAAACTTGAAAGCGACAACCCAACAATTTGCTGCCAAGGAAGCGAAAATGGAGAATGATTTGATAAACCTTCGTGATGAAAATAAACGACTCAAGGAACAACATGGTTTGTCAATTCAAAGTCTTGAAAGTACGCTTAGTACTGAGGCGGAATCAAGAGACGCCTTGCAACAGAGAGTTGCCGACTTGTTAGAACAACTTGGTAGCGAAAGGGCGAATTTGGAAGGAAAGCTGGACGAAGTTTGCGCCGATAGGAAAAGACTTGTAGAAGCTTTTGAAGAGAAGAAAAAACTGTTGGAGGATGAGCTGATATATGAAAAGAATGAAAAAGCAGCTACACTGAAAGCTTTGGAGGAAAACAAAGAAGAAGTGAACAAACATATTACCAAGGTACAAGAGTTAGACAGCACTGTGTTGGAAAAAGAAAGCACAATAGCGGCTCACGAAGAGACGATAAAGGAGGTTGGCCATGAGCTCGGTATAGAAAAAGACAAGGTATCTAGATTAGAGAAGGAGATGCAACTGCTTATGGAAAACCAGAGCTCGGAGTACGTACACAGTCTAGAACGTATAAAGAACGACCTGAAACAGGAATACGACGAAACTACGGAGCAACTGAAGAAAAATTATGAAAACATTTTCGCCAAAATGGAGGATGAACACCGGATAAGCCGCGAGGAGATTGAGGCAGAGGTAGCGTCCTTGAAAGGTATGGTAGAAAATCTGGAGCAGTTGAATCAACTGAAGGACGAGGAACATGAAGTTCAAATGACAGAGCAGGCGAGCAAACATGAAGCCCTGGTCACTAATTTAGAAACAAGTTACGAGAAAGAAAAACATGACTTGGTAGAGAAAGTTGACACTAAGGAAAAGGAGCTGGAGGAGATCAAAAGCGAAACGAACTCCCTCGTGGAGAAACACAAGGTTGATTTGATTGAATTAGAGTCCAAGTTGTCAGAGCAGTATCAAACGCAATTAAAAAATGTCAAAGATGACATTCAAGAGGTGCAAAAAGAGAAGGAACAACTCAAGGAGGAGTATGAAAAGGAGATAGAAACGCTTAAAGATCAACTTATTTTTGAAAGCGCTTTCCAAGCCGATCTTCAAACCCAGCATGACAAAGAAATGGTTTCTCAGAAAGAAGCTTTGGAAAGTGAGCACAAGAAGCAAATTGAGCTCATAAATGAGACTCTGCAGGAAAGAATTCGGCAACTGGAAACGGCAAAAACTGAGCGCGAAACGGAGATCGAGGAATTGAAATTTAAATTGGAAGAATCACAAGTAGAGTTGAGTACCTTTAACGGTCAGCACGAAGCAGAGTTTGGACGTCTCCAAGCACAATTACTGGACAAAACTCAGGAATGTGAGAGGTTGAAAGAACAAATGGGTGTTGAAGTGGTTCAGCTGTCATCTCGAGTAGACCAATTGTCTGCCGAAAGGGAGCCTCCCGAAGAAAACGGAGATACAGAAAGCATGAAGCTTGGTTACGAGGTAATATTAGCGTCTTTAAGAGTTGAAAACCACGATCTCAGTGATCAAGTTCAAAGTCTCAAGGAAGAGATGCAGAGTGCTGTAAACGCTCATCAACAAGAAATTGACTTCACGAAAAGCGAGTTGGAACGACAATTTAAACAACGGGAAGACCAAATCAATAAGAAACACTCTGTAGAACTAAAAAAGCTCATGGAAAAACTACAAGACTTAGTGCAAGAACAGAACGCGTCCAAAACACGCACTGAAGAGCACATGCAAGATTTAGGAACATTACGAGCCGAGTTTGATCACAAGTTTCAACGTCTCTTGCGGGAGAAACAAGACGAGATGGAAGAACAAAGAAACGCCCTTCGCCAACAGTACCATTCAAAAATTGTTGAAAGCGAAGAACTACTGAAGAAGAAAGACTTGGAGGTCAAGGGTCTTCAGAGGGACTTAAAGACGCTTCTCGATCGTATCGATACATGTAAAGAAGAGGCACTCGGGTGTCAAAAGGATCTAAGTAAGGCAACCGAAGACCTGAAAAAGCTCCGACGAGAAAACTCCGAACTATACCAAAAACTTCGAGAACAAATCGCAAAGTCCCGAGGAACTTCGTTTGGCGGCGGTCAGAAAACACTAGAAAAACTGCAACTTGAAAATGAAAGACTAAAACGTGAAAATGAAAATCTGAAGAAACTAATGAACACTTCACCTTATGTAATGAACGGACTTGGAGAGTCGACTGTATTTAGTGAAGGATCTCATGTGCTACAACTCATTAAACTCATGGAGCAGTTGATGAAGGAGAAAAACACTCTGGAATTGAAACTGCGACAGGAAATCTTAGATTTGAAAACGAAGTTCGGAGTGCTTGGCGATACAAGCAAGGCCTCCGTAAACAACAGCAGTGTAATGTCGGTGTCATTATCGCCTGAAAAGCACCTCAGCAGAGACGGCCTGGTGGAAATGCTTCACGAACTTAGGGAGAACAAAGTGAAACAAGAGGAGGATATCAAAAACCATGCTCAAGAGACCGAGACCATGATAAGCGAAATCAAGAAAATGCTGGACTCCACTGAATTTACAGATCTTAGGCTACAGGAAATGCTGCAAAGCCAACTGACGCACCTGGAGGAGCAAAGGAGAGTCCTGGTACAAAGGCTTTGGCAGCTCAGAGAAAAGCACCGAGCGGTGGAAGAAAAGCTATCTAGACAATTAGCTGGAATTAGTCCTCAAAATAGCAGTAATAACTCAGACAGTGCGAGATCAAAGTGTTATGAGAGTATCATCGAGGAGAATATCAGACGTGAAAAGGAGCTCTTAGCGCTAAAGCGTCAACAAGTGGAAGACCTTAACGCGAGGATTACACGTGAAAAGCAAGCGTTGGAGAGGCATTCTAAAGAAAAGCAAATATTAGAAAAGGAGATGAAAGAGAAAGAGCAGCTTGAGAGCGAGTTGTCCAATCAAAGGCGAGATCTGGAGAGGAAATGGATGGGACGGCTTAAAGAGAAGGAGATCCAATTGAACAGAGAAAGAGAAATTTTAGACGAAAATAGGAGACGTGATGAAGTTGAAAATATTCTGCTCCGTCAACCTTCCCTTAGAACTACCAGTAGAGCAGTAGGTGTAGCCGATTCAAGACCACGTGTTAATTTTCCTCTGGCAAGCCACCTACCAGCAGATGAAGTGAGATCACATGGGTGGACCTCTAGCTCATCGACTTTCAACCAAAGGGCTGATTATTCCTCACGCGGGGAAAAGCAACCAAACGATCGAATGGCGACTTCAGACACTCGTGAGCCTTTGCATTATGGGAAATCCAAACGTTCATTTTCCAAGAAACGGGAGCAAACTGGAAGTAGCCGCATGGAAGTCCACATCCCAAAGCTGGAACTTTCGGATGATTCAGACGCTGATCTTGGTATCGCAAAAGACTCGAATTCGTGGGATATCGAATTGGAAGATGACGATTCTGATCTTGAACTTTACAGCGTGCAGTCCGTAGAAGGCTTAGAAAACCTTGAGGAGGATTGGGGGCGAAGACTTGAAGAAGAATTAAGACAGATATCGGCAAGTGGTGCAGCACTGCAGGCAGGTGATGCTACAGATGCGCAAAAGTTTCCACCAAAACAACCAGCAGGAGGAGCGTACCAAGAAGAAATAAAGAAGAGTAATCTCACTTCGATGGATAACACGCCGTCGTCACTTTACAGTTCAAATGTCGACTTGGATACTAGTTGGCTTCGGAAACTTAGCTACGAATACACGCATCCACGCGCTTATCATCCGCGTGCTAATCATCCACGTACTTCAACAGCCAATGGAACGCATGAAAGGTCAGCGGATCCCTTCAGTCTTATTGATGTGTCACGTATAACGACCGAACTCGCTTCTGCACCTAACGACGCAACTTTGCGTCGTATTTCACAAGAACAAGGCCTCGCCCATAAAAAACGTACTTACGGCAGTATTAGCGGGGGTTCTAGTATCTCACAGTACGTCGCGGAATCCTCGTTTCCTTTGCACCGAAACCCATCCAAAGAGAGTGGAATCGATTCTCCTAGCTCGGTCCGTTCGGAACCAGTAGTTTCGGCATCTCGTCGTCGTTCGCTTCGTAGTGAACGTGCTTCGGGAGTGTATCTTCTGAACGTTGATGAGTACGTGGACCGTCATCTGGTGAGGTCGTCTGAAGAGGTTGCCAAAATACGCACCTTATCTCCCTCTGAGAAGCGTTTCGATTTATAACATTTGTATTTGTCTGGCGTCTAGCTTATTGTACCTAACACGGATTGTTACAGTTGCTTGATGAGACGTCGAGCCCTTGAAAGATATCACTAGTACTTTACCTGTACGCCACGTGTACATATCTTGTAACATTGACGGATTATCGACAATATACAACTGATAATATTCTAAGACTTATCGTCGTACAAAACTGTTTAAATTTTATATTGCGTATTTATCTCGCGTGCTGCGCTAATAGCCAAAAAATGGCGGTTTTTATTACTAAGAAGTAATTTCCTCGGTTAGACTTTACTTGAGCTCGAATACATCATAGCATATCACGTAAGTCTTCTACTGAACACATTTCTCAGAAGAGACCATTGACATTCCTACCTGGCCACATTTCTTTCTGAGAAGAGGGCGAAAGTATATTTATCAACCTACAAGGAAGACTTAAGTACCGGAAAACTTTTACGATGAAAATGATTGCTAGTTGTAATGATTTTGTTAGGAATTTAAATTTGGCGTTACCTTGAAAAACGATCGCCGAGTTCTGTTGCAAACCAGATTTTTGCTAGTTATCCCTTTTTATTTTTAAAAAAATATTTTTAGAGAAAAGTAATAATCTAATTAAGAGCTTTATTGTCAAAGTTATCAGATGCATAAATAAATGACGTTTTATTTTCTTAAAGGTGTTTACAGAGGTGGGGTAACCTCTATGAGCTAAGAAGAGGTTTGAGAGGGTAACACCTATAGCAAATATGTCTGAGCAAAAACTAGAAACCAAATGACGCATTTGATATTTGATGCTATCTCCTCCAATATTTGTGACAAAGAGCCCTCCTGAAGCACAACAGAACATTAACCCTTTACACCTTGACATTAGCATTCATATTCTCCATACTGTTCTCTGTACATTTACTAAGGTGTTGACAAGGAGAATTTGTCTAATAATCAAGAGTGTCTTTAGTTGGTGATCATTTCCTTTATTCTCATGTCATTAATGTGTGATTCAGTGCTGGTGTTGTAAGGAGAATTTAGATGCTAGTCATTCTTCGGGGTTAAAGGGTTAACTAACAGAAAGTCTACCGCAATATACTTCAGATTCTCAGGTTGGAGTTCAACGCTATCCTTGTTGTAATTTATTTTCCCATTAGTAAAACGTATTACCATACAAAACAATACCAACTGAAAAAAAAAAAAAAAAAGTTTTATCCTGACAAGAAACCGTGAACCATAACCATAGCAATACCTTAACAGAGAGGCCCCAAACAAAACTTTGGAAATAAAATCAATTTAAGTATTCTCAACAATGAATAAGTCTTTGATATTTTAAAATTTCAATATGCTGACTAAAACTTAAGAAGTAGAAGAATCACTGGGCATTTGACTATAAATTGAAGCGTCAAAGTATCTTTAACAACAGGGTCAGTTAAGAAACCAAGAATATAACACTTAAAGTTTCTTGTCATCTATGTCACAAGAGATTTGTGTCCTGAATTTAGTGTCTCTACTGGCTGCCATCTTGATTGCTCCAACTCATGGTATAACTCCTGTGAAGGAACAAAATATACAATGGAGCAATTTCAATTGAGCGTTGTGAATCAAGTCTATGGTTAACACAACAGCCAGACAGAGCAAAGGAAAATATCCCAGTGAGAATTGAAAGTGAGAAATGGAAAACTTCTTGAAGTGCAGGAAAATGCAAGTGACCATGTCACAAATGGTGTTACTTTTGGATCTGATTATTGAAAAAGTGGCACAAGTTTCCTGGACCAATCACACAAATTCAAATTCAAAGCAAACATGGACATTACTGTTGAGGTTCATCTACTGTATCAAAGAGGCAAACTGTCTTTAGCCATTGTCTAACCTGTGGTGCCACTAAATAGAGTTTTTGTTTGAATCTGAGGGGTCTCTTGAGTAGAGAAAGAACTAAGGCTTAAATTTTGTTTGGTCTAGTTTAACCTTTAAGACCTACACTTGACAACCAGGTAGTAACTCCTTTGAATATCAATACAACAAGACAATATTTAGCAAGGAAATGATGAACAAGCTTGGAGGGAAAAGCTTGGGGGGAAAATAATCAGATATTCGGAGAAAGGAATCATTTAAATTTCTGTGCCCACACTATCTTGCAATTAACGCTTTAAATCCTAAGATCTGATTGTTAATTCTCCCCTCTATCTGCTACACATTTCCTTATAAATTAGTTACCAGAATTTGGTGTTAGATTAAGAGAACAACCTCTACCTGATAAGTTTGAGTCCTCTCGTTACCTGAACGCCTGATAACATATGGATAATATAGAGAGAAGTCATATGTTAATCACTTCTCTTACTTCCCTTTGAACCACCCTTTACAGTGGTTGTCTGGTAGGATTTTTTTTAACTGGAAGAGCCACAAGAGACAGAGGAATGAGAAAATTTCCCCCCTAAAACCTCTGCTTCTGACCTCTGTGACTTAGCAACCTTCTTTTGTTTTAATAAAGTTCCAAAAATATTGCCAGCTATGTAGGCCTCTTGTCAGTTACACATTGTGAGATTCAAGGGTTATGTAATATATACAAGGAAAAGGAAAATACAATTTTCAAAAATCATTTTGGAAATTTTAAAGCAAAAGATAAATTGAACCACAACATAGAAATTATCTATTGATTCAAGATTCAATCTGTTTTACGATAAATTAAAAGTAAACATCAAAACACTTACTTCCTCTGTTGACATTATATTTTTATTTTCTGCAGTGATGTCCAGTGGTGGGTTGGGATCTGGAAGAGCAGAGCATTTATTTAGAGATAAACTTATCAAGAATGTAGTCCTGTCAATTAACTAACATTGGTTTACTGTTCAAAGTGATACACATCAAGCATATTATTTTCAGCTGAGTTTACAAACTTTAAAATTGAGAGAAATCTTCATCAGACACAGAAATTTTAATTGAGAATTTATTGCAAAGTGCTTTTAATTGATAATAACCACTCAACTTTCAGTGAGTATCTTCCTCCCTTGCATTTGTATTCACAGTATGTCCTTTTCATACCATAAAATCTATCGTTAAATTATATATACCTTCTGCTGTGTTATCAACTGTTATGGTTTCTTCATAACTCTGACAATACAAATAAAAGAAGCAACTTTTTTTAGTTATCCTTGCTTTTACATTATCCTGTATTGCAGTCATGTGAAGTGTCTTAAGTGTGCTTCTTGGCTCTTTTCCTAAGTAATTTCATACCCATTACTCCTGCAGGCAGATCTAAGTATGAAGGGGGGGGGGGGAATGTACTTCAGAAAACAGAATAATTTGTTTTTGAAATACAGCCTAAATACAGCCTAAATAAGCTCGGAAATTTACAACACAAGTAAATATGAAATCCTTTACTTGAATTGTAACACACAATCCTCTTGTTACAAGAATATTGGTGTTTGATAAATAGTGAAAAAAGCAAACAAACAAACAAACACACCCCTAGACCCCACCCCCTTGGGTTTGCCACTCCTAATCATCTTTTACTCATACTCATCTCTTTCTGTATCACTGGAAATATTTATAAAAGATTCATCTTTTGTGTAGCATTCCTGTCTATCACTGGACATGTCAAGAAGTGTTAAAACATTATGTTTCATCCTAGTAGTTAACCCTTTAACCAGGAATGATAAGCATCTAACTGAAGTGATAAGCATCTAATTTCTCCAAACAGTATCACCCCTGATTCAAACATCAAAGTCATGAGAATAAAATAAATATTTGGGAATTCAAGAAGCTCTTGATGTTTGAACACACAGAACAGTATGGAGAACTTGCATACTGATGTTAACCCTTTAACTCCCAAGATCTGATTGTTAATTCTCCCCTCTAGCTGCGACACATTTCCTTGTAAATCAGTTATGAGAACTTGGTGTTAGATCAAGATAGCAGCTTCTACCTGATAACTTTGAATATTCTCATTACCTGTTTGCTGAATAATGTATTGATGTTGTTGGGAGAAGTTTTATGTTAATCAATTCTGGGAGTTATAGGGTTAAGGTGTAAAGGGTTAATGTTTTGCTTTTTGAACAAAAAATCACAACAATTTTTTCCTAGCAAAAATTTCCAATCATGTCACACCACATCAGTTTACACCCACAACCTATGAAAAAGTTCATTCACAAGATATTACCCTGTAACAATTATACATTAAAAGGTGTCTGATAAGTATAGGTAATAACATGATTTTGAGTGCAATTTGGTGTTAATAAGCACAAGACAACAAAATTAACAAGTGCTTATCACACCAAATTGCACTCATGTTATTACTTGTTAATAATGTACATGAAAAAACACCATAGAGAGTCAAGACAGGCAAAATTTTGAAAGCATGTGCGTGCTATTTGTAATTTTCACTCATGCTACAACTTTTCTCTTGTGTTACATGAGAATGCACTCATTTTCAGCTATTACAAAGCACTTATTTTTTTCTGTACATTATTAGAAGGTAAAACACACTCTTTGCTCTTTGTATAACATACCATTGGCTGTTGGTAAGTAGTCTGTCCATAAGGCTGATAATGCTGATAGTGTTGGTAATACTGCTGTTGCTGGAGTTGCTGCTGATGTTGATGCTGGTATCCCTGCCATGCTGCCAGATATTGCTGGTATTGCTGATACTGCTGCATGTATTGCTGATTGGCAGCACTAGCAGAGCCATATGTTGTTGTTGTGTTTCCTGGAGTATTTTGAGGCCTGATGAACCAAAATAAATGAATTTTTTTCAACTGTATCCTCAACTCAAGTTCAATGAGTTTGCAATTAATGATGTGCACACATGCAATTTTCCTGGAAGGAGCTCCGTAAAACTAGTGAAGTGTATTATTTGGGAAGATGAAAATTATGAAAAGTCTAGATTAAATGTTTCGGTACCTTTTGGGTGTTGCAGCACTGACACGGAGAGGTTTTGAACCACACCCCACTGCTCCCTGCATCTCTATCATGGCCTTTCTGTGTTCATTTTCATCTGAAAATCTCACAAATCCATATCCTCTATAAAAAGAAATTGTTCTTAATTTAAGAAAGTTGAACATGTGAACAGAAATCAGAGTTTATAATCATGAATGCAATCATGTTTTCCTTTAACTAAGACTAACACATGCAACCCTTATCAGAGACTATCAAGGCCTCAAATAATATTAATTCCTGAACATTGTGACCTTCAAAATTGACTTTTCACTAGCAACATGTAAATTCACCATGATTACCATTTTCTCCTTAAAGAGAACTTAAACAATTAAATTTACTTTTAGTGTTGTTAAACACACCTTGAATTTCCTGCTGCATCTAAAACAACTACAAAGAAAAAAACACTAATGGTTACATTAAAATTTGACTGTTAACTTCAGTTATAACTTACAATTATTTGCAGAACTGTAAGTGAATGGTGATGGAAATTTATCGAGCTGCAGAGCGACACGGAATATATCCATCACTTCTACCAACACTGAGGTGAATAATAACTTCATTATATGCTATAGAGAAACCAAAAAAATTTAACAATAAATTTATTTCTTTCAATGTAACAAAAAATTGTTGGGAATTTGACTCTTGATGCATAATTTTTTTCTCTTTGGTTGCTCTGAGGTGAATAGTACTTGCTGATAACTTCCAAAAAAAGCCTCTCAGTGCATGTGAAAAGCACTATTCACCTGTGTCGTATGTGCTTATCATCACTAATAGTTGAATAAAAGCAACCACCTTCTTTTTAACCAAAAGGTTTCAGTGTCTAGCTTTCATGATCTCAGTTAAGAGGCTATAGCCTGACCTGTAAACCTTTTTCTGCAACCAGAACAACCACATATTCGTACCTTTGGCAGCTTTACAACTGGGAAATTTTCTCTGGAAGAACTCCTATGACAAATAAAAATATAGATGAGTTATGAATTCAACAACCCCTACCTCAGATAACTTAATCTACATGTACCACACACCATAACTGACCCCATAAATGTGCAGTCTTTTGGGCATTAAAGAGAAGATCATATGAAGAGCATTACACCTTGGATGTGGCATTAAAATACCGTAAACTCTCAAAATTGGGAACACATTTAGGACTATCAAAAGTGACACCTGAAAAAAGTTACTTTCAAAGTGAAATGTCCGATACAAATGTTATAGCAGCATTTTTTTTCACTTTTGACTAAAGTCAATGACCACTGGTAGAAAGGAGGTATACCCTGAAGAGCAATGTCTCAAAAGAGGGGTTTTATTGTCTTCAGATAACTGTAAACAAGCTTGCTGATATTTCCTTAATATCACTAATCTAAAATCTTTCTCAAGATACACAGGGAAGAGGGATGATGAACAGATAAGAGCCCCTGCCATCCAACATCATGGCCTAGCCTCACATGTTCATTGAGTTGGTTCCATTTCATTTCCCTGTCCCAAGGCTTTTTCCCTACATTCTCCACTTTCCTCTGTCCTTAAAAACCAAACTTTTAAATTCCAAATTCAACCTGGGAAAACAGTGGACAAAGAGCCACTCCATTGCTAAAGTCCAATTTGTTTATACCTTATGTGACTATATTTTACCTGCAGAACATGGTCGGCAACATCAGGAGATAAATCACCAACAAATATTGAATACTCTGGCCCCCTGTATAGTTCAAAGAAAGATTTTAAAAAACTACAGGCAGACTATGCCTGTAGTTTTTGCAGGATGGCCCTAACAGTGAGTAAGTAGAACTTCAGGTCAAGAGATCCAGGGTTGATACTTTACTTGATCAATGTGTTGCATTCTAAGACAAGGCCCTTTGTTTTCATAGTACTTGTATCCACCCAGGTGTGTATTTAATGCATACTGACAAACTGCGAGGTGCCCCTGTCCAGCCCATGGGTAAAGGGGGTAAGTTTCTAAATAAACTGTGGTGCTACATCAGTGGGAGATTATAACAAGGTAATTTAGAATTATCAACTGTGTTGATAATGAGTAGTTGAGTAAAGTACTACTCTACTCATACTCTACTCAATTACTTTATTATTATCAGAAAACTGTTTTTGTGGGACTGCAGAAGAAAACAAATACACCCTAAAATACAAGGTTATCAGAACAAGATAGCTATCAAATATAAAATTGAAAGAAAAATAAATAAGAAAAACTTCTTTGAAAAGAAATGGATATTCAAATGAAAAGGAATGGTTAATAATTTAAAATCTTAAGCCGATTTGCCTTCTATCCTGTTTTTTCTCTCTTTTTTTTTACGTTATGTTGCTTGGTTTAACGAGTTTAATTTGTTTAATTTCTTAAGCTGAAAATAGGGTAACTGCGTAAGATTGTTAGATATATCGAATTGTTATCATTTCTAACCTATTTTATGAATGTAAAATTGTAACTGTGTAAATGAAAGGTCAGAATAAAATTGTTTAAAAAAAAAAAAGAAAAAAAAAATCTGTGTTGATAATGTAAATTGGCCACCATTAAGAGTTTCAAAGCTGAAATTTTCAAGCATTAGCCCTTTGTCAGAGCTTTGTCAGGGGTAACCAGCAAAAGACAGATAGTAGTCACAATACTCTTAGTTTCTTCATGCTAACAAAACTACAGTATGCCCCAGCAAAATGGCCACAACCTGGCTGGCCATGGTAAATACACTGTCCTGACGAGCAGCACTCAGTAAATAATCAGGATAAGAAGTACTTACTGGGTGAATGAGTCCTTGCCGTAGGTAGCCCAGTTCAATTTGAAACGCTTTATCTGAAAGAGAGAAAGAAAATAGTTATACCGAGAAAGGGACACAATTATTTCACTTAAAGACTTTGTTCCACAAAAGGTAAACATGCAAACCATGTAGTTCAATACTACCCAATAATTCAAAGGAAACTAAAAACAAGTTTTAATTAAGACATTATGAGTTTCCTACAAGGATTCAGATTTCACACTTTTAAATTTCACAATCCAAGGCCATATACGTGTACAAGGTTCATATTAAGTGAAAAAATTGTTCAGCATATTGCAAGGATTTGCTTGGTTGGAAGTGTTGTGGGTGAAAGTATAATTAAAGAAACTAGTAAAGTTTGAGCCTGCCTGGTTGTAAAACAAAGAAAGATTTCATTAATTTTTTGTTGACTGTGAGATCAAGAGAGCAAGTTGTCTAAAGGGATTTAAACCTCAATCTGTTGGGTTTTGCAATCCAATTCTCAGCAGAGAACTCTTTGGTGAGCTAATAATAAATATCTCAACCAACATGCAGATCTCTGTTTTTTCCAATAAGGCAGCTCCTTTTGAGTACATCTGTTTCAAATTTCTTGGATGGAAGGTTCTTGTAAAAAGGTTGTTCTGTGATATTGGTAAAAATAATTTTTGAAACAATCAATGTTATAAAACTTCTAATATCTGGTCATTAGAGTCACTCACTGGATTGCTGCCAGGAATTGGCAATCCATTCAGTTTTCCCATAACCTTCTGTGATACTGTATAATCACCAAAATCAACAAAACAGTAACCAGCTGGAGTCCTGGAAACAAATATAATATGTTTATAAATATGCTCAACACTTGCATAGAGAGCTAATCAGTTTCACTCAACCCCTCCAAAGATTGTGATTATAATTTGGCTGAGAGAACTTTATGTGGCTATGAACACAAACAAATCTTCAGGCATTTTCATATGCCAGAGCAATTAATTATCATTATTCTGGCATGTGACTTATTATAAGTCTGGATCTGATTACTAGAATTTTTGCTCTACTAGACTTAAGATCAATAAATGTACTAGGTTCAAATTCTGGTCACCCCTTTAATTTCCAGATCTAAAAGCTAAATCTGCCAAACAGATGCGTAAGAGTTTCTCTCAGCTATGCCTTGAGCAACTCTAGCTTCTTGAGTGCTCTCCAAACTTCCCAAGTGCTTCATATCTTGATGAACGCACAGCTGATGTATGAACCAATTGTTTTATGACATTTTCAACCTGATAGAAAATTTGTTTTCTCAAGGGATTTGTTTGCTGACATCATGAGCATGCACATTAGGAATATGAAGCACGCTCGTGCAATTGAATTTGATTACACAAATTTACTAGCTATGTTATAAATAAAATTGTAAGGAGACTTGATATGTTAGTCACTCCTGCAAGTTAAAGGGTTAAAGTTCATCACATCATGTTCCAGTTTGAGTTTAAGACAAGTTATTCTTTCAGAATCTCTCTTCACCCAGCAATAATAACAATGGTTTTTGTCCATACATATAATCACAGAAACTTGACAAAATCTTGCAGTGGTGAAGGGAGGGAGGACTCCAAGACTGGCTACCACCCTGCTTAAGAAGAGTGCCTCTACTAATAGTTGCTCCATTTAAGTGGAATAAACTCTTGCAGTGAGGTCTATTTTTCTGTAGAGCCACTGAAGTTCACAATGCCCTCAAGCTTTGAAGACCACTGAAGATAATTTTGTGATTCCGTTTGGGGAAAGATTTCCGCATAGCCTCAAACTTCATTCTGTATTCAGTCCTTGGATAAAGAACAACGGCAAAAACAATAGATTGCCTTTGAGACTACGGCTTTCCTTTGGAACAGTACGAGGTTACAAGGAAATCTTTCCCCGTTAGGTAGTAAGTCAGTGGCCATGTATAGTTTGATAGTTTCACCACGGCGAGAACATTACCCTGTTGTTCTGTTCTTTATCATCTTTACGGACACCACAGCTTCTCCCATCGCCGCAAAAGCACTTGTGATGAAGGCTTCTTCCATGTAACTATCAAGCTGTCAACGATACAAACAGAATTTTTAGCATATGTCCCTGATAAAAATTGCTGTTGTAATTTCGCTCTAGAAAAAAAAAATGTGTCTTACATCTCCCATCCACAGACTCGTCATGATGCCGGTTGAAGAGTGAGAACGCTAACAAAAAACTCGTGTTTGTTTGATTCCAGGTTTTTCTACGATGAAATGGTTTTCGTAGACCGCTCAATAATCAAAAGCTCAGGTTGGCCGACAAGATTTAAGTAAACCCCAAAACTTCTCCAAAATGAAGACCGATGCTTTCAATTATTAAGGACAAGGGCGCTTGGTCGATCAATTCAATGAGCCAAGCACGTGGTGTAAGAGGAAACATAATGTAACGAATGTTCGCTGACTTTTATCTCTTTCATTGCGTGTTCAGAATACCTCCCTACCAAGAACTCACTAACCAATCGACCTCACTCTTTCCCACAAATTTTCGTTCGTGAATTTCACAGATCGTATTTACTTTTTTTATTTCAGATATCCTATTCTCTGGAGATCTAGGATCTATAGATTTGATGTCGACCGTTTTGCACGCCCACTCAAGAAAGCCCCAATACTTTGCCCCAAGAAAGTGTATGGATGTATAGAACCCCAACAAATTGTACATCAGTCCCTATTACACAGTTCTCTCTCATTGGCTAAAGCATCAACGCGCTAGATAAGATCAAATTTCTTCTAAAGAATGCGCTTTCGTGAATGTAATGTATTGACAATAAGAGAGAAAACGAAAACATACCTCTAAAACTCGCGATTTTTCAGGGGAGCCAACTTAAATAACCGTCAAAGGAGCTTTTAAATGCGAGAGTTATATTCTGACAGTCCAAACGCGTCTCACTGCAGTCATATGAATAGAAGGGGTAAGTTTCTAAAGAAACTGTGGTAGTGCGTCGGTGGGAGAGTATGGCAGGCAATTTAGTGTTAACAACTGAGTTGAAAACGTAAATTGGCCACCGTAAAGGGTAAAAAAAGCTACCCTTTAAGGTAGCCAATTTACTCAACTCAGTTGTTAACACTAAATTACTCATTACAGTCATGGTTCGGTGACCTTCAATATACCGTTCACTGTTCAATCAGGTTTTTTTCTCCATGCGTGACCGGCAAGTTTCCCATCTCTTAAAAGGTGTTTCAGCGACTTACAGTGTACATTTATTGGCACTTGAGACGTAGAGACTTTAATGAGAGGGAAGGATTTCATAATAAGAGGGAATCACAAGCCAGCTTCTTTCTGGCATTCAGGGTAAGTTCTCTCCACTTTTTCTTTTATTTTTAGTAACGTTACACCTTCGCATGAGGCGTTACTAAGAATTTTTCAGGGGAAGGGAGAGAGCCTTCCTTGAACTAGGAATTTCCACGATTTTTAAAGTTATAAGATTTATACCGTCCGAGTTCTTATGCATGAGCCCTGAGGCTGCTATTCGCGGCAAAAAGTGTCCATCACTGGAAAAGATGTAAGTCATGTAGATTTTTCTAATCTGCGCGTTTTTGCAAAACAATTTATATGATTTATATCTATATCTGACAACGAAGGGACCAAGGACACACTGGGACCCCTCCCTCACCCCCCCCCCCTCTTCCCCTCCACGCTAAGCTTTACCTAACTCGACGGCAGATCTTTACATTACCCATAAAACAAGAGTGCTCGACGCTCCGGTCCTCATTAAACAAAATTTTAAGAGAATCTCGCGAAAGTTTAGCACTAGCACTGGATATGTTGTGATAATTTTTATTTTCTCGCGTTTATTTTCATCCTTGATCGCAGTAATGTATACTTGCGTTACTGCTATCACTTAGGTTTTTTATCGCTTCTCGGTTGCTGATGATGCAGTTCAGCTAAGTCACCAAGTGATCGAAGGAGCAAAAGGAAACAGACAATCACTTGACGATAGATTAAAAAAGGAGAACAAATCTGAGCCAGTAGCATCCAAAGACTGTGCGCGGTTCCACCAAGGGAAACTGAAGAAACAAAATCAGATAAGAAAAGGTTAGGCAAAAATAGTTCTAAGAGAATGATTTTCGCCATTCGACCGGTGATCAAGCGAGACAGAAATTCTCGCAAATATCTCCCAAACCTATAAGTTCAGTTAAAGTTTGGCGTACCCATCGGTCCTGGAGAAAAGTGAAGGAGATACAGCATAGCAACACAGACGTCTTGGCCAACAATTACTAGCGTTGTAATGGGCTGTGATTTAAAAAAAATAAAACACCAAAGTTAAAACAACAAGGAATAAAACTTGGTGGCGCTTTTGTGGTGTTCTTGAGAGAGATAGACAACAATCTCCGACTCACAGAAAATTTGCTCCGCGAGGTGAGGAGGCGGATAAACTTTGAAGTTAAATTGTAGCCAAGAAGCTGTGACATTCAGTTCCTTTCCCAACGAATATAATTCCGACCTCATTCACATTACCAGCGCTCTCTCAATTCTTCAAGAGAAAAAGCCTTTGAAAAATATCTTTGATAAATCATAAATATCACATTAGAACCTTCTCATCTTAGAATTTTTTGGAAAAAATCTTTCTTCAATTTTGGAAAAACTATAGACTAAATCATAGTATAATAACCAGTTGACTTACTTCCTTAAAGAAAATCCTCACCAGCCATGGATCTTGCGAGCGTGTCTTTGCAGAAACATCAACTGAATGTGTTATTAGCGCACATCTGTCGAAAGTATTTGGCAAAGAATGGTGTCACACAAAGTATGCACCATTGAGAACATTATCAAATTCTGTATAGGGAAGAAGAGAGAGAACAAAGACAAATAAAACAGCCAGAACGAGAAGTTTGAAGGTGATTGTTATCAAAAAAAATACCAGAAAAAAACACTTAAAGTTTATGACCACCCGAAGTTGTTTGGTAACACATGAGTAAATGGGTAAGTTTCTAAAGAAACTGTGGTGCTGTGTCAGTAGGGCAGTATGATAAGATATTTCGATTTTATCCCCTGAGTCCATAATGTGAATTGGCCACCATAAAGAGTTTCTAAGCTGAAGTTTCGAGCGTTAGCCCTTTGTTAAAGCGAATGACGAAGGGCTAACTAATTCGCTCTGACGAAGGTCTACTACTCCCAAATTATCTAGTTTGGTAACACTTCAGCGTCTAGTTCTATTTTCGTCGCAGACATGGCAAGAATATAACGGGAAAACTACAGTCTGTACCTGTAAAGATTTGCAAAACTCCCTGTGACTTCTAAGCAAACCAGCAGCTGTAATAAAAACAGGTGTTGAGGGTAGAAGGTACACAATGCCATCATCATTCCTATTCTACCACACCTGAGAAGAACCACAAGATAGGAGCAAGTATATGTTGGTAAATATCATAGTTCCTCGCCCATAATGAAACTGCAATTAAAATTTGGCTTATTTACTTTTAAAACCATGTCTGTCTTTCTTTCAACCATTCCTGAAAACAATGATGACTGTGGCATTTGCTCACAACGCGGTTCAAGATCATGACGTTGGCAAGGGTGTGTGTCCATGAGTGCCTTACAGGACCCTGGAAAAAAAATATACAGGGTACAAATACCTGTCAAGAAGAACATCCAACAACTCTCCAAATTTGGAACCTAGAATCAAACAAGAACAAAAATAAATAGTAACTTTCACTATTGGCTAGGTGGTACGATACAAAAAAAAACGCATTTTTTGTTGAAAATGAGTCCATTTTTTTTTTCATTTGATTTCACCTCTAAAGGCTTTTGTTTAATCGCCCCAAATGTCTTTTTGTGAATAATTTGTCAGGAAATAGTAATAAAATGCAATTTCTAAGGCACTGTTGTTCCGTTGCCATGGAAACGCATTTTTAAATGCGTCCTTTTAGGGCCTAAAAGTGCGATTTCCTCCCAGTTCAAAGCAAGCTGATTGCGTCTTGAGTAAGCTATTGAGAGACTGGGGCCCAATAATGACTTTCAGCCTCGTTTTGATATGTTTCGGTGAACAGCGGTTATTATCAATCATTCAGTTGGGAATTTTCGCAAGTGAGAGAGCTTCAATCATCAAAATGCCGAAATTTTCGTCTCAGAGACGCAAGAAGCGCAAATTTTATGGAAATCGCTTTACAAATAGTCCAAGAATTAACGAAGAAGAGTCGATTGCTGTCGAAAGCGCTTCGAGTGGAAAACGTGAATCCACAGACGGCATTTTACATGATCAAAGCGAAGCGATGGAATCTTCGGTTTCGTATCGAAAGCTTCAATCAACTTCCCAAGAAGACAAACCCAAGCCTAAGCTGATCAAGGTAGATAAAGAGGAAACCAGTCCATCCATTACAGGGTTCAGGTTCTGTGATATGGAGGTGCTATCGTCCGTTTTTTCTTTGCTACGTTGTGGCGAATGCGGCGATTTCAGTCTTTTGTTTATGGAAGATAATTTGAAACGGAAGGGATGTGCGTCAACTTTGCGTTTACTGTGCGAGCAGTGTGGATGGAAATAATCATTTTGCACATCAAAAAAGCAAGGAAAGAGTTTTGAAGTAAATCGGCGAATCGTTTATGGTATGAGAACTCTTGGAAAGGGTTATGCTGGTGCAAGGAAACTCTGCACAATTATGAACATGCCTCCACCTCCAACTGAGAAAGCTTTCCTCAGCAACTCGCGCGTAATCGGCCGTCACATGAAAGCGATTGCAAAGGAAACAATGAAAAAGGCGGGAGAAGAAGTTTTATCTCTCAAGAAGGATGTAAATTCTTCTGAAAGTCTACCTGTGAACTGTGGTGTTTCTTGTGACGGAACATGGCAAAAGAGAGGCTACTCGTCACGCAATGGTTGTGTGACTGTCATATCCATGGACACAGGAAAGGTTCTTGATGTGGAGGCCCTAAGCCAAGGATGCAAACAGTGTGAGCGGCATGAACAAATGGACAAGAATTCTCTCGAATATTAGATGTGGAGAGCTGATCACACCACTTGCAAGTCAAATTTCCAGGGATCAGCACCTGCAATGGAACCAGAGGGTGCAGAGCGCATATTTCAAAGGTCTGTTGAGCTGCACAATCTCAGGTACACTGAATTTTATGGGGATGGGGACAGCAAGAGTTTTTCCAGGATAAAGAATATTTATCAAGATGCTGGAATTTTAGTGGAAAAGAAAGAATGCATCGGTCATGTGCAGAAGAGGGTTGGAACTGCACTTCGCAAATTAAAGCGTGACAATCCAGGCCTTGGAGGCAGAGGGAAACTCACAGATAGTCTAATTGATAAACTGCAGAACTATTATGGCATTGCCATAAGATCCAATGTTGGAAATTTGGCTGGAATGAAGAAAGCTATCCATGCTAGCCTCATGCATTGTGCCTCAAGTGAGGCACGCCCACTTCATGACCACTGCCCAACAGGTAGTGCAAGTTGGTGCAAGTATCAAAAGGACAAAGCCAACCATACGAATCTCTTTAAGCATGGACCTGGCCTTCCTTTACCTGTTATTGCCAAGCTAAAGCCTGAATATATTTGACTTAGTGAGACCAACTTATTGCAGAAGTGCTTACATGGCAAGACACAAAATCAAAATGAGTCTTTGAATGGGATGGTATGGCAAAGGATTCCAAAAGAAATTTATGTTGGAAGGGAGACATTAGAATTAGGACTTTATGATGCTGTTTCTTATTTTAATATTGGTTCAATTAGTATTATTAAGCTTTTCCAAGCCCTTGGTATTCCTTCTGGCAAATATACCATTATGGTTGCAGACTCCAAGACCAGCTTAGAGTTAATATTGCACAACATAAAAGCAAAGCTACTACCAAGAAGCGACGCAAAGTGATTAGGGGCCTTAAAAAACAAAAAGATGACCATAATAAGCAAACTGAAGGAGTCAGCTATGGCCCTGGTCAGTTTTGAACAATTCAATTCATGGAAACTGTGTTTAAGTCTTGAAAAAATCAGTCTAAAAACTTTAAACCAGTTTTCTCTCAATTTCGAATTTTATGAAACTACCGACACGCTAGCAAAGATAACTTTCCAGCGTTTTATTCAATTCTTCTCATTTTTGGAGTGAGAGATCTCTGAATATTTTTGCATGCAATGAACTAGAAACATACACTTAGGTGCATCTTTTGTTGTTAAATGACCAAAATGAGATTGCTCATCTTATCAATTCCTGAAAGTTGTTGTGTTTTCTTTAATATTTTCCATTCTATATGACTGAGAGGTGTTTCTGTAGTTCATTGCATGCAGGTGCATGTGAAGATCATTGTCTAAAAATTTTGTGAATTTTTAATCTAATGTTAAAGAGATATGACTGTTCTTGTTTGGTTGCCCACCGGGGGGCATCATTTGCTAATTCTCAGCAGCAATAATAAAATATCAAGTCAAAAACTGCAAAAATACAGTTGTCTTCATGTGTCATTTTAGGTGATATAGATAAATTTGTGTAAAAAAACATATGAAAAAATGTTGATTTTTTGAGGGTTGTACCACCTTATGAAGAAGTTTAAACAGTACAAATGGGCTGCGTCTTAGGCATCAATCATAAGCTCTCTTTACTTACATTGATCAAAGTATCGGGCTGATACTCCATCTGCAACGTCTAATATTATTCCACCGGTGAAATAAAGTGCAACAGTAAGAAGTGGCCTACGCGTCATGTTGTAAAACGACGCTAGAGTTAAAATAATCCGCACATAATCTGTGAAAATGGGTAAAGAAATACAGAAGTGAATGAACAATAAAAAAAGAACTGACACCTTTCACTTTCTCCTCGCGGTGCACGCAAAGATGACAACATATTATTTCTTTTTAAGAAAAGTCGGTCACGCTCGGCGACCCATCATCTAGTAACATTTCCCCTGTACTAAGTGACCCCAGCTGTTAGTTCATAAATCAGTTGTTCTGGTTTGAACATTAAAGACTTTCTAGATGTAACACAAAGTTTCTCCTCATGACTTACTTCTAAGAGAATATGTCACGGACATAGGGAAGAATTATTACATGAATCAGATCAGAGGAGGTCCTTGATTGGCTACCCGCAGTCCGTTACTCGTTACCTGTTACTCACGTTTTCTTGGTTCCGAGACACAGCTTGCAAAGGTTAAAAGGTCTGGCTAGATAAACAAATTGAACTGGACACTTGCCAGAGAAATCGAGCATACCCCGACAAATTATCGAAAACATTTATCTCCTGAAGGCTATGTTCTCACTCACCAATCAAATTAGGCACAAAGAAATAAACCTTCTGCATGTCTGATAATCTGTCGACACTGAGAGCGGTGGATGAGAACGTTCCGTTTTGTTGCGTGTATCGAAAACGAAAGTTGTTTCACGTGAAAACTAAATAAGGACACAAATTTCACCAGCAGTCTCTCTGATTACAGAATGTTGAAATGTATCCAATGTCCTAATAAATGATATAATGCAATAATTCCGTTCACTGGAAATTTGCACACAACATTTGAGAATTTGGAGCCATCCACTCATAAATAGTACCATCTGATGTCGGAGATATGAACATCTGTGTGATCAAGCTCTTATCGATATAATTTTTTTCTGTTTCCAAAAGATGAATGTTTTCGTTCTCCAAGACGTCTTGGTATGTATACAAACTAAATTGGCACAATCAAATTGTCATGGTCCTTGTGTCATACAATGCAATCGACACAAATCTTCCATTCAAAGGGTGAGGCTTGGGGAGACACATTGAGAGCGTGACATGAAGACCACGGTCTTACTAGCTTGGTATCTAAGAGCGTAACACTGAGATAAAGCTTGTTCTTCTTTCATTGTTAACGCCTTCCGTAGAACGCCACGAGCATTTCTAAGATTCGTGGCCGGGGTGGTTCAGTCACAGGCTGTCTTTCATCTGAATGTTATGCAAGTTGTCCGCTCTGGAAGACTTTTTCTTTACAGACTCAAGACTAGATTATAGTCTCTACTGCCACTGGCGTTCCACTGCTAATGGCAGTAAAGCGCTCTTTGTTTAGCTTAAGACAAAACTTAACAAAGAGTTCTGAAATTAAAGTTTTAACCTTTTTATTTGTGAAAAAACAAATAAAACAAAACAAAAGTCTATGGATATCCAGTACAAAGCAAGAATTATCTACAATCAGATAACGAGCTAGACATTCCATTTCGACTACTCTAAAAACCTGGGACTCAAAGACTAGTGTCAGTTGACCTGTAGGTCAATAATAACATGCCAGAGCAATTTTGACTGCATTTAAATAATCTAATAACCATATAAATTAAATAGCAAAGGAAAAGGTCAAACATTTTCCTCAAAGTATACAAAACAGTATACTATTTTAAATATTATTAGTAATGACAGAAAAAAAATCATAAAGCGAGAAACACTGGCTGAATTTGTTGAACATTCAGAACTGGTAAACGATCGTTTCCCTTTTTCTACCAGTATACTCACAAACTGCTTTTCAAGCAGTTATGTACAAGCAAAACCAATTGTACGTGGCTTACACGCTTTTATCTTCTGCGCCGCATTCCTAACACCACCTGATCAGGCCTCGAGAGGATTTAAGAGGAGTCAATTGGAAAGAATAATCCCAGATTTCTCCACGGGTTGGGTACTAGATTATCATACTGACTAACAAGGAAGCGTCACCATTTCTCGTGTGTGTTGCAATGTTGTTTTGGGGAAAAGGCGAGCATACCTAGGTCAAGGGAAAACACCACGAAGTCTACGTCTTCTAACAAGCCGCTACTAACTTCAAACACTTCTGCTACAACGTCTCCTCCTGCTAACTTCTTCTAAAAGATGCTTAATTTAACATTAGATATGTTTAGTTTTACTGGGCGTGGTAGCCCCATCTGCACCCCTACTGGACAATTCGCGTCATAAAAACAAACTATAGTTTGCGTCAACAAAAGAAGAACAAAAAACCGACAACAAAAATTCGAATGATAACTTCTGAGCAAAACCTGGTCGGCATCATCCAGACATACCTACTTTGAGAAACAACGTTGAGATTTTTCAAAAAATGACGCACAGTCAAAACAGTCAAAGTCAAATACCCCCAATAAAACTTTTAAGGATTAAATTACAAATAGACTTAAAGTATTAAAACGAGGAAACCATTGAACCTTATCCAAGAAAACCCTTCACACCATGAGCGCGCGCAAATCTTGCCTGAATTTATACTGCACAGTACAGTTTTAACTAAAGGACCTCATGCTACATCAATGATCGAAGTCCATGCTAAAGAGATCTAAAAACTTCAATTCATGCTTGACGGGTTTTTTTTTACCGTATGATGGCGAAATGATGGACACCGACCTTTGATCGGATAATTTTTCGCTAGGGTTGTTTCATCCGATGTGTCGCTCGATACTTAGTCGATAATAGCTCAATTGTCGGTCGAAAGTCGAAAATTGCATCGATCGATACCGATTGCATATCGATATTTTGCAAAAATCTTGACTGACCCTTGATCAAGTATGGTCGAGTATCGGGCGATATACCTGACGAAACTACCCTAACGAGGCTACAAAGCTCTGCCAAACAATGACGTGAATCAACGTCATCATCAAACTTGATGAGAAAGCTCTCGTTCAACATTACTCAGATTTTTCTGCACCCTTTTTTTCTTCTTCAACTTAAAAATCGAGAGAAGAGTCCTCGTTTCTGAAAATTGCATGCTTTCGTTTGACGTAACGCTTTCGATTGCAGACCGAGGAAGGGGTACAGGTCTACTATCTGAGCGCACGTACTCTAGAATCCTCCCCTTCCAAGTGGTGACTTCCTCTTGACTGGTCACGTCGATGAAGGTGCGGTGCCGTAGGATCTTTGGTAGGTCAGCGGTTTTGATGTTGGGGTCAATGCGCACAACAATTAATGAAGCATCGTTCCTCGCCGACTCTCGGTGAGTGGCCATGTACATCTCATCCTTGCAGAATCCGCTGGCTAGGTAGTTCGCGGACATGATCAACATCACTTTTCTACTGTTATAGACACTGTCAGCCATGTTCTCGATCCATGCTTTCCCTGGCTCGAAATCGCGCGAATGAATTATATAATCGATTTGATTGTGATCTAGCAGCGGCATCAAATGTTCTTTTACCCAATCGTAATCTTTGCCACTGTACGAAATGAACACGTCCTTTGTGAAGAAGCCATCCTCATCATCATCTGTGAAAAAAAAAGTGAGCAAAATTGTAACTCAACCAAAAAACTCAAAATATACCATAAGGGAGTATGCCCGATTAATTTTCCATAAGAAATACTAACAGAAATAATACCAAGTCTAGACTCTACAATCAATTCTCAGACAAACGAAAAGGGAACTGGCATTCTGGGAATGACGTGATACGAATCTCGCGCGTTACTTGGAATTTTCAGTGGTCCACGATTCAAAGCCAAATGCGATACCATCGTCATCTCAGTTTGAAATTCATAACTGGTCGTGATTATTCCAATGGAGATTTCCGGCGAAGACGGGAGCGCTGATGCAGAATGGTTTTTTAGTAGCACCACCACACGTTTTCAAAAGTAACATGCTAATTTTGATACATCTAAGGGCACTTTGAGCCATGCTGATAACCTTTAAAACGAGGTACACCTGGCAACAATTCCATGTTGAGGGGAGTCATGGGCACATTACATGGCTTGTGCAAGACAGAGTATCACCCCCCCGAAAAAAAAAAAAAAAAGAGAGAGAGAGAGAGTGCTAAAGAGGACCAACAAATCCCTGCCGTAAAGAAGAGAGAGATCTCTTCACAAATGTCAGTTGTAAGTAGTGCCTTTTTTACATAAAAAAAAAAAACCACGGTGCCAGTTGATAGAATTTCCCTAAAAGTGTCCACACACAGCTTTAACTCAGAGCTCTTTACTAAATGCTTTACTTGCCTGAGTTCATCAAAGGCCAGGATATTTTTTTCTACTCCCCTAAGCTAGGGATTGCACAAGGAAAGAGGGAATAATTGTCATATTCACAGTGCCCCTGATGACTTGCAGTATAATATGCCCTTGCATGTGCTATATGTTTTTATCATCAAAATGGAGTCGCTTACATTTTTCAGCAGCAGCTTTCATTTTCTGCCAGTGTCTTTTCTTACACCACAAAACAAAGATTAAAACCACAAGAGCCAGTGCCAAAAACACCACAAGAGAAATGACAATAATCAACCATAGTTTCATCTTGCCATCTGGAGATTAAAAAGTAATGAATGATTACTAACCACTGTAAAAATGTTACAAAATAAATAAATAATCAAATGGCCTAGCTACCTCATTTCACACATAGCTTTTTACACCCAAATACCTCAATTTTTGGTTTGAAACAAAAATTAGTGTTTATCAAGCATTCTGATGTAAACAAAAATATTTTAATTCATAAAGCAGTGGATGCAGGGTAAGGCAAAGAAGGAGGGGGTAGGGAAGGGGATGGGGTATGGGTGGGGGAGGGGGAAAGGGGGTGAGCTTGGGTGGTGGCTTCCTGAATTCCTATCCTGCAGCTATCATTTTCAGTGTACCATCACTGATCAGTACAAAACTTATTTATTCCATTTGCCATTACATGTAAAATGTAACAATTGGTAAAGAAAAAAATACCAGATTAAGAGCAAGGAAACAAAATAAAATCCATTATGGCTTGTAAGCTTAGGTTCTCTCAAAAGTAGCACAAAGTAAATTTTAAAAGAAGTACTATTTTTAAGGGTGAGGGTTAATGTGTCAAATGCCACTTGTGCCACTAACCATGGGAAAAAAATACAGTCAATCAAAAGGCATGGTCAAATATTGATCAAACATCAGTCATGATTGGCAAAACAGTTCTTTGGAGGTGCCACACCCAAGTCAATCACATTATCCTATTAAATTCATTATATAACAAAATGGTTTCATACCTCTTGGAACCACCTCAAGTATAACTGTATCACTTTCAATACCACGTCCATATTTCACCACACAAGAGTAATTTCCACTATCCTCATAGCTCAAGTTTAACAAGGTGAGTTCTGTTCGTACTTTAGGTGTACTCCCTGCCTCATGGGTGTAAAAATCATTTACTGTGTAGTGTTTACTAGAATTTAAGAGTGTTTCTCCTTTGAATTTCCAAAAAACAAAGGTGCTGAAGACCTTTTCGACGTCTTCCCCCACACAAAAGAGGGTTACGTCGGTAGCAACTTCAGCAGTGTACTTTGGTTTCTGTGCTTCTATTGTAGGAAGATATCCTTTCTTATCTTCTGCAAAATCAAATAATCAAGGTTAAGCAGTAAGTGGAGAGAAAGTACTTGGTTCAGCTCTTACAGAATAATACAAAATAATGAAAAAATAAGTTACAATTATTAATTTGTGCTGTTGTGGGTTCAACAGCATAAAAGTTTGTAAAATAAATGTTAATTTATGCAGCAGCACTAGCTGTCCAAAATTCATAGGGGCAAATTGTAGACACCTAGCTTGGATTTAAGTTTCCACTTGTTTCTATCTCCATTCTTTGCTTTGTATTTAACATCATATTTTCAAACATTTTTAACAAATTATTTTGCAACTGGCATAGATGTGAAACACGTTAGAATATATTGAACTGACCCTAACATCATAATAAGTAAATATAATACAGCATTACCTATAATATAAAGTGATATTGTGTAGTTGTAACTTCCAAGAGCATTATGAGCTGCACAAACATAGTCCCCTTTATCATCTAATTGAACTGCGTGTATATGCAAGTCTGATGTACGATTTCCAATCTGGGGTGTCTCAGTGTCAATGGAAAAGTGATGGTCTTTGCCTAGTGCAGTTATTGGTAAATTATCTTTAAACCAAATGATGTCTGGTGTTGGACATCCCATAGAAAAACAGCTCAGTTTAGCCTCATAATCCAAATGAACGCTTCTTGGACTGGTCTGGTGAAAAGGCCACACCTGTGGTTTTTCTGTAAGTTACAACAACAAAACCAAAAATATTATATCTGGAACAGAATTCATACTGTTTTCATTATAGCTAGCTATCTGTTGCCAAAGAATGAGAGATAACTGAAGTCTTCTTGGGGTTTCTGCTCGAGATAAAATTATTTTACATGCAGGGAAGATTTCAAAATACAGTGAATTGTATTAGAGAGGCCTCTCCTCTGTTAATCCTTCCTTGAAGCAACCTGAAAAACATGCAAAGCTCTCGACATATTCTCCTTTTCAGCACCTTAGGGAATGTATAGAGAACAATACAAAGAATATGCAGATTGATGTTGGAATGAAAAGAGTTAATTCATTGAGCATCAGTTAACTTTATTACCTGCAAGGCACACTCCCACTTGATCACTCTCACCATCCAAGTAAGTGCACTTATAAATTCCTTCATCATCTGCTTTGAGACCCTCTTTCAAGAAAATCAGCATTAAAATCAATATATCAACCCTCAGAAGACAAGGGAAATCTTAGTTTTAGTTATCCATTTTTTTTTTAGTACAACTATTTTATTTCAATTTTGTTATAAGCTATCTATCCAACATTCTATTCTATCTACATTTTTATCACCTAATCATCACAAATTTCATTTCTTTCATAGTCACCCATCGCTACATTGTTTCATTAGAGATGTAGCTAAACTTGGTTTTTAGTTTAATCTGAATTATTTTCCATTTATATATAAATGGTTATCACTTTAACTCCCAAGATCTGATTGTTGATTCTCCTTTCCAACTTCTACACATTTCCTTGTGGTGTTAGATTGAGATGACAAATTCTATGTGATGAGTTCGAGTGTTCTCATTACCTGATGCTGTATAATGTAAGGACATTGAAGGGAGAAGTTGCATGTTAATCATTTCCTAGAGTTGAAGGGTCAATAGGTTATCCCAGATTTTTAATCACTGTTAGGTGTTACTGCTTCAGATTAAAGTCTCCAAAACCCTCTTGGCTTTCTTACTCAAAAAGTCACTTGCATACTTACCACGTTCAAAACTTGCCCAATGTTGAGATTTCTTGTTGGGTGGAATGAAAATACCATCTTTGTTCCACTGAACTGTTCCACTGACATTCTTTTCCAAACTGACAGTACAGTTAAATAAGACGGACTGGTTGGACTTGATAATTTGGTTCTTTATTGGACTTATTATTTGGACTCGTGGTTCAACTATTGCTAACCCTACAAAAATTGTAAAGGAGAAACGATATATTGAAAGAAGAGGAAAACCTTGATAAAGCTGATAAAGCAGTCCTTCTCCTGATGGACAACTTGGACAATTTCTCACCAGTTTCTCCATGATGAGAGATTCAGTTGGATTGCGTGAAAATCACGTTTTCACTCTTTTGTGCCATGATACTCTTTTTTCCATGAAACCAACCAAGAATAATGAAACTGGAATAGGTCTGAGCCATGTTCAAGTGCTTGGCATAATCCTTTTTGAAAGTTTAAAACTTCCTGTAAGCCCACCTCCCACCTGCCCCCCCCCCCCCCTCCCTGCTGAGGGACTGTTCTTCTGTCCTTTATGGCTTTATGGAAGGTGAGGTATGTTTCAAAAGAAACTTACCAGTATTTTGACTGTTAGCCTGCAGACATATTGTTAACATGCAAGTGCTATAATATTCTGATTAAGTGTTCTTGTCACCACATTTAATTGGTGAGATCAAAGAAAGCAGGAAGCAATGGGGAAAGGAAAAACTGTTTTGTGAGATTTACATAACTAATTCATTTAAATGTTTGTAAATTTAATTACAACATTCACTATTCTTGGAAAGCTTATTTATGAAAGATTTGCATAACTTATCAACTCATTTTTTTAACCTAAATTCTTGGAAAGTTTATTTGTCATGAAATGATGTTTCAAACAATTTAACCCTTTAAAAAGTTGTTAATATAATAATCAAGATGTTTTTACGTTGGCTAGTTACCCCTCACATGCCACTTAACCACTACTGGCATATAATACCTTATCCTTTGAGGATTGGATGGATCATATCATTTTTCCCTCAGCTATAATTCGACTAATTCGACAATAAAAATACCATTCCTACGTAGTTGCGGCGAATAACACACTCTTTATTTGTTTGTTTTGCGCAGGAATTAATGAGCTCTTATTTAATTTATCGTACAGATTAGCAGGTAAGGGAAATTAGGTGATTGCAAAGCCCTCAGTAACTTTTAACAGCTAGCATCGTCCGTACATGTGCACAAAAAAGGCATTGTTTTGTAACAATGATTTCCTTGAATCAAAATTCTGCTAAAAAATCGCACAAAACAGTTCTGACATCACGCGACCAAATTTTTCTCCGTTGACGTGTTAAAACTGCAACGAAACTGCTAGCAAGAGAATTCCTTGCCAAAGAGCTGGTTAACTGTGCACTGATTTCTCACCAACTATAACAGCTGAGCTAGAGAATTTCGAAGCATGCTGGAGTGACGTAAAAACCTAGTTCTAGCAAAGTCTCGTGATTTTAAAGCGGTAAAGATTACTCGACATTTAATATGGACCATGTTTCCTGCCTGTTCCTGCCACGGGACAAATATTATCACCATGAAAGACGACAGTATCACAGAAAATAACTAAGACAATCTAAATGAAGTAATTACAGAAAATTGTATGCATGCAGCTTCTAGCCTAGTCAAGGTGAACCACCGACTCATCTTATCAGACATCAAAAAAGAATTCAAGTGACATTTGCCAGTGTGATCGGCACATGTGCGCTGTTTTGGCAAAGGTATATAAAACTTTCAGAAAATTCCCCGAAACTCAAACGTTAGGAATTGTCAAATTTTCGCCCCTAAGCAAAGGGGAAATCAAATGGAGAAGTTATTTTTAAGCGCTTTTCCAGACAAAATCGAAAGGGCACCGTAATTTTCCCATTTCCTTCGTCAGCATGTTTACAACGAATGCAAATAAGCTGTTCAAATGATCAAGTTGTTTCCTCAAACAATTCACAACGAATTCGTTAGAAAGTGATAGCATTTCTTACCTATAACGAGGACTATCAGCATGAATGTTGTTGTGTATAACTGTTGAGTAGTTCGCAGCATATTTCCCAGGTGCGGCATACAAATTCTACCACAAACTGAATTCTTTGTCTAGCTGTATCACCTATAAACAAACAAATTCTGAGAAATTGTTAACCCCGTCTCACCCCCTCGGTAATTGGGGCAGGGATGAGAGGGTCGGGATGAGTGAACTTTCTCTGGTAACGACGCTTCCAAGGAAATTGAAATTTTCGTCTAAAGTAATATTTTGTTTTGCAACGCAACTTTTGGTGCGATTAAATTTTCCGCTAGTTTGCCTCCATTAGTCCAGTCCATTGACAGTCCACTCCAATACTATCCTGGTTCGAGGTTCAGAGGCAATGGTCCGTAACAAGTGGAAACAAAAAGGAAGCATACGTCACATTCTCACACCTAAGGATCACTGGAGACAACATCAAGCTCTGTGCGGTCAAAACAACGTAACAAACAGTGTAAGGGTGTAGTATTGAAGAATGCAAACAGGAAGACGTTTAGGCTTCAACCCAGCTTTCAATATTCCAGCTTTGGGCACACCTGTCTACATTTAGTCTCCAATGAAGCCGTTTTGTTTAAGTAAAATTACTAAAAGACAACTGTGCAGAAAAGGTCGATATCACTCATTGTTCGATATAGGTGCCATAAATATCTCTTTTAACACCAGTTTTCATCAAACACTTTCTTTAACATCACCTTTGTATAGATTGAAGGACATTGGCACCGACTTTGACACTCTTAAAATACTCTTCAATGTGCACTCTCAATTTCTTGATTTTTATCAAATTGTAAACCTTTTAGGTCATTTTTCCGGGATTTCTACTTGATTACATCCTTTCTTACGCGTGGGAGGGTTTCCGCTTGTTGCGGACCATTGCCTCTATCGGTCAAAGGTAAGGATAAAATAAACTCTTTAACCATTTAAATGATTAACATGTAAGTTCTCCCTCTAATATCCAGACATTACCCAGCAAACAAGTAATGAGAATACTCAAACAAATCATATTTGTAATCTTTGCCCCACCTTAATGGTTCCATACATCTCTCTGATAGGTTGAAAAAACTCAGGTCCTAATTTAATCTTAAATTATTTCACCAAACAACTTTTCCCTTTAAATTAAGAATCTGTTTAAGTTTACACAAATAGCTGAATATTACACGCGACGCAATTATTGCCTATGAACTGTAAAAGTACATTGTTTTACTTCCTTTTGTCTAAAATTAGCACTTGAAAATTTTTGCAAGATCATGCCTGAAAAACGCTCCATTTTGTACAGTGTCCGGTCACTTTTCGATCGCAGATTACGTCAACTGGTGTTACGAACATTAATGACACATTCGTCCGCAGCTTGTGCGCCACGTTTTGTTCTGAGTAGACAAACGGCGACATAAGATAGATTTCTATGTTCAACGCTCGTGAAAGACGTCATCTCTCTTTACTGAATCTGTAAGTGAAGTATCAAAGCGGAAATATCACAGTAAAAAAGGCCACTCATCCGAAACATGCACCGTAGCGCTGAATTGCGATCGCCATCCATTCAACCTCGAGTGTGCAGGAAAAATTGAGCACCGAATCACGCCTGTTTGCGTCAATCACAAGTTAAAAAGTTTTAACAAAATCAAGGTATTGTGTTTCCTTTGCAGCCGGAACTTTTAGAGAATAAAGGGCCTAGTTATCAACGAACTAATTCACAGTTAGGCTTACAAGTGCCTATAAACACAGTTCCAACATAGCACGCAAGAAGGAGCCAGGTATGTGTAAAACTGGTAACATTCTGTAAGTTCGCATATGAGAACATTATGAAATCAGGATTTTGTCACTTTTTATCAATTTATCCGCGAGTTCAGATATGCGTGATCTGAAACGCAAAAAAGATTGGTAATAACAAATTACTGATTCTATTCAGTACCTAATATGAAATATTGTTATTGTCACGAAAATTCTAATCTACAAAATTTCATTCACCTGACGACTCCCTTTCCAAGGAGGAAGAAATTACATCGCAACTCTTCTGGGAAACCTCGACAACTCAGTACATGTTTGATTTTCGCCGAAAGAATGTCGTGTTCAATTCCTTTTACGCACGAGTAATCTAGATGATTGAAAATGTTGCTGAAATTTACATTTCGGACAATGCTCCCGTTACGCACGGAATCCGCTATGGATAAGCTCGCTCGTACAAGTAGGAAAGTAAAATTCCTGCATTGATGCTTAAATGTCAAGCAACAGAGTCGTGACTCTTCTCAAAGATTGATTGCAGTGACGCCTGCTGACGCTAACTACACGATTCAACAGACAATCCCCAATGAGTTGCCAGTAATCGGATCCTTGTGTTTGCGAAAAGATTTCTGGGATCGCCACGGGGCCAACTGTGCAAGTTGTTAGAAGGAAATATATGGCGAAAGGTCGTTTCGACGTCCAAAAAAACGATTTTGGAGAGAGATCAACACTTTTTCACGACAGTTTTATCATAAATGGATTGAGAGAATGTTGATTCGAGGGAAGAGTAAGTTTTTGTCAGCATTACCACGAAATATGTTATAAAATATACCGATTCATTTCTCTCCTTGCACAAGGTCTATGACTGATAAAATTGTAAAATCTCATTGATTACAACACAGAGACAATGTAGGTGTTTACTCACTAATGTATCACGATAATATTTAATGCACACAATTTTAAACTTCTACTGCCTCGAGGTAGCCGTTGAACCTTTTTTTTTGTTTGCTTGTTTTTTTTACCAAGCTAAGAAAAAAGCTAGATGTAGACTTAACACAAGTACATAAAACTGAGACGGCTTTATTGAGTTGTTTCTTGGCGATCTAAAGCTAACGTTTCTAGAGTTCGAGATCATTACGCGAAGTCAGTTTCACTAAACCCTTGCGCATGGAGGAAAGTTAATCGTTAGATTTTACAGCATATTTCATGGTTGTTCAAACAAAACCTTGCATTTCCCCTGTATCAATATTACTCACACCCATTTCGAACAAAACAGCAGTAAAAAGCCATGATCTCTCGCCAAAATCGATTTTTTTCGACGTCGAAACAACCTTTCGCCATCCAGTTGCAATGTTTGTCTGGTGGCGATCCCAGAAATCTTTGCGCAAACACAGGAATCCGATTACTGGCAACTCATTAATTACTTGGCGCGAGGCATGACTTGTTCAGACATTTCTGAACGCCAAAAGATCCTTAGACTTGAATGCCACACCAAACACGTGAATCCAACTGAGCGCCCAAGGGATTAGCTAAGGTGCTCCTCAAAGTGCCATACAGAGTCGCTCGTCACTCTCTGATTTAGAGGAAAAAAATTGAGCACAATCTGCCAAATTTGGCGTGCAGTGGTGGAAAGTTCTCTCTAGTAAAGTGGGCTAGAATCTTTCGACAGCGAAAAGGCCCAGAGATGATCAAATTCTGTCCACGTGCGTCTTCTTTTTAATGTTCACTGCTGATTCTCAAAACCAGCCGCAGGTCACTGGCCTGGAATCTTTTCGATCTCTAGTTGCATAAAAGCACGTCTCAAAATAATCTGTACTTGAGCTCCCTTTTTCTAGGATAACTCCAAAACAGAAGCATGTAAATGAGAACACTTTCAAAAGCATAATCCCATGGGAAAACAAAAGCTTTTCCGTTTTCTTCACCGCAGTTTTGTCTAAAGATCTCGTACTCCTGGAAACATTCCTCCGAGGGACTCTTGTAGGATAAACTCGAAAATGCCTCAACAACAACATCCTAAGACAGCTTCAAAGAAAAGAAGTAACGAGGAAGCGTGGAATGGATGTCCAGAGAAAAAGGAAAAATTGGATTCTGAAACAGCAGGAGCTGAGACAACCCCAACCAAACAAGATAAAGAAGACGGCATCGGAATGTCTGTGGAATTGCGTACTGAAGAAGTACTTACTGCATCCAGAAACCTTAAAGATGAGGTCAGAATGCCTAAGTCTTTCTTCTTGGTATTACTTTTTTAAGGTCCTGTACCCGATTAAGGTCGATTAATGGTCGGCAACGCACGTTAAGTGAGTCAACATAAACTCGAGATGCACGAAATGGATAATTTAGCAAACATTACCTTGTGGCCCAAATAGTTTCTACTTTCACCCTTAATTTCAATTGCAACTGCTTTCTTTCCATGAGCAAGCTTTCCTTCTCAAGTTTCTTTATGTAGTGTCGATGGAAAAAATGACCAGAGTCTCCAATCAATGTCCAGTGGAATTGGAGCCCGTGAAATTAGAGAGAGAAGTATTTCGATGACAAATTTTGCCAACTTAGAGGACTTGTTAAGATGACTCTTGTAAAGGACAAGAGGAATCATTTCTACTCAAGATAGTCTTTCTAATATAATAAGCACTTTCCAAGGAAAACTCGCAAGGGCATGCAAATACAGCTTGAAGCTCATAAACATGAACCTCGAATTCATTGTTAAGGGCGTCTTTCATGTGTAAGTTACTTTCATGTTGACCAACATTGTTAGAAAAGGATATGTGAAAGGTTATCAAGAGAAAAGAGAAACTACAAAGAAATCTATAAAAAGCAACTTTAATGGTAATTTTTTTACGTGTCTTTTAGAGACCTTTTCTTTGTTGTGTACAATCACTTTGTCGTAAAGACATACCACTCAGGCCTGGACAACCTGATGGCAACCTCTTGAAGGCTCATGAACATGGAAAAGGTCAAAAAACGATAACTTTAAACTTCACAGGAACCAGTCCGCACGATCAACTAACATGTAAGGAAACAGAGCCCGACTCGTTCCCAGTCGTCTCCTAAATGTGCACGGTACTTAACCCTTTGACCCCTGAAAGTGACAAGCATTTAATTTCTCCTTACAATATCTCCCCAAAATCACAGGTTAAGGTCAGGAGAATAAAGGAAATGATCACCAGTTAGAGAAGTTGTTGATTGTGAGACAAATTCTCCTTTTAAGTACATTGAGAAATATGTAGAGGACAGTAAGGAGAATATGCATACTGATGTTGGGGTGTAAAGGGTGAAAAGGAGACTTTCAAGAAATTTAGTAGAGACGAATTATAAGATTTCTGTTTACTATGTTGAGTGGAGGGTTATCAACCTCTTAGTAAGGGCAGGCGTGTAAACTACATTTGCTACCCGTTGTAGGCAACTGTCAACTGTTGTTGAATCCTTTTGATCCAATCAGCAATTCTCCTGTCTAGCTGCTATACATTTCCTTTTAATCTGGTTTTTAGAATTTGCTATTATATCCTATTTGGTACATCTATTCTATTCGATATTCTCCGCGTTCTTTATAAACATCTATATGATTTCCTATTGCTGAAGTTTGTTTTCTGTTCTTGCCACCTGTTCACTGGATATTGCAAATAATTAACCCTCGAGTCCTTTTTTTTTTTTTTAAATGAATGGCCGTTTGCTTTTCGCGTATTTTACAATCCTCACGTTTGAGAGATCGCCTAGAGTTGTTTTAGTGAGCTTTTCCGAACTCATCTGCTTTACTTATAGCGTTCCTTTTGGTGAAAGACGAAGACACAGTTTCGAACGTCTTTAAGTACTGTTCAGGAAAGGACAATTATTACCTGGCTGTGAGGAAGGCCCGCCCTGATGTGATCCTTCGTGTAAGTGCAATACTTTAGTAGGATATCTCAAGAAGACAATCAATTCTACAAAAATTAGCCACAGGGAGGTGAAGGGGTTCTCGGAAAATGTTTAAGTTTGTCGAGGCAAAGCCGGATGCATTCTGTCGCATTTTCAGAGCCAAAATCTAATCTTCTTTCGTTTTATCGAAGGCTTCATTTGTCAAATATTCGTAAAAGAGATTAACATAGCAACTTATCGTTATCTTTTGTTGTTGTTGTATAAGTCATATTGTGAAGAACTGTCTCACTGTTTTAAAGAAAACAAACGAAATTTTGACTCAAAAGTGCCCGACACGAACACGAAAAGTAGCCGACACCTTGCGTCGGCCCTCGACAGGCCTCGACAACTTTCGAAAACATTAATTGAGAATAACGGAAATGATCGCCAACTACCGAAGCTCTCGATCGATTCCCCTTTTAAGTCCTATAGAAAATTTATGGAAAACAGTACAGAGAAAATAAACCACCCAATTTGAAAATGTGTTTGATCACTCTATGTGATATTTTGGGTGATATTTAGCTTCTGTTCATTGAGTTGTACCTCTTTCTTTTCTTTTCTTTTATCCACAGAGACTTCAAAACTTTCCCAGAAACGAAAAATATTTGTTCTTTCTCGAAGGGGTCAACAATAACGATAACTACTTCACAATCCAGTCCGTAAAAAACAAGAAGTACCTATACTGTGAAGAAAATGGTAACGTCAGTATGAAGGTGGCAGGCAAAAAAATGAGTAATGGAGTACCTGAAGATCGGGCTATGTGGTTCTCCTTCTTAGATTATCAGCAACAAGGGCATTCAGACCTTATTCAAGAACACAAAACGTATACTAAGATTTCGTTGAGTTTGAGTGTTTCGTGCAACGACCACGAAGATACAGGTGAAAAGCAGACCACGGCCCATGAAAGTGGGCCTGCTGATGACTCGGAAAAAGAAGCCCCGAAAGGTCCAGGAGAGCAGCACATAACTGAGGATATTGACCAGGGTGAAAGGGAAGACTCACAGAGGCGAAAACATGAAGGACCGGTGGAAGGAGACCATGACCAGGGTAAAACAGAAGACCTTGCAGGAGGAAACTCTGAGGGTCTGAAGGATGTGTGCAACGCAGATCAACGGGAAGGAGACTCTGAGGGAACTGCTAAAAATCAATAGAAAGAACTCTGATTAAGTAGAGAAGTGTAACTCTACAGACACCGAGACACTTACTTCAGAGAAAAACCAAAGCTGGAAAATGAATTAGTAATAAAGGCATGCTGATTTTAAAGCTATTAGTTGAGGAGGTGAAGTACATCGTAAAAGGATTGATAACATTATTCAGTTCAGATACAATAGGATAATTTTCCGTAAGTTAAAATACTTCTCAGTTTAACTAGAAATTATTAAAAATTATAACGAACAGGATTATTTACAGTATTACTTGCAAGACATAGGCTGAAAGCCAGAGCTAGAAACTCCATAAACTTCATAGAAAAAGTGCTCCTTCACCTGCCTGTTCCTGCGCTCAATAGCGAAACGTTGCCTCAATAAAACTGACAGCAATAAAATAGTCTCACTGACCATTTTTTTGGAGTCTTAATGATCGTCATGGTGTCTATCGTTTCGGAAATATGAACAAATGAATTCCATGTTGCTGTTCGATTGTTCAATACGAGATGACCTTGTGCCGTTAAAATATAGCACTGACGAACAAAAAGCTGGCACACGAGGTGCTGCGGAATGTGTCAGTGATGTTCTCACCAATTTTGACGTCCTCTTTCATCTATTGCTGTACAGACGCACGGCAACATGGAATCTACTTGTGTTATTTCACAAAAAAAGCTGAATGTTGTTAATGGTGACGTCGTCTGTCTTTCAAAAGATCATGGGTAAGAACCACCAAAATGCGTTTAGTATTCAGCGTATCATAGAAAGCTGTCATTTCGTACAACGTCATGCAAAAATTGGTTCTTGGTATAATAAGTATAGGTTCAAACTTGAATCTATTTTCAGACCCTACACCGAGATCTTCATTTATCATTACAATGGCATAGCAAGTAGAGTTTTCCTCTCCCTTAACAGTGCTCAAGGTCTGTCAGTAACTAAGCTTTTTGCTGACGAAGTCGAAAAAATACCGAAGTCCTTTGATCATCTTTTAAGCGTTGACTACCAATTATCGAAGAGATGCTTAAAAGCCTACCCCAGCCTAAATCCCTCTCATACATATAATTACTTTTAGCGCAATTCAACCGGCGAATTTGCAAAGTTGCATGATATTTCCATTTATCACAAAAGAGCGTGAAATGCCGAGGATGAGGATCGCTTACAAATGCCGCGGAACGTGAGTAGAGACTACATCTAACTTTTCCTCTAAAAAAAAATTTATAAATGTATTTTTATCTTTTTGTCATATATCTTAGTTAGCCCACAAAATGTCACGTAATTCCACGCTCCTTAAAAATCTCTCTTCACGGCGTCGAACGAAAAAGAAAAAATTATGAATTAAAACGGCCTATGGAAACCAGAGTAAGCGACTCAGTCGACGCAAGACAGTTTTACAATGTTGACAAAATAATTCAGTGAATTTTCTTAGTTAATTCCTAACCGATGAAACACACCGGTATTGATCACTTGTGTCTGAGATAAAAAAAAAAAAAAACCACAAACATGCTCAAACCTTCCGCAATTTCTGCTATGATTATCTTGGAGGACGTAATCATCATCTGTCCGAAAAAGTTTGTAAGTCAGTGGTTAGTGTCCAGTGAAAATCTGGCTCTAAGAGCGTAAAAAGAAAGGAGAATAATAACTATTGTACTTGATTAAGTTTAAATCTACGAATGTATTTGTTTAACGTACAGAAATAAAAGCGATTCAAATGTGCCTAATATCAGATATCTAGTGCAAGCGGCGGAAAGTGCTGAAACCATTATAGGCTTTTCCGCAATGCAATGATAAAATGTATATTGCGTTTCTGTATAGTTACATTTACGTAATAACACGTAGTTTCACTCTTTTTTAATCTTTGTAAGATTTTTTTTAAAGTGTTATCTTACCGCAGAATGATTTGACATAAAAGTATCTTACTACCATTACTGGCGGAAAGACTGTCCTAATCATTCAGTTACGGTCACGCAAATCCGGCAACTGTCTCCAGAGCATACGAGCTCCGTTTTGGCCTTTGTCCTTGTTTTGATTTTTTATCAGTTTTCAGACGCCAGTACTCACAGTTAGTCTGCGAGAGCCGAGAGAGGTATCCGCTTCCACACGCTACTCAGCTGTTGGCTTGTGCTGAAGTCGCCTAGTGCAAATTTTACTACATAATACATTAGTTGCAAGTTAGGTTCATTGCGGTGGATTTTGCCATTAAATTTAATTTTGTTGAGCCAAAAGATATTATAATTGTTTGAGTGGTTTTCGGCATGATGAATTCTTTAAAAATTTTAAATCGAGTGGTTTACATGACGCCTTTACTTTTTGAGACTGGTAATCTACAAGGGGCGGGTCGTTCATTGACCTGTAGACCAATCCGTCTTTAGATTTCGGGAAAGGCACCGAGTGCGGCAAAAAACACACACGTAGACACATACGCAAACCTCAGATCCTTCATACAAAAACAAAATTATCACTAGTTTATGACATGAGAAACATATCAATTACCAATTAAGAAAACTGTTGGTTTCGTAATATCGTATCAGTCAACCTGTTGGTGACGGCACTTGATAAAAATTCTTAATTTTTTCATGTGATGCTCACAAGATAGTTCACACGTCTCTCTAAGGTGAAGCAAGGCGCTCTCACTTTCTGTAAATAGATGATTTCCGTCCAGGAAGCATTTAAGCTCGAAAGTGCAGACTCAAGAGAGGTGTTTAAGGTCCCTTCACCGTCGGCAATTTACTAACCATTCGGAAAAATTTAAGGTGGATCTGACCGCATTCGTGGACAGTGCAGTGATTTCTTCAGATTTCCAATTTTACTCTCAGGAATTGTACTGGTTGCCACAGTCATAAGCTTTTGAAATTCCCTGACTTTTCCCTGAACAAATTTAAAAATTTCCTGTCAAACTGAATTAACAATTTTACGTATTAGTTTTGATGATGGCTCCCAACGTCCCCTTACAGCCATTTTTCTGCACCCATTAATATATTTATTCTCTCAGCAAGTTACATGTAGTGCACATAAATTGATAGTTCCCGGTCAACGTAACGTGGAAAAAAGATTTAATTTCCTTGAAAACCCAACATCAGCTTCTCGTTCAATTTCATTCAACAATATTCTATCAGTCTAACACGTTCCATCAACATGAAATAAACGAAAGAATTTGAAAGGTTAGAAGACAATGAAAACAGGAGACAAATAATTGCTCAATTTAATTTACAAACCAACTTGAGCTTGCATTACCAGTAGGGAAGATATGCTGGTCAGGAATCTACGGACTGTACTAAGCTATGTACATGAGTAACACCGACATCCCAAAAAGTTAATAACAGCTAGCATCTTCCATCATAAAAAGGCTACGAAAAGATGAATGAGTTCATATCTACTCCATATTTCTGTTTTCCTCGACTTCTTTCAAGATCGTGAATTTTTTCCTGTCTCAAAGTGAAATTCCTTGACTTTCGTCTGACCTTGAATGATGAAATTACCGATTATTTACACTATAAACAATGGACGAAGATAATCCATCATCAAATTTTTGGGTAGTTACCTTTTCAGGGAAATACACGTAAAGTTAAACACATTACTTCAGCAGCTTGATGACAAGCACGTGAAAAGACGTCATGTGATCATAGCTTGTGAAAAAATTTTCATGGCTTGATCGGTTGAGACTTTTTTCCCAAATGATTGCACGGCGCATTTGAGTAAACCCTTGGCTTTAGCAAATCCCTATCTCCTTTAATGCAGTTTTATTTACTGGAAAATTCGAGTAGTACTTCTCTTTTCCTTCTCAATTATTTAATTTGATTTCGTTTTCGCTTTGAGCTGCCCTCCTTGAATGCTATTTCTTTCACCATAAACTTGTCGGCGTATCCAAATCCCTTGGGCTCTTCCTTTCATTTCTGTTGCTAGGTACATAACGTACTAGGTAAATAGGATTTTCAAACATGGATGCTCTTCAGACAGAACCCGTCAAGGCAATCAGAAATGCTTTAATTCATAGGTGATCGAAAAAAATTAACAGTTCAATATTTTTCTGATCTGAGCTCCTTCTCTAAAAGGAAAAAAGTAAAACTCACCTAAAACGTAAAGCGAGGAGGACCAAACACTTGGAACGATGGACTCAAAACAGTTGGAAAAAATCCACTGGAGAATTGGGATTAGGACAAGCTTAAAAGTATTAGCGTAATATTCCATGGCCACAATTAAAAAAAAACGTTTAATACTGAAAGTGAAAATAGATGCGCCTAAGATCAGCAGCAATATGCATTCCATACAACTTGGAAAAGCGTTTTTTATTTCATTATTCCTCTTATATACCCCAAGGGGTCATTAAAGGTAGAACCAGTCGAATACTCTTTAAAAAAGTTCTACATTAGGTTCTAGTAGTACTGCATCCATCATAGTATTGAAACAACCTCTGAACAGATGCAGATTTTTGCATACTTAAGAGACAGATAAATGGTTTCTCCCTTTCATAAGAATCATCATTTTTTATTCACAGCCGCAATATACGCAGGAAGTTTATCCGGAAGCCTTAAAAAAAACCAACAAATTGTCCTCAATTTTACGATGGTTTCCTTTCAAACTCCTGCATGTGACAGGAAATAAACGAATTGAGTAGTTCACTCGTACTATTGCATCACCTCACCTGCCTCCGTGCATTCCTGATGATTAAAACAGGAAGGGTCCAGAGTCCGGAATAATACAACTAAAATCAAAACTAATTAGTTATAACTTCCGATAGTTACATTTATGTCCCATGACTTTGAGGTGTGACCGCCAAAGCACCCTTATTGGCCCCAGCTATTGGCGGGGAATTACCTGAGATGACCTAAGTTCCAAAATTTCCAGGCCATGAGTGTCGTAGAGTCAAAAGCTCGACAGAGAGGAAACACCGGTCGTCAAAGTTGATATGCAAGCTATCTCTAAATTCTTTTCAAGAATCATGGCTAAGTTCCAATCGGGATCAGCCAATGAATCTAATGAAACTGAGCTGGATGCAAATCCACAGGTAAATGAATTCATTCAATTTTTTCCAATTAAACTTTTTTGCATTTCGCTAGCATCTGAGATAGCGCAAGTTATAAGTAAGTCGTGACGTTCTCCATTTCAGCTATCTTTAACTGAGCACATTTCCATAACTAATCCATTAAATATCTATATTTCTCCATCGACTTTAGGCTGAAATAATTTCCTTGGGTAAGGGATAAGAAATTTCTCTTTTTTTTAATTTTACTCACAGAAGCGGGGATTTTACAGACTAAGCATGTTTGTAAACATTCGAAAGTACGTGTGGTATCATTCCCCGAGTGGAGGTGTCGGTGGTCTGATTAGTCACGCTATGCCTAAACGTGTAGAAAGGATGGATATTTTCCACAACCAGACCTCCTCGGCCACGGCAAAAGTTTTTCTTTTCTCTTTTGTAGAATCCAGTCAGTCAGCGTGTGGAAAATATTTCAAAAGCAAGAATTGCTCTGCGATAATAACATTACTGTTCTATTTATGAATTCCAGTAGACTATAGCAACATAGACATATTAAAAACAGGAATATCGATCAACAAGACGCATCGTTTTCTGAGTTTTTTGGCCTTGTTTTTCTTCCTATTTAATTTAAGTTTCCCTCCACGGTTCACTTACTGTCTTATTTTTTAATCACAATCAATTGACTGGAACAAGATTCAAAATCTGTTCAGGAACTAAATAAGGATAAGGTACCTGACTTGTAAACGAAGGGCACACAGGCCTTGTCTCCATGCCAGAGTAAGTTATGTTGTTGTTAAACCTGATCGCAGTGTAAGAAAACCTTTAAAATTCTCTCTCAAGAAACTTTAAAAAGTTCGTTTGATATCAATTAAACAACCTTCGCTATTAACATTCTATTTACTCCGCATGACGTATCTTCGAGTGTTTTCAAAAACACCACTCGATTGAAAATTATCCCGTTGCAATGACTAACAAGGCCACCTGACTGGCTTAGATTAAATTTTTGAGATACACTTGGTCTTCATAATAAAAATAGCGAATTTGGTCAATCATGTGGCTAAATTCCGTTTATAAAAGGATTAATGAAATGTTTTCATTTTATAGACAATTTTCTCTCTTACTTGTAGCGTTTAGACGTTTAAAATTTTTCATACATGAAATGCAAATTTTTCTTCATCTGTTCCTGGATTGTATTCTTTTTCGTCCTTCGCGTTTGAAAGCGCATATATTTTTCATGTGATATCAGACAATTTTGTCTGATATGGCGGCCCTAACGTCACACAGACAGTTGCGTGACAGTCCCAAAATATACGAATTATCACGCAACAGCGCTTATACTAGTCGATCTCACACATCAGTGGCAAAAAGTTTCAGTCTTTCATTTTCTCAGAGGTATGTCTACTGGCCAACCGAGAATAGCTCTAAAACTCTATTTCAGAAAATTATATTTGCTTTCTTTTCTTGGGTGGCTAGTTGTTTTACAAATTTTTAGTGTAGCGATATTTTGTTCTTTGAGGCAAAATTATGAGTATTTCCCCCTGTATGCTCTATATGCAGTCGTAGAAACCAGTCTTATTTGATAGAAGCTTAGCTTATGGGAAAATCCGTGGAAGTAACTGAGGTATTTGTCGTTTTCATTTTCCAAGTCGACCGCGTGACAGTGGGGAGTCCCCCAGTGTTAATTTGCGCAATAAACTTCCTCAAATTCTCGTATATATATATATCGAATTTCTGACGCGATAAACGGCAAGAGAAGCCAAAGATCGTCAGAGCAAGTTTGGAAAGAAAACCTTTAATTGGCAAATATGGCTCAGGTAGGATAAAATTGTTGTCGAGTTAATCGAACATCTTTCTAACAGTTCTCTTTCAATGAGTGAAGTTTCTTCCCACACTGATTGTGTCCAGTAATAAAGTGTTTTGTTTAGATCCAAAAGCTTAACAAACATTCCTTTTCTTTAATTTTTCTGTGGACAGGTAACTGAGATCCTTTCCTGTAATCGTATGATCAAAAAGGCACACAAACTTGACCACGGAGGAAACCTTATGATGGCAGCTTTGCCTCACGGAGACCTTCAAATCTTAATAACGTTTACTGGAAGCCACAGGAATGAACGAACAGGTAAGGCTCTTTAGAAGCTCTAGTTCATGTACAAAAGCTAATTCGGGGTGTACAGTCATTACAACACTTGTAGATCGAGCGGCGTGTAAAAATGTCAAACATGCACTGACACGGTGTAAAGTACACGTGGAACTTAATACATTTCATATTGGCTCTGAAATCTCATATCATGAGCGTAATCTACGCAAAAACCTACAATGTGAATGTATTATTTATGCATTTTAAACTCATGTGAGAATTAAACGCGAGTTCACCAGTCACTGATACTTGAGGTTCAAATTGAGCATTCAAAAGAGCCATCTTAGCCATGCACTTAACTACAATTGATATTAATAACCATTGCAAAGGTAATAAACGTTTTCCTAACGCAAGCTGAATTACCCATGCATTTTGATTGGTTCTTACTTATGATCTAATGGAGGATAGATGCATAAATGACACATCTCACAAGTGATAATGTTAAGTTTTTTTATCATATAAAACACGTAGCTTCAATGTTGCCGTCGGTCTGTACAGTAATAGATTATAGTGGATGTCAAAATATGCTGAGAACATCACTGACACACTCAGCTACGCTTCATGTTTCATTTTGTTGTTCCTATCACATTTTGATGTCATCTGTGATCTATTACTGACCACACAAAAAGTAACATGGAATTTAATTTTTTAAGGCGATCAATTGATCTGTATAAAGGTTGTGAATATTTCTTTGAATGTTTGTGCTGGATATAATAATACAAAGAAACTCTGTGTACCCTTGTTTGTTATTTTCTAGGCATTACTTTAAAATCTTGCTTAGCATAGAACCCTATCATTCAAACAAAATAACAGTTTTCAGTACAGAAATCTATTTTAAGAAATAACCAAGTTGTAAAGAGCCAATTACTTGCATACAATTTGACTTTCTATGTCTAGTAAATTTATTTTTTGTGTTTCTGTTTCTAGATTTTAAAGTTGACCAATCCCTTCAATATATGGCAAATACCTTTAGTATTGAGTTAGATGGCAACCTCTACTACTTGTGTGCAGAAGGGGACAAGGTGTTTCTACAGGTAAGCTAAGGCATGCTGTACATGTAATTGGTATAGAATAATTGCCAGTGTTATCTCTTTGCTGTAACTAGGTGGTATGAAGTTCACAAGTGGAATGAACTTCCCTATACTCAAAAGAGTGGGATGTTATTATTTAAAACTTTTTCTTTCATTAAAAAAATGGAGAGCTTTAGACCCTTTTGCTTCAAGAAGTGATTAACATGCAACTTCTTTCTATGATAGACATACATTATTTTGCAAACAGGTATTGAGAATTCTCAAACTCATCAGGTGGAGGTTGTTATCATGATCTAACAACAAATTCTTGTAATCAATATACAAGGAAATGTGTAGCAGTCAGAGGAGAGAATTAACAATCAGATCTTGGGAGTGAAAGGGTTAAGGCATTGCTGTTAAGCCTTTTGCATTCACTTATATACTTTCATCCTGACTATATACTAGGTTAAATCTGGAAAATTATTCTTGGCAGATTTGAACCAGTGTTCAGATTAGTTTTTTAAATTTAAATTTAATCTATTCTGTTCTTCTTTTTTTGCTTCTAGAAACTGGTTGCCAAACAACCCAATGACAAAAAATACATGTTTGAAGTTAAATATGTAAATGACAGCAGCAATTATATGTCTATTAAATCAATAAAAACTGGGAGGTACCTTGCTAGTGATGAGGATGGCAAAGCATTTATGGAGGAAGTCAACCCCTCCTCATTGGTTGATGGCCAGCCAACAGACAGACAAACATGGTTTTATCTGCATTGCATGGAAACAGTGAAAAGGGAAAGAGAAAGTACCTTACACAGTTGTTACTGTGATGGTGCAAGTCTTGACTATTCAGTCCTGTATCAAACTCAAGTGGAAGCTTGTTAGGTGTTAATAAGTTGTACTGTTAAAACACATGTACAGAAATAAGTTAGGAGAATTTTAAAATTTTTTCAATCTTGAGACTATTTTGTACTAGGAGTTCAAAGATTTCTCATTTTTTTTTTAAACAGAGTATATTTATTTGTTTTTGGGATTATACTTTTGATAAGCACATAACATTTTGAGATGTAATGAAGAAGAAATAAGCTCAATTGTTTTTTAAAATTTGAACTAATTTTCAGAAAATAATGTTATATTTTATAAAGCTTGATATTTAGAAGGCCTACTGATATTTTAAAGTATTACTTAATTGTTGCCAAAAAAATTGTTGTTCACAGTAACTTCAAGTGGCAAAATACAACTTAAAATGTTCTAAGTAATATAAAATGTACCTGGTATTTACCCAGAATATGTGTTGTACTCCATGAGTATTACTATATTAAAATAAGTTTTGTACATCAAATTGTTTGTTGTGTGCTCATCATTTAAAGGCACTTACAAGTGTATATGTAGTTATTTACAAAGCTTTTCCAGATGAAATAATATTCAAATTGGCTTCTTTGGTTTGTTTAAAGACTTGAATGTATTTCAAACTATCAGTTTCAAACCATTTTAACCACAACTTTACTTTGAACTACAGCATCTATACAAACCCAAGTGGCATAGAATGCAGTCTTGGATGTTGTTTAATAAAAAAAACAAAGGCAATGATCATTAAACAGACAGTGATTCTGAAAAAAGGTAAAAGTGCACAATAAACTTCCTCAAATTCTCTTATATATATATCCAATTTTTGATGCAATTCGCGATAAGCGGCAAGAGAAGCCAAAGATCATCAGAGCACTGCGGCAAGTTTGGAAAAGAAAACTTTTAATAGGCAAATATAGCTCAGGTAGGATAAAATTGTTGTCAAGTTAATCGAACATCTTTATAACAGTTCTCTTTCAATGAGTGAAGTTTCTTCCCATCCTGATTGTGTCCAGTTACAAAGTGTTTTGTTTAAATTCAAAATCTTAACAAATTGAGCTGGATGCAAATCCACAGGTAAATGAATTCATTTAATTTTTGCCAATTAAACTTTTTTGCATTTCGCTAGCATCTGAGATAGCGCAAGTTATAAGTAAGTCGTGACGTTCTCCATTTCAGCTATCTTTAACTGAGCACATTTCCATAACTAATCCATTAAATATCTATATTTCTCCATCGACTTTAGGCTGAAATAATTTCTTTAGGTAAGGGATAAGAAATCTCTTTTTTTTTTAAATTTTACTCACAGAAGCGGGGATTTTACAGACTAAGCATGTTTGTAAACAGGCGAAAGTACGTATTGTATCATTCCCCGAGTGGAGGTGTGGTCTGATTTTTAGTCTGATTTGTCACGCTATGCCTAAACGTGTGGAAAGGATGGATACTTTTCACAACCGGACCTGCTCGGCCATGGTAAAAGTTTTTCTTTTCTCTTTTGTAGAATCCAATCGGTCAGCGTGTGGAAAATATCTCAAAAGCAAGAATTGCTCTGTGATAATAACATTGTTGTTCTATTTATGAATTCCAGTAGAATACAGCAACATAGACATATTAAAAACAGGAATATTGATCAACAAGACGCATCGTTTTCTGAGTTTTTTGGCCTTGTTTTTTCTTCCTATTTAATTTACGTTTCCCTCCACGGTTCACTTTCCACTCTTATTTTTTAATCACAATCAATTGACTGGAACAAGATTCAAAATCTGTTCAGGAACTAAGGATAAGGTACCTGACTTGTGATCGAAGGGCACACAGGCCTTGTCTCCATGCCAGAGTAAGTTATGTTGTTGTTAAACCTGATTGCAATGTAAGAAAACCTTGAAAATTCTCTCTCAAGAAACTTGAAAAAAGTTCGTGTGATATCAATTAAACATCCTTCGCCATCAACATTCTATTAACTCTGCATGACGTATCTTCGAGTGTTTTCAAAAACGCCACTCGATTGAAAATTATCCCGTTGCAATGACTAACAAGGCCACCTGACTGGTTTAGACTAAATTTTGAGATACACTTAGTCTTTATAATAAAAATAGCGAATTTGGTCAACCATGTGACTAAATTCCGTTTATAAAACGATTAATGAAATGTTTTCATTTTATAGACAATTTTCTCTCTTACTTGTAGCGTTTAGACGTTTAAAATTTTTCATACATGAAATGTAAATTTTGCTTCATCTGTTCCTGGATTGTATTCTTTTTCGTCCTTCGCGTTTGAAAGTGCATATATTTTTCATGTGATATCAGACAATTTTGTCTGATATGGCGGCCCTAACGTCACGCAGACAGTTGCGTGACAGTCCCAAAATACACGAATTATCACGCAACAGCGCTTATACTAGTCGATCTCACACATCAGTGGCAAAACGTTTCAGTCTTTCATTTTCTCAGAGGTATGTCTACTGGCCAACCGAGAATAGCTCTGAAATTCTATTTCAGAAAATTATATTTGCTTTCTTTTCTTGGGTGGCTAGTTGTTTTACAAATTTTTAGTGTGGCGATATTTTGTTCTTTGAGGCAAAATTATGAGTATTTCCCCCTGTATGCTCTATATGCAGTCGTAGAAACCAGTCTTATTTGATAGAAGCTTAGCTTATGGGAAAATCCGTGGAAGTAACTGAGGTATTTGACGTTTTCATTTTCTAAGTTGACCGCGTGACTGTGGGGAGTCCCCCAGTGTCAATTTGCATTTTAAACTTCCTCTCGTATATATATCGAATTTCTGATGCGATTCGCTAAAAACGGCAAGAGAAGCCGCAGATCGTCAGAGCAAGTTTGGAAAGAAAACCTTTAATAGGCAAATATGGCTCAGGTAGGATAAAATTGTTGTCAAGTTAATCGAACATCTTTCTAACAGTGGTCTTTCAATGAGTGAAGTTTCTTCCCACGCTGATTGTGTCCAGTGATAAAGTGTTTTGTTTAAATCCAAAAGCTTAACAAATATTCCTTTTCTTTAATTTTTCTCTGGACAGATAACTGAGATCCTTTCCTGTAATCGTATGATCAAAAAGGCACACAAGCTTGACCACGGAGGAAACCTCATGATGGCAGCTCTGCCTCACGGAGACCTTCAAATCTCAATAACGTTTACTGGAAGCCATAGGAATGAACGAACAGGTAAGGCTCTCAAGAAGCTCTAGTTCATGTACAAAAGCTAATTCGGGGTGTGCACTCATTACAACACTTGCAAAAATGTCAAACATGCACTGACACGATGTAAAGTACACGTGGAACTTAATACATTTCATATTGGCTCTGAAATCTAATATCATGAGCGTAATCTACGCAAAAACCTTCAATGTGAATGTATTATTTGTGCATTTTAAACTCATGTGAGAATTAAACGCGAGTTCACCAGTCACTGATACTTGAGGTTCAAATTGAGCATTCAAAAGAGCCATCTTGGCCATGCACTTAACTACAATTGATATTAATAACCATTGCAAAGATAATAAACGTTTTCCTAACACAAGCTGAATTACCCATGCATTTTGATTGGTTCTTACTTATGATCTAATGGAGGATAGATGCATAAATGACATATCTCACAGGTGACAATTTTAAGTTTTTTTTATCATATAAAACAAGTAGCTTCAATGTTGCCGTCGGTCTGTACAGTAATAGATCATAGTGGATGTCAAAATATGCTGAGAACATCACTGACACACTCAGCTACGCTTCATGTTTCATTTTGTTGTTCCTATCACATTTTGATGTCATCTGTGATCTATTACTGACCGCACAAAAAGTAACATGGAATTTATTTTTTAAGGCGATCGATTGACCTAGCTGTATAAAGGTTGTGAATATTTCTTTGAATATTTGTGCTGGATATAATAATACAAAGAAACTCTGTGTACCCTTGTTTGTTATTTTCTAGGCATCACTTTAAAATCTTGCTTAGCATAGAACCCTATCATTCAAACAAAATAACAGTTTTCAGTACAGAAATCTATTTTAAGAAATAACCAAATTGTAATGAGCCGATTACTTGTATACAATTTGACTTTCTATGTCTAGTAAATTTATTTTTTGTATTTCTGTTTCTAGATTTTAAAGTTGACCAATCCCTTCAATATATGGCAAATACCTTTAGTATTGAGTTAGATGGCAACCTCTACTACTTGTGTGCAGAGGGGGACAAGGTGTTTCTACAGGTAAGCTAAGGCATGCTGTACATGTAATTGGTATAGAATAATTGCCAGTGTTATCTATTTGCTGTAACTAGCTGGAATGAAGTTCACAAGTGGAATGAACTTCCCTATACTCAAAAGAGTGGGATGTTATTGTTTAAAACTTTTTCTTTCATTAAAAAAATGGAGAGCTTTAGACCCTTTTGCTTCAAGAAGTGATTAACATGCAACTTCTTTCTATGATAGACATACATTATTTCGCAAACAGGTATTGAGAATTCTCAAACTCATCAGGTGGAGGTTGTTATCATGATCTAACAACAAATTCTTGTAATCAATATACAAGGAAATGTGTAGCAGTCAGAGGGGAGAATTAACAATCAGATCTTGGGAGTGAAAGGGTTAAGGCATTGCTGTTAAGCCTTTTGCATTCACTTATATACTTTGATCCTGACTATATACTAGGTTAAATCTGGAAAATTATTCATGGTAGATTTGAACCAGTGTTTAGATTAGTTTTTTAAATTTAAATTTAAATTTAAATTTAATCTATTCTGTTCTTCATTTTTTGCTTCTAGAAACTGGTTGCCAAACAACCCAATGACAAAAAATACATGTTTGAAGTTAAATATGTAAATGACAGCAGCAGTTATATGTCTATTAAATCAATAAAAACTGGGAAGTACCTTGCTAGTGATGAGGATGGCAAAGCATTTATGGAGGAAGTCAACCCCTCCTCATTGGTTGATGGTCAGCCAATAGACAGACAAACATGGTTTTATCTGCATCGCATGGAAACAGTGAAAAGGGAAAGAGAAAGTACCTTACACAGTTGTTACTGTGATGGTGCAAGTCTTGACTATTCAGTCCTGTATCAAACTCAAGTGGAAGCTTGTTAGGTGTTAATAAATTGCAATTTTAAAATATGTGTAGAGGAATAAGTTAGGAGAATTTTAAAATTTTTTTCAATCTTGGAACTATTTTGCACTAGGAGTTCAAAGATTTATTATTTCTCTTTTTAAACAGAGTATATTTATTTGTTTTTGGCATCATACTTTTGATAAGCATTTAACATTTTGAGATGTAATGAAGAAGAAATAAGCTCAATTGTTTTTTAAAATTTAGACTAATTTTCAGAAAATAATGCAGTATATTTTTTAAAGCTTGATATGTAGAAGGCCTACTAATATTTTAAAGTATTACTTAACTGTTGCTGACAAATTGTTGTTCACAGTAACTTCAAGTGGCAAAAAACAACTTAAAATTTTCTAAGTAATATAAATTGTACCTGGTATTTACCCAGAATATGTGTTGTACTCCATGAGTATTTCTATATTAAAATAAGTTTTATACACCAAATTGTTTGTTGTGTACTGATCATTTAAAGACACTTACAAGTGTATATGTAGTTATTTACAATTTTTTCCAGATGAAATAATTCCAAATTGGTTTTTTTTAATGTATTTCAAACCACCAGTTTCAAACCATTTTAACCAGATTATACTTTGAACTAAGGCATCTATACAAACCTATGTAGCATAGAATTCAATCTTTGATGATCATTAAACAGACAGTGATTCTAAAAAAAAGGTAAAAATTGTAAGCAGTCAATGGGAACTCAAAGTAAAGACATGTCACTGGCTGCAAGTTAGGGAGACTTGGGCAAATTCCCCCCTCCTTGGGCAACCCAGAAGCATTTGATTGTCATCCATGCCTGGGGGGTGAGAAATTTAAACCTTGCCTGGGTGGGTTGGGGCATTTGAGCTTGAAGTGTCATGTGTTTCCAATATAATACACCTGTTTGATGGAGGAGTTAAAAGGTAAAGTGTGTGCTTTTGTAAGTAAATGGTTTAAAAGGACAATTTTTCATGATAGAATGATGCTTGTGAGCAAAAAGCCCAACAGCAGCGCTAAAAAGTAATATGAACCTTGCTAAATTCTATAACAATTTTTGATCAAACAAAGAATTGTTCAATAATGGGTGGGGTATTTGAACAAGCCAATCTTTAAAAGTATAAATGCCAGGGGGTTGCCAAGGGAAGAGGGATGTTGAAGCTTCCAATTGACTGATGCATCTAACCAGATATTCAAAAGAGTAGCCGCAATCATAGCTAGTGATCATGTCAATATTGGTTTTATTTCAATTTGAAGTCTGATTGGTTGAGAGAAGAGGGTTTTCTTGTCATGATCACTGTTCATTGTAAAGCTAAACCAAATGAATACATTACCAAATTAGTTTCAACCCTCAACAGAAAATTCCTTTATGGGGTTAAATCAAGTTTATGCCTTATAACCATGCAAACATCAACCCTTTCACCTCTAAGAGTGATTAGCATCTAGTTTCTCCTTAGAACATCACCACTGAATCAGACATTATATAATGACATGAGAATAAAGGAAATGATAACCAACTAAAGTATCTCTTGATCATTGGTCAAATTCTCCTTGTCAGCACCTCAGTACCTGTACAGAGAACAGTATGGAGAGTATGAGGGCTAAGAATAGAGGCCTCACAGAGGGTGCCAAAAGCTTTCACAAATGGAATCTGTATGAGCAACATTAGTTTCTAATTGATGAATTGCTCAAGATGTTCATGTTAGCTCTTGGTCATATCACATGACATTTTTCAGTGGGGAGAGTTCCAAGGAGACTGTGAACAATCATGTCAGATGGTTTGATTTCATTCTGTGCTGTATGAAATTCATTTTCATTTATTAAAATAATCTAAAAGCTAGAGTGGCTTCATATTAAGGACCATTCATCATTGATATTGGGGGGTGAGCTGGAGTGTAATTCAGCAGTTTCCATTGATTTTGCGAGTGATTGGCATTGTGGGGTTCGTGGGGTTTTCATTTTTCATTTTTTATTTTTTACATAACATGCTAAGGAGTTAAAAAATTCCTTCCTTTTCCTTGGAAGGAGGTCTAAAAAATGTTCGTTTAGCTTTTTGATAGATCTTTCTAGTGCTCAGTCCCCTGCTATAAATAATTAGTTGTTTCCTAGTTACATAGCCGACGTTTCGTGCAGTACAAAAAAAACTGTGTCTCTGGTTAATATTTACCACTGAACACTTGATCATTTCAAAAAGTAAAAAAAAAGTTTTATGAAAACGACGGGAATGACAAGAAATCTCTTGGGCTGTGGTTGTTACACGACTGCACCTCGGAAAAACAACTCTATGACAAAAAAGAGTGAAGAATCAACGATATCAATTTTAAAACAAACCTTGTAATTGAGTATTGTATAAGAACGCCAGCAAACCAAAGTGAGGTACGCCATCAGGTATAAATCCTCCGCGCGATCATAAAAATCAGGCGTCATGTAAGCGTCAAGCGTAAATGAACTGTCTTGCTCATCTCAGAGAGCGATTATGTTGTAGTTGGTCTCTTTTCTGAGTTTAACATTAAATACAAGCATAAAAATTATAAAATAAAATAAGGAAAAAAAGCCGTGCAGTAGCAAAGAACAGGATGGCGAGGTAAGAGGCAGCGTTCTGCGGAAAGCTTATCAGGTGCGGAAGACTGCAAATTCTATTTTTTTTTCTCCGTAGCCCAGGTAAGGAAAACGTAAAGAAAACAGTAAAAGGTGAATGTGTTTTGCTTTTGCATGTCTTGAAGAGCCATAGACCAGGTAAATGATACATAATTGCTTGCTTTATTTATCTTCGGTTTGATTGGTTATGATGGTGTCTTATTTTTCTTCGAAGAACTATAGAATTTCTTTCAAAGTATAAAAAAAACGGATCAACAAACCGCAGTGTTTATTAAGCTAGTAATCTTGTCGTACAGTGATATCCTACTCTCTAACTTTCTTCCTCGGCTCGTCCCAATTACTCATTCTCAGTCATGAACTATTGTTCTAAAAAGACAACTAGAATCATTTAACAGATTTTTTTTTCAATAATTAAGGTAACTGCAATGAACGGATCTCCTTCGTAATTCGGCAATCGAATGGTACAAATGCCATCTTATTGATAGTTCCGTCAATCAGGTCAAGTTTAATTACCGTAAAACTGATACGTGATCACAGTAAATGCAGGTTTTCAAACTTGCAAAATATTGGCTAAACTTGGATTAGACACCCTTCCCTGTCAAAATGCCGAAGTCAAGATTCCATCTGTCCCGTCTAATTATTCTTCGTAACCAAGAACAAGTTTTTAAATTTTTGAAAAACGCGACTTGAAAACATTCCCATCGTAACATTATGCATTACGTGACTGCTTTTACAAACTAGTTATTTAAGAATCTCTTCGTCTTAATCGTAAGAGAGCGAAATTGGAATATCATAAGTGACTAGATTCCGTAAATAGACTAAGTAAAAAGGATTAATGAAATATTTTCATTTTCAAACAGAATTAACATTTGCATCTTTCAGGTGTTTGAAATCTTCCATAGATAGATTTCAATTTTTCTTCTTCTGTGGCTAGATTTACTGCAAAAAGAAAAAACTTATCTCCATTGTTTTATTCAGCGCGTAAAAATCGGAACTGAACATGACCCTTTTGACCTGTAAAACATTCCTCTCTTTGGTGGGACCTGAATGTCATGCAGTCGATTGCGTGACGATCCCAAAATACATCTTCTATTTGAACAAGAATAAATTAGAGTGGCTAATTTCTAACATCACTGTGAAAAAGGAAAGTTCAGTTTTTCAGTTTCTTAAAGAAATATCTTCTAGCTAATGTAGAATAACTTTAAAAGTCTATTTTGGACAAATTTTTTTAGATTCTTAACTTGCGTGACTTGTTTTCTCCTTCTATTTGAAAAACACTCTTCTCCTTCAAACAGAATCGCGAGCATTTCCAACTGTATGCTCAATTGGCAGCCATAGAAACTATTCTTACTCGATAAAAGCTCAGCTTATTTGGAAATCCGTGCGAGTCACTCAAGTATTTGACGCTTTCATTTTCTAAGAACACAGCGTGACTCTGGGGACTTCCTGCTGTCAATTTAACATCTAAATGACTTCCTCAACTTTCTGTATAAATAGATAGTCGATTCTAAAGCTTTCCATGCCATTTGCAACCAGAAAAGATCAATATCAAGAGAAACTAGAGACTACAAATCAAGCTTGGAGAAAAACCCGTCACAAAGCAAATATGGTCGAGGTACGGTAAACTTACTATACATTTAATTTTTCAATCGTGGATTCCAAGCAGTTAAATTTTCAATTAATAAGTTAAGCCCGCGCCATCCATTTCTAGTCGCCTTGTGCTATGTTCAGTTTAGATCCTAAAAGATGTTCCGTTTTTTTTTTTCAACCTTCCCGGACAGTCAATTGAAATCAGCGCGTGCGCTCGAATGGACATCCCCGAGCACAGACTAAGCAGAAGCGGAAACCTCTTTATGGCAGATTTGCCGAAGAGCGAACCTGGTCGTCAAATTCCTGTAGAGTTTACCGGGAGCCATCGGGGCTACAAAACAGGTAAATTTAAGCCTATGGTAGGGTGTGATCCTCACAAAGGCCGTTATCGTGAAGCTTTTCTGTATGTTAAAAGTGCATAGTCTAAAATGATCGCGCATAATGTAACTAACTCAATGCCGATTTAAGTGCAAGTGGACCTTAATGTGTTTACAGATTGACTTTATTGTAAATGTAATCTACATGCAAAGACACCTACCGATTTTTTCTCTCATTTTCAATTTTGACGGCGAGTTAATTGCAAAACTTCTTTAAATGAAGCCCAAATATCTGTGAACATTCACAAGGCCTTGTTAATCTAGTCATACTAGCAACTTTTCTGTTTAAATTATTCCATATAGTAATACAGAACTTTTCTGCTTTTGCAATTCACGACTACGTAAAATTCTATAACTAGTTTTCGTGAAGTGTTTTTGTCAGAGAACAAGAAAAAAACTTTGAGCTTGTAGGTTCCCTGTGTTTTAAACCCAGCTTCAAAACATTATTCAGCATGCCACTAGACTGATCACATGATTAAAATAGTCTTCAGTATGGTTCTGAGGTAAATTAAATATACATTAAAAAGTTCAGTTTACCTCAAACTAAAATTGATTTTTTTTATTTTCATGTTTCTAGTATTTTACATAGAAAAATCTTATAATTATGGGGCACATACTATAAGATATGACTTGGATGGCAGCCATTACTACCTGTGTGTAGAAGGAAACAAGGTGTTTTTACAGGTGAGTTGTGATTTACTGTGGTTAAGAAATTATTATCACTTTCGTCTTTAACTGCAACTTCCCATAAACAAATTACTCACATAACAATTTATCACACAAAGAGTGGGCAAAAGTTAACTATTTGAATCTCTTTCTTGGTGTGCATTCTTAGTTATTTTATGTGGGAAATAATTATTTGTGGAATAACTTTGAATCATTCTGTAGTAATGATTTGCCCCCACCCTGACCGATAATTCAGTCTTGTGTTACTTGCAGTAAAGTTACAACTGTCTAGTTTAGGTTGTTAATTCAGATCTATATTTTTATTTTCAGTTGGGTGCCCATCAGCCTGATGAAATGAAATACATGTTTGAAGTTCAAAATGTCAACAAAGATAGTGATTTCATGTCTATTCAGTCTAAATACACTGGGAGGTACCTTGCCAGTGATAAAGATGGCAACGCATTTATGGAGGAAGTGGAGCCTTCCTTAATGAAAGACGACCAGCCCACTGACAGACAAACATGGTTCCTTCTACACTTTGTGGAAACAGTGAAAAGAGAAAAAGAAAGTAAATTATACGGTTGTAACTTTGAAAGCACAAGTATTGACTATTCTGTCACATGTCAGGCTCAAGTGGAAGCCTGTTAGGTGTAAATATGTTTCATTGTAAAAATACACGTACAGGAATATAGTAGGAGAATTTTAACATGTTTTCTTTTTTTCATCCTGGGACGGTTTGTTCCATGTTTTATTTTATCAAATTTTTTTTTTGTAAAGAGTTTGGATTGATTTCCTGCGCATTGTATATTCACTTCTTTTCAGCTTAATGCGTTTTATTGGTTTGTGATACTTTGAAATGTGGGTGATAGGGGAGCAAGTAATTCATGATTGTTAACTGGTGAAAGAGACTGGAATAGGTTCAACATCTTTTTTTTGCAAAATATAAGATATTTCATGTAGCTTTACATTTTGATAAACTTCCACCATATGTTATCAATGTTATATTCCTTCATATTTGACTTTAATATGTTGTTGTAATAACATGACTTTAAGTAAAGAAATATTACTTATAATGTTCTTGGTAATTTAAGATGTAATTGGTACTGTAACCAGAATATGTGCTTTACTCTATGAGTACCAGTATATTTCTAATAAAAGCATTATTGGTGGAGACTTCAGTTGTTGTTGCTATTTTTTAAGACTATGGTAATGTACCTTTTTTGGAGAGGAAAAAAATTAACTAACTCATTCAAATAAATTCAATCACTCCTCTGTTTACACTACAGCATAAATACAAGCCCAAAAGTGCACGATGTATGTGTGGATATTATAGAACCACAACTGAAGTAATCATCATCCATCTGCAATTTAGAACACAGGCAAATATTGAAAGGACTGAGTTGTTGAAAACTCCAAGTAACCGAATGTAACTAACTGCAAGTGAGGGAAACTCATCTAGTGTCCAAGTGGACTGAATGACCAGCCCTTCAAGGGAGCCATTGAGCAATTACCCAGAAAATCAGTTTTCCACAAAAGAAAAAGCTCCCTCAATTGCGGCCAAGCCACATTTCTCCAACAGAGCATACTGAAAACATCGGTCGCAGCGTCACGCAACATTACGTGATTTTCCAGACGTGACATGCAGTTCCTGCATTGGTTTAAAACTTAGAAACTACATGTCCTGTAGTGATAAAAGAGGGCTTCAGTTGCAAGCGTTGTAGAGTTCAACACAAGAACAACCTAATAAAACGCTCTTTCAGTTTTTATCTCAATGTATAAATTATTCAGCCAAAACAAACAAAAAAAAAATAATGGTATACGCATGAGCTGGAGCAACTCCTGTCAGCGATGAAACAGAGGAATGGCTCCAGTCTCTGGTCGTCCGCCGAATGACTTTTTTATCGCCGGAATATCGCAGAACAGGAAAGACTCGGCCTTCTCTTCGTTATGTAATTAGCCATTTCTTGTTTGCTGAACAGCGCCGACCACAACATCACATCAGATTTATACCTTTACTGGAACAAACTTCCGTCCATTAAAAGTTTTACAAACTTTTGCCTTAAACGTGCTGATGCCTAAATGACTTGCAGATAACTACACGGTTGAGAATATTTTAATTTTAGTTCTGAAATGTACAACGATGTGACAATTTTCAGTTGATTAGATAGAATAGATAGATAGTTTTATTAAAGTTACCCTTGCAGCCCGAGGGCTGAATTACAATAATTTTTACAAATGTAAAACGTAAATAAATCATAACTATAAATCATGTAATGATAAATTAAGGAAGTTAATTCATAAGAATTCTACAATAATAAAGCTTATCATTATGTAAATACTAAATTAATTACGATACAACTAAAATTATTCGAAATCAGATCAGTTAATATATATGAGTTTTACAAGGACGTGCTATCGGCACTGGCTTACAATAAAACTGTCTCTAAAACGATTTGTTTTAAAACGCGGGACTTGGAACTTGCAATTTTTCCGTGTTCGCAACGTGCCAGGGTAAGGTGGCGGAGGTAGTGAATAAAGCTTGTGATTGTTGTTATTACTTCTCTCTTGAAACATTGAGTTACCAATCGCCTCTCTCTTGTCATACAAGGTAGGTATACTAAAACTTCTAAAGCCTGTCTATAAGATAAATCATTAGTGCTAATTATGCGTAGCGTTCGCTTCTAGCGTTCTAACTGATCGGAGAGATGTTGCGGTAGAGCGGTATGAAAGACTGGACATGCATACTCTGCAACTGGGCGTATGCAAGTGGTGTAGAAACATAGAAGGTCATTAGCTGGCACTTTCGCGCGCTTTAATTGCCTAAGAAAGTAGAGACGCGCTGCGACTTTCTTACATATCATTTCTACATTGATGTGACAAATTTCAATGTAACTTTTTAATAACTACAGTTCATCCGCCCACGATAAATCACTCTTTTCATAATTGTCTTAAATCATAATCGTTTACAACCAAATCTGGTTTCTGAAAAAATGGTAAAAGTTGAAAGAAGTCAATGGGAATTCAAAGTAAAGACATATCACTGGCCGCAAGTTAGGGAGACTTTGGCAACTCCGCTAATCAATTCGAAGCTTTAACATCCCCCCCTCAGGCAACCCATGAGTATTTGTTTGTCATCCGTGCCTGGGGTTGGAAAATTTGAACCTTGCCTGGGTGGGTTGGGGCATTTGAGCTGGAAGTGTCAATTCTTTCCAGCATGATACACCTGTTTAAATAGAGGAGTAATAAGGGGAAAGAGTCTGCTTTCGCGAGTAAATGACTAAAAAACCACAATTTTAAATCATAGAATGATGCCCACAAGAAAAATAATAGCAGCCCTAAAAACTAATTTAAGACTTTGCTGAATTCTACAACATTCTTTGATCAAACAAAGAATCATTAAATATTAAGTGGGGCATTTGAACGCAATTTTGACCAGGGCGGGAATTTGAACAAGCCAATCTTCAAAAGTACAAATGCCAGGAGGGTCGCCCTTTGTCAAACCTTGTAATTGAGTATAATATAAGAACGCCTAAGAAACCAATGAGTAGTACGCCATCAGGTATAAATCTCCCGCGCAATCATGAAAATTAGGGGTCATGTAAGTGCCAATGAACTGTCTCGCTTATTTCAGAGAGCGATCTATGTCGTAGATGGTGTTTTTTTCCTAGTTTTTACATTAAAAATAAAATAAGGAAAAAGGCCATGCAATAGCAAAGAACAGGATGGCGAGGTGTGAGGCAGCGTTCTTCGGAAAGCTTATCAGGTGCGGAAAACTGCAAATTTCATTATTTTTTCATCCATAACTCAAGTAAGGAAAACGTAAAGAAAACAGAAAAGGGCAAAGGTATATTGATGATGCATGTGAAGGGTCATAGACAAAGTAACTGATGCATAATTGCTTGCTTTATTTATCTTCGGTTTCATTCGGTGATGATGGAATCTTTTTTCTATGAAGAATAATGGAATTTCTTTCGAAGTATCCAAACACTGCGGTTTGTTGATCAAAAATTAAAAAAAAAATTCGGATCAACAAACCGCAGTGTTTATTAAGTTAGTAACTTGTCATACAGTGATGTCCTACTCGATAATTTTCTTCCGCGGCTCGTTGCGATTACTCATTCTCAGTCACGTAGTAACTGCAATGAATGATTCGGCAATCGAAGGATACAAATGCCATCTTGTTGATACTTCGTCAATCAGGTCAAGTCGAATTACCGTAAAAACTGATACATGATCACAGCAGATTTGCAAAATGTTGGCTAAACTTGGATCAGAGGCCCATCCCCGTCAAAATGCCGAATTAAAGATTCCATCTACCCCGTTGAATTATTCTTCGTAGCAAGGAACGTGTTTTTCAATTTTTGAAAAACGCGACTTGAAAACATTCCCATTGTAACATTATGCATTACCTTACTGCTTTTACAAACTAGTCTCTTAGTCTCAATCGTAAGAGAGCGAAATTGGAATATCGTATGTGACCACATTCCGTAAATAGATTAAGTAAAAAAGATTAATGAAATATTTTCATTTTCAAACAGAATTCACTCTAGCATCTTTCAGGTGTTTGAAATCTTCCATAGATAGATTTCAATTTTTTACTTCTTCTGTGGCTAGATTTACTGCGGAAAAAACTAATCTCCACTGTTTTATTCGGCGCGTATGAATCGAAATTGTACATAATCCTTTTGACCTGTACAACATTCCACTCTTTGGAGGGGTCTGAATGTCACGCAGCTGGTTGGGTGACGGTCCCAAAGTACATCTTCTGTTAAACAAGAATAAATTAGAGAGGCTAATTTCTAACATCACTATCAAGAAGGAAATTTTAGTTCTTCATTTCCTTAGACATATCTTTTAGCCAACTTAGAATAACTCTAAAAGTCTATTTTGGACAAATTCCTTTTAGATTACTAACTTGCGTGACTTGTTTTCTCTTATTATTTGAAAAACACTCTTCTCATTGAAACAGAATCGCGAGCATTTCCAATCGTATGCTCAATTGGCAGCCATAGAAACTATTCTCACCCGATAAACGCTCAGCTTATTTCGAAATCCGTGCGAGTCAATCAAGTATTTGACGCTTTCATTTTCTAAGAAAACCGCGTGACTTTGGGGACTTCCTAGTGTCAATTAACATCTAATTGACTTCCTCAATTTCCTGTATAAGATCGTCGATTCTTGAGATATCCATTCCATTTGCAACTAGCAAAGATCAATACCAAGAGGAACTAAAGACTACAGATCAAGCTTGGAGAAAAACCCGTCACAAAGCAAATATGGTCGAGGTACGGTAAACTTACTTTAAATTTAACTTTCCAACCCATTCAATCGTGGATTCCATGCAGTTAAATTTTCAATTAAAGAGTTAAGCCCGCGCCATTCATTTCCAGTCGCGTGGTGTTATGTTGGATTTAGATCCTATATGATGTTTCTTTTTTTTTCAATTTTCCCGGACAGTTAATTGAAATCAGCGCGTGCGCTCGAATGGACATCCCCAAGCACAGACTTAGCAGAAGCGGAAACCTCTTCGTGGCAGACTTGCCGGAGGGCGAGCCTGGTCGTCAAATTCCTGTAGAGTTTACCGGGAGCCATCGGGGCTACAAAACAGGTAAATTTAAGCGTATGGTTGGGTGTGATCCTCACAAAGGCTGTGATGAAGCTTTTATCCAAGTTGAAAGTGGAATAGTCTAAAATAATCGAGCGTAATTCGAAAGATGAGAGATTCCGCCGAAATGTAACTGACTCGGTGCCGATTTAGATGCAAGTAGACCTTGATGTGTTTACAGAGAGACTATTTTAAATGTAATCTACATGTAAAGACACTTACAGATTTTTTATGTCATTTATTAATTTTGACGGAGATTTAATTGCAAAACTACTTTAAAAGACGCCCAAATATCTGTGAACATTGACAAGGCCTTCTTAATCCAATCATACTGGTAATTTCTGTTAAAATTATTCCAGACAGTAATACAGAACTTTTCTGCTTTTGCAATTAACAACTTCGAGAAATAGTTTACGTGAAGTGTTTTTGTTAGAGAACAGGAAAAAAACTTTGAGATTGTAGTTTCCCTGTGTTTTATCAGTTTTATCACATGACTGAAATAATTTTAAGCGTGGTAAATATACATTGAAAAGTTCAGTTTATCTTAATTAATAAATTTCATTTTTTTATTTTCATGTTTCTAGTATTTTACATAGAAAAATCTTATAACCATGGGGCAAATACTATAAGGTATGACTTGAATGGCAGCCATTACTATCTATGTGTAGAGGGGAACAGGGTGTTTTTACAGGTGAGTTGTGATTTACTGTGATTATGAAATTATTATTACTTCTGTCTTCAATTGCAACTTGCCATAAACAAATTACTTAGGTAAAAATTTAGCACATAGAGTGGGCAAAAGGTAACTATTATAATCTCTTTCTTGCTGTACATTCTTAGTTATTTTATATGGGAAATGATTATTAGTAGAATAACCTTGAATCATTTTATAATAATGACTTGCCCCCACCCTGACCGATAACTCAGTCTTGTATTAATTGCAGCAAAGTGACAAATGTCTGGTTTCGGTCGTTAATTCAGATCTATATCTTTATTTTCAGTTGGGTGCCCATCAGCCTGATGAAATGAAATACATGTTTGAAGTTCAAAATGTCAACAAAGATAGTGATTTCATGTCTATTAAGTCTAAATACACTGGGAGGTACCTTGCCAGCGATGAAGATGGCGAGGCATTCATGGAGGAAGTGGAGCCTTCCTTAATGAAAGACGACCAGCCCACTGACAGACAAACATGGTTCCTTATACACTTTGTGGAAACAGTGGAAATAGAAGGAGAAAGTAAATTATACAGTTGTAACTTTGATAGCACAAGTATTGACTATTCTGTCACATGTCAGGCTCAAGTGGAAGCCTGTTAGGTGTAAATATGTTTCATTGTAAAAATACACGTACAGGAATATAGTAGGAGAATTTTAAAATAGGTTTTTCTTTTCATCCTGGGACGGTTTATTCCATGTTTTATTTTTATTGTTTTTTAAATGAAATTTGGATTTATTTCTTGCACATTGTATATCCACTTCTTTCCAGCTTAATAGTTTTTATTAGTTCGTGATACTTCGAAATGAAGGTGAGAAGGAAGCAAGTAATTCATGATTGTTAACTGGTGAAAGAGACTGGAATAGATTCAATTTTTTTTTGCAAAATATAAGATACTTTATGGAGCTTTACATTTTAAGATACTGCCTTGATATGTTATCAAGCATTGCTACATATTTCACTTTAATAGCTTCCAATAACATGGCTTAAATTAAGGAAATATTGCTTATAAAGTTCTAGGTAATATGTAAGTTGTAACTGTTACTGTAACCAGAATGTGTCTTACTCTACGAGTACCAGTATATTTCTAATAAAAGCATTATAAGTGGAGACTTCAGTTGTTGTTGCTATTGGTTTGAGAATATGGTAATGTACCTTGAGGAGAGGAAAATGAAAATGAAACGAACTCATTCAAATCAATTCAATCACACCTTTGTTTAGACTACATTGTGCAAGCAATGAGGTTTAACTTTCTTCTGGCGAGACTGGATTAAATATGCATTTTTTGATACAACTGCCAGGCAGAAGCCAGAATTAATGGTTTCTCTGTCTTCATACACTTTCTTTAAAGCATACTTGTTCTTCAATTGAATTTCAGAATAATTACAGTTCATCTGTTAGTGAAAGAACCTTCCTCGTTCCTCCCCTGCTATAAATAGTGAGTTGTACCCTAGTTTCATAACCGACGTTTCATGCAGTACAAAGAAAAATGTGTCCCTGGTTAATATTTACCACTGAACGCTTGATCATTCTAAAAAGTAAAAAAAAGTTTTAAGAAAGCGACGGGAATGACAAGAAATCTTCTGGGCTGTAGCTGTTACACGACTGCACCTCGGACAAACCTCTCTACGACAAAAAAGAGTGAAGAGTTAACGATATCAAATTTAAAACAAACCTTGTAAATGGGTATGGTATAAGAACGCCTAGCAAACCAATGTGAGGTATGCCATCAGGTGTAAATCTCCCGCGCGATCATGAAAATTAGGCGTCATGTAAGCGTCAAGCGTAAATGAACCGTCTTGCTCATCTCAGAGAACGATTTATGTCGTAGTCGGTCTCTTTTCTTAGTTTAACATTAAATACAAGCATAAAGATAAAATGAGGAAAACAAAGCCGCGCAGTAGCAAGGAACATAATGGTGAGGTAAGAGGCAGCGTTCTGTGGAAAGCTTATCAAGTGCGGAAGACTGCAAATTTCATTTTTTTTTCTCCATAGCTCTGGTAAGGAAAACGTAAAGAAAACAGAAAAAAGTAAATGTGCTTTGCTGTTGCATGTCTTGAAGATTCATAGACCAGGTAAATGATAATTAATTCCTTGCTTTATTTACGTCCGGTTTGATTGATGATGATGGAATCTTATTTTTCTTCGAAGAATAATGGAATTTCTTTCAAAGTATCAAAAAAAAAAAATCGGATCAACAAACCGCAGTGTTTATTAAGCTAATAGTCCTGTCTTACAGTGATGTCCTACTCTCTAATTTCTTCCTCGGCTCGTCGCACTTACTCATTCTCAGTCATGAACTATTGTTCTAAAAAGAGATTGCCTTGAAAACCCATAGACCAGGTAAATGATACATAATTGCTTGCTTTATTTATCTTTGGTTTGATTGGTGATGATTGAATCTTTTTTTCATCGAAGAATAATGGAACTTCTCTCAAAGTATCCAAAAAATATTCGGATCAACAAACCGCAGTGTTTATTAAGTTAGTAACTTGTCATACAGTGACGTCCTACTCTCTAATTTTCTTCCGCGGCTCGTCGCGATTACTCATTCTCAGTCATGAACTATTGTTCTAAAAAGACAACTAGAATCATTGAACAGATTTTTTTTTCAATAATAAAGGTAACTGCAATGAACGGATCTCCTTCGTGATTCGGCACTCGAATGGTACAAATGCCATCTTGTTGATAGTTCCTTCAATCAGGTCAAGTCGAATTACCAGAAAAACTGTTAAGTGAGCACAGTAGACTTGCAAAATTTTGGCTTAACTTGGATCAGACGCCCTTCCTTGTCAAAATGCCACATTAAAGATTCCATCTACCCCGTTGAATTATTCTTCGTAGCGAGGAACGTGTTCTTAAATTTTTGAAAAACCTGACTTGAAAACATTCCCATTGTAACATTATGCATTACCTTACTGCTTTTATAAACTAGTCTCTTAGTCTCAATCGTAAGAGAGCGAAATTGGAATATCGTATGTGACCACATTCCGTAAATAGATTAAGTAAAAAGGATAAATGAAATATTTTCATTTTCAAACAGAATTCACTCTAGCATCTTTCAGGTGTTTGAAATCTTCCATAGATAGATTTCAATTTTTTACTTTTTCTGTGGCTAGATTTACTGCGAAAAAAAAAGTCATCTCCATTGTTTTATTCAGCGCGTAAAAATCGGAATTGAACATGACCCTTTTGACCTGTACAACAATCCACTCTTTGGAGGGGTCTGAATGTCACGCAGCTGGTTGCGTGACGATCCCAAAGTACATCTTCTGTTAAACAAGAATTAATTAGAGTGGCTAATTTCTAACATCACTTTCAAAAAGGAAATTTCAGTTTTTCAGTTTCTTAAAGACATCTTTTAGTCAACTTAGAATAACTCTAAAAGTCTATTTTGGACAAATTTTTTTCATTACTAACTTGCGTGACTTGTTTTCTCTTATTACTTAAAAAACACTCTTCTCCTTGAAACAGAATCGCGAGCATTTCCAATCGTATGCTCAATTGGCAGCCATAGAAACTATTCTTACTCGATAAAAGCTAAGCCTATTTCGAAATCCGTGCGAGTCACTCAAGTATTTGACGCTTTCATTTTCTGAGAAGACCGTGTGACTCTGGGGACTTCCTAGTGTAAATTAACATCTAATTGACTTCCTCAATTTCCTGTATAAATAGATCGCCGATTCTTAAGATTTCCATTCCATTTGCAACTAGCAAAGATCAATATCAAGAGGAACTAAGGACTACAAATCAAGCTTGGAGAAAAACCCGTCACAAAGCAAATATGGTCGAGGTACGGTAAACTTACTATAAATTTAACTTTCCAGCCCATTCAATCGTGGATTCTATGTAGTTAAATTTTCAATTAGACAGTTAAGCCCGCGCAATTCATTTCTAGTCGACTGGTGCTATGTTCGATTTAGAACCTAAAAGATGTTCCGTTTTTTTTTTCAACTTTCCCGGACAGTCAATTGAAATCAGCGCGTGCGCTCGAATGGACATCCCCGAGCACAGACTTAGCAGAAGCGGAAACCTCTTCATAGCAGATTTGCCAGAGGGCGAACCTGGCCGTCAAATTCCTGTAGAATTTACCGGGAGCCATCGGAGCTACAAAACAGGTAAATTTAAGCCTATGGTAGGGTGTGATACTCACAAAGGCTGTTAGCATGTAGAAAAGCTTCAGCTTTTCTACATGTTAAAAGTGGCACAGTCTAAAATGATGGCGCATAATGTAACTGACTCAATGCCGATTTAAGTGCAAGTGGACCTTCATGTGTTTATAATTGACTTTATTGTAAATGTAATCTCCATGTAAAGACACCTACGGATTTTTTCTGTCATTTTCAATTTTGACAGCGAGTTAATTGCAAAAGTACTTTAAATGACGCCCAAATATCTGTGAACATTCACAAGGCCTTGTTAATCTAGTCATACTAGCAACTTTTGTGTTAAAACTATTCCATATAGTAATACAGAACTTTTCTGTTTTTACAATTAACGACTACGTAAAATTCGAGAACTAGTTTTCGTGAAGCGTTTTTGTCAGAGAACAAGAAAAAAACTTTGAGCTCGTAGGTTTCCTGTGTTTTAAACCCAGCTTCAAAACATTATTCAGCATGCCATTAGACTGATCACATGATTAAAATAGTCTTCAGTATGGTTCTGAGGTAAATTAAGTATTCATTAAAAAGTTCAGTTTACCTTAAATAATGACTTAGACTTTTTTATTTTCATGTTTCTAGTATTTTACATAGAAAAATCTTATAATTATGGGGCACATACCATAAGGTATGACTTGGATGGCAGCCATTACTACCTGTGTGTAGAAGGAAACAGGGTGTTTTTACAGGTGAGTTGTGATTTACTGAGGTTATGAAATTGTTATCACTTAAACTGCAACTTCCCATAAACAAATTACTTACGTAACAATTTACCACAAAGAGTGGGCAAAAAGTACTATTTGAATCTCTTTATTGGTTTACATTCTTAGTTATTTTATGTGGGAAATGATTATACGTGGAATAACTTTGAATCATTCTGTAGTAATGACTTGACCCACCCTGACCAATAATTCAGTCTTGTGTTACTTGCAGTAAGGTTACAAATGTCTAGTTTAGGTTGTTAATTCAGATCTATATTTCTGTTTTCAGTTGGGTACCCATCAGCCTGATGAAATGAAATGCATGTTTGAACTTCAACATGTCAACAAAGATAGTGATTTCATGTCTATCAAGTCTAAATACACTGGGAGGTACCTTGCCAGTGATGAAGATGGAAAGGCATCCATGGAGGAAGTGGAGCCTTCCTTAATGAAAGACGACCAGCCCACTGACAGACAAACATGGTTCCTTCTACACTTTGTGGAAACGGTGAAAAGAGAAAGAGAAAGTAAATTATACAGTTGTAACTTTGAGAGCACAAGAATTGACTATTCTGTCGCATGTCAGGCTCAAGTGGAAGCCTGTTAGGTGTAAATATGTTTCATTGTAAAAATACATGTACAGGAACAGAGTAGGAGAATTTTAAAATGTTTTTTTCTTTTCATCCTGGGACGGTTTGTTCCATATTTTATTTTATATATAGTATATCCACTTCTTTCCAGCTTAATAGTTTTTATTTGTTTGTGATACTTCAAAATGAAGGTGAGAAGGAAGCAAGTAAGTAGCATGATTGTTAACTGGTGAAAGAGACTGGAATAGATTCAATTTTTTTTTGCAAAATATAAGATACTTTATGGAGCTTTACATTTTAAGAAACTTCCTTCATCTGTTATGAAGTATTACTTTGCATTTGACTTTAATATGTTGTTGTAATAACATGATCTCAAGTAAGGAAATATTACTTATAATGTTCTAGGTAATGTAAGTTGTAACTGGTATTGTGACCAGAATATGTGCTTTACTCTATGAGTACCAGCACATTTCTAATAAAAGCAATACTATTGGAGACTTCAGTTGTTGTTGCTATTGATTTAAGACAATGGTAATGTACCTTGAGGAAAGGAAAAAAAAACGAAACTCACTCATTCAAATCAATTCAATCACACCTTTGTTAAACTATAGCATAAATATATGGCTAAAAGTTCAGTATGTATGTGCAGATATTATAGAACCAAAACTAGAGCAATCATCATCCATCTGCAGTTTAGAACACAGACAAATATTGAAAGGATTGAGTTGTTGACAACTCAAAGTAACTAATTGTAACTGACTGCAAGTGAGGGAAACTCATTTAAAATGACCAGCCTCTCTAGGAAGCCATTAAACACTGCTCCATAGGAATGAAGCTTCACAAACTATTGTGATGGAAATGGAATCTAAACTTTGCTTAAAACCAAATGAAAACTAAAAATAAAAACTTCAAAGAGATTTTAGACAGCTGGACCTGGTGGAAGGTACATGAGTCACCAAGTTTTTATTCCAAACGGATGAAAGAAAAACAGAATATAGATATGAAGAATTGTTTGAAAGCTACCTTTACAATCAAACTCAACTTCTTATTACTTTTATAATTTTGGTTTTATTAGTTAAGTTGACGATGTAAATTTGCCACTTTAAAGAGTTTTGGTGCTGACCCGTGGAGGGTTAACACTGACCAAGCATGAGCTTCAAACACTAGCTCTGACAAAGGGCTAATGCTCAGAACGAAAACTATGAGCTCTTTATGAACTTTTATGATACCCAATTTACATTATTAACTCCATTGATAAACCAAAATTATCTGGCCATACTCCCTCGCCAGTGCAGCACCACAGTTTCTTTAGAAACTTACCCCTTCATTCTTCTTAGTTTGACTTGCAATTATCCACAGTTGGGGCAGCCCTGAAATGAACAGTATTGCATTACACACTACCATGTAACTTACTCTGTTATTATTGAATTTTGATCCTTTCTGATAGTGGATACAATGCCTGGATTATTTTGTTGCAAGCCTGGGTGCTTGACAAGAAGAAAGAATAAGATATCTAGAGAGTAAAAGTAAATGAAATGGCATTCAAGTCCTCGAGAAAGAAGCAGGAAACAATGAAATGGTGAAAAGAAGTCTTTATCATACATTACTTGTGCCCTAATTTCCTAAGTTGGTACTATAAGTTGACTACCACAAAGAGTTTTTAAAACTGAAGTTTCGAGCGTTAGCCCCTTATCTGGCCGTTTTGTAATTGCGCCCTAGGCATTTGTTTACAAGCCGACGAAAGACCACGATAAATCACGTGCAAGTTGATCGATTGAATGCACACATTTGAGTACTTTATGAGAGGCGCAACATCTTCCTTTACGTAACGGGGACACCAAGACCACAATAACCAGTGAACAAAAACGCAAAAATTTACAAATCTCTTACAAAGCCCCCTAGTAGTACATCCGGGTGTTGCACCATGAACGGCGCCATGTTTGAAGCATCTCCCGCTCCATAAAGATATCTACTTTCCATGTAATACACAATGAATTGTCCCGCTCTTCTTCAACTTAATTTTTCGCCAATCCACTGGATAAATCGCTATCCAATAAACAGCGCAGTACATTTTCTAAACAGCTATCCACTGGATGGCAAATTATCCGTCGGATAGTGTTATCCGCTTTTCTACAGCTGGACTCCGTTGTTTTATTTTAGTAGTTTGTTTTGGCCCCTTTCTTACACACACAACTTGTTAATCATTCATCAAGGAAACCTCCCCAAATACAACCATCAGCCTAAATTCATAAATTTTAATTAATTATTTATTTATTGATTCTTCCTACAACCTGAATAATGTTGATGCAAAAGTTATGAAACTGTAACAGGGGACCCGGAAACACTAAACAGCAGCCACGTTGAAGTTAAGCTGAATAGCACCGACCACAATATCACGAGATTTATACCTTTACTGGAACAAACTTCCGTTCATTGAAAATTTTTACAAACTTTTGCCTAAAATGTGCTCAAGCCTGAATAACTTGCAGATAACTACATGGTTGAGGATATAATAATGTTAGTTCCAAAATATACAAAGATGTGAAAATTTTCAGTTCATGTGACAAATTTCAATTTAATTTTGGAATAATTACAGTGCATTTGCACAACGCGATAAATCACTCTTTTAAAAAGTGTATTAAATCATAATCTTTTGAAACCAATTCTGGTTTCTGAAAAATGGTAAAAGTTGTAAGGTGTCAATGGGAACTCAAAGTAAAGACATATCATTGGCCTCAAGTTAAAGAGACTTTGGCAACTCCGCTGATCAATTCCAAGCTTCAACATCCCCCCCCTCAGGCAACCCATGGGTATTTGATTGTCATCCATGCCTGGGGATATTTGAACCTTGTCTAGGCGGGTTGGAGCATTTGAGCTGGAAGTGTCAATTCTTTCCTGCATAATACACCTGTTTAATGGAGGAGTTAAAGGGTAACGAGTCTACAACATTCTTTTATCGAACAAAGAATCATTCAACATTGAGTGGGGCATTTGAATGCAATTATTTTGACGGAGAGGGGGTGGGGAGTAAAACAAGCCAATCTTCAAAAGTACAAATGCCAGGGGAGTCGCTCAGGGAAAGGGAATGTTTAGGCTTCGAAGTGACTAATGCATTAGCAGCCACTCAAAAAAATAGCAGCAATCAGGACCACAGACCAAGTCAATATTGATCTTATTTCAATTTGAAGTCTGATTGGTTGAGAGAAGAGGGTTTTCTAGTCATGATCACTGTTCATTGCAAAACTAAACCAGATGAATGCATTTAACCATATTACTTTCAACCCTCCACTGAAAATTGGAGTATAGGGATAAATTACGTTTACGTATTACAACCAAGCAAACCTTCAAAATAGAAACCTCACAGAGGGTGACAAAAGCTTTCACAAATAAGATCTGTGTGAGCAACATGACCTTTTTTTCAGTGGGAGAGTTCGTAGGAGACTATGTGAACAATCATGTCAAACGGTTTGAATTCATTTTGTGCTGTATGGAATTCATGTTCAATCATTAAAAGAATCAAAAAGGGAGAATGACTTCATGTTACGGACCATTCGTTATTGATACTAGGGGGTGGGATTGAGTGTAATTCAGCAGTTTCCATTGATTTTGCAAGTGATTGGCCTTAATTCCATAGCCGACGTTTCATGCAGTACAAATAAGACTGTGTGTAATGTGTAAATGTTTACCACTGAACTCTTGATCATTCCAAAAGGTGAAAAAAGTTTTAAGAAAGCCACGGGAACGACGAAAAATCTTCTGAGCTGTAGCTGTTATACGACTGCACTACGGAAAAACCTCTCAACGACAGAATTCTTAGAAGATACTTCGAAGAATGGAATTTCCCTTAAAGTATCAAAAAAAAATTATCGAATCAACAAACCGCAGTGTTTATTAAGCTAATAGTCTTGTCATACAGTGATGTCCTACTCTCTAATTTTCTTCCTCGGCTCGTCGCAATTACTCATTCTCAGTCATTAACTATTGTTCTAAAAAGAGATAGAATCATTGAACAGATTTTTTTCAATAATCAAGGTAACTGCAATAAATGGATCTCCTTCGTGATTGGGCAATTGAAGGGTACAAATGCCATCTTGTTGATAGATTCGTCAATCCGGTTAAGTCGAATTACCAAAAAAAATGTCAAGTGAGCACATTAGACTTGCAAAATGTTGGCTAAACTTGGATCAGACGCCCTTCCTTGTCAAAATGCCGAATTAAAGGTTTCATCTACCTACCCCGTTGAATTATTCTTCGTAGCAAGGAACGTCTTCTTAAATTTTTGAAAAACCTGACTTGAAAACATTCCCATTGTAACATTATGCATTACCTTACTGCTTTTACAAACTAGTCTCTTAGTCTCAATCGTAAGAGAGCGAAATTGGAATATCGTATGTGACCACATTCCGTAAATAGATTAAGTAAAAAGGATTAATGAAATTTTTCATTTTCAAATAGAATTCACACTAGCATCTTTCAGGTGTTTGAAATCTTCCATAGATAGATTTCAATTCTTTACTTCTTCTGTGGCTAGATTCACTGCCAAAAAAAAGTCATCTCCATTGTTTTATTCAGCCCGTAAAAATCGGAATTGAACATGATCCTTTTGCCCTGTACAACATTCCACTCTTTGGAGGGGCCTAAATGTCACGCAGCTGGTTGCGTGACGATCCCAAAGTACATATTCTGTTAAACAAGAATAAATTTGAGTGGCTAATTTCTAATATCACTTTCAAAAAGGAAATTTCAGTTTTTCATTTCCTTAAAGACATATCTTTCAGTCAACTTAGAATAACTCTACAAGGTCTATTTTGGACATCTTTTTTCTAGCTTACTAACTTACTAACACTCTCCTCATTGAAACAGAATCGCGATGATTTCCAATCGTATGCTCAATTGGCAGCCATAGAAACTATTCTTACCCGATAAAAGCTCAGCTTATTTCGAAATCCGTGTGAGTCACTCAAGTATTTGACACTTTCATATTCTAAGAAGACCGCGTGACTCTGGGGACTTCCTGGTGTAAATTAACATCTAATTGACTTCCTCAATTTCCTGTATAAATAGATCGCCGATTCTTAAGATTTCCATTCCATTTGCAACTAGCAAAGATCAATATCAAGAGGAACTAAGGACTACAAATCAAGCTTGGAGAAAAACCCGTCACAAAGCAAATATGGTCGAGGTACGGTAAACTTACTATAAATTTAACTTTCCAACCCATTCAATCGTGGATTCCATGCAGTTAAATTTTCAATTAAACAGTTAAGCCCGCGCAATTCATTTCTAGTCGACTGGTGCTATGTTCGATTTAGAACCTAAAAGATGTTCCGTTTTTTTTTTTCAACTTTCCCGGACAGTCAATTGAAATCAGCGCGTCCGCTCGAATGGACATCCCCGAGCACAGACTTAGCAGAAGCGGAAACCTCTTCATAGTAGATTTACCAGAGGTCGTCAAATTCCTGTAGAGTTTACCGGGAGCCATCGGAGCTACAAAACAGGTAAATTTAAGCCTATGGTAGGGTGTGATCCTCACAAAGGCTGTTAGCATGTAGAAAAGCTTCAGCTTTTCTACATGTTAAAAGTGGCACAGTCTAAAATGATCGCGCATAATGTAACTGACTCGATGCTGATCTAAGTGCAAGTGGACCTTAATGTGTTTACAGATTGACTTTATTGTAAATGTAATCTCCATGTAAAGACACCTACGGATTTTTTCAGTTATTTTCAATTTTGACGGTGAGTTAATTGCAAAACTACTTTAAATGACGCCCAAATATCTGTGAACATTCACAAGGCCTTGTTAATCTAGTCATACTAGCAACTTTTGTGTTAAAACTATTCCATATAGTAATACAGAACTTTTCTGTTTTTGCAATTAACGACTACGTAAAATTCGAGAACTAGTTTTCGTGAAGTGTTTTTGTCAGAGAACAAGAAAAAAACTTTGAGCTTGTAGGTTCCCTGTGTTTTAAACCCAGCTTCAAAACATTATTCAGCATGCCACTAGACTGATCACATGATTAAAATAGTCTTCAGTATGGTTCTGAGGTAAATAAAGTATTCATTAAAAAGTTCAGTTTACCTTAAATAATGACTTAGACTTTTTTATTTTCATGTTTCTAGTATTTTACGTAGAAAAATCTTATAATTATGGGGCGCATACCATAAGATATGACTTGGATGGCAGCCATTACTACCTGTGTGTAGAAGGAAACAGGGTGTTTTTACGGGTGAGTTGTGATTTACTGTGGTTATGTAATTGTTATCACTTAAACTGCAACTTCCCATAAACAAATTATTTACATAACAATTTAGCACAAAGATGGGCAAAAAGTAACTATTTGAATCTCTTTATTGGTTTACATTCTTAGTTATTTTATGTGGGAAATGATTATCTGTGGAATTAACTTTGAATCATTCTGTAGTAATGACTTGACCCACCCTGACCAATAATTCAGTCTTGTGTTACTTGCAGTAAGGTTACAAATGTCTAGTTTAGGTTGTTAATTCAGATCTATATTTCTGTTTTCAGTTGGGTACCCATCAGCCTGATGAAATGAAATACATCTTTGAACTTCAACATGTCAACAAAGATAGTGATTTCATGTCTATCAAGTCTAAATACACCGGGAGGTACCTTGCCAGTGATGAAGATGGAAAGGCATCCATGGAGGAAGTTGAGCCTTCCTTAATGAAAGACGACCAGCCCACTGACAGACAAACATGGTTCCTTCTACACTTTGTGGAAACGGTGAAAAGAGAAAGAGAAAGTAAATTATACAGTTGTAACTTTGAGAGCACAAGTATTGACTATTCTGTCACATGTCAGGCTCAAGTGGAAGCCTGTTAGGTGTAAATATGTTTCAATGCAAAAATACATGTACAGCAACAGAATAGGAGAATTTTAAAATGTTTTTTCTTTTCATCCTGGGACGTTTTGTTCCATGTTTTATTTTTACTATTTCTTTAATGGAGTTTGGATTTATTTCTTGCACATTGTATATCCACTTCTTTCCAGTTTAATAGTTTTTATTGGTTTGTGATACTTCGAAATGTAGGTGAGAAGGAAGCAAGTAATTCATGATTGTTAACTGGTGAAAGAGACTGGAATAGATTCAATATTTGTTTTTTTGCAAAACGTAGGATATTTCATGTAGCTCTACATTTTAAGATACTGCCTTGATATGTTATCAATGTAATGTAGTTTTACTACATATTTCACTTTTATAGGTTCCAATAACATGACTTTAAGTAAGGAAATATTGCTCATAAAGTTCTAAGTAATACATAAGTTGTAGCTGTTACTGTAACCAGAATATGTGCTTTACTCAATGAGTACCAGTATATTTCTAATAAAAGAATTATAAGTGGAGACTTCAGTTGTTGTTGCTATTGGTTTAAGACTATGGTAATGTACCTTTAGGAGAGGAAAATGAAAATGAAACGAACTCATTCAAATCAATTCAATTACACCTTTGTTTAAACTACAAGGAAGTTGCACCACATTTTCTTGTTTCTCTGGCGGATCAAATTTTCTGACAGTTCAGATTTTTTGAGGGATTTATTTCAATAGAGATGGAAAACCGACAACAGCAAAAGCTCTTTAAAAGAAGATAATGAATACTCTCTCGATCAAATTTTATTTATCACCAATTTACACGGCCAATGCCCCATTAATGTTCTTAAAAGTATTACTCTGTTAATAAGTAAAACTTCGACCTAACATTTAAAAAAAAAAAAATTAACCCAAGTTACAATACCATTGTGCAAGCAATGAGGTGTAAGCTTTCTTCTGACGAGACTGGATTAAATATGCATTTTTTGATACAACTGTCAGGCAGAAGCCAGAAACAATGTTTTCTTTGTCTTCATACACTTCCTTAAAAGCATACTTGCTCTTCAATTGAATTTTAGGATAATTACAGTTCATCTGTTAGTGAAAGATCTTCCTAGTTCCTCCCCTGCTATAAATAATGAGTGGTATCCTAGTTGCATAGCCGACGTTTCATGCAGTACAAAGGAAACTGTGTCCCCGGTTTATATTTACCACTGAACAAGAAATCTTCTGGGCTGTAGCTGTTACACGGCTGCACCTCGGACAAACCTCTCAACGACAAAAAAGAGTGAAGAATTAACGATATCAAATTTAAAACAAACCTTGTAAATGGGTATGGTATAAGAACGCCTAGAAAACCAATGTGAAGTACGCCATCAGGTGTAAATCTCCCGCGCGATCATAAAAATTAGGCGTCATGTAAGCGTCAAGCGTAAATGAACCGTCTTGCTCATCTCAGAGAGCGATTTATGTCGTAGTTGGTCTCTTTTCTTAGTTTAACATTTAATACAAGCACAAAGATTATAAAATAAAATAAAGAAAACAAAGCCGCGCAGTAGCAAGGAACATAATGGCGAGGTAAGAGGCAGCGCTCTGCGGAAAGATTATAAAGTGCAGAAGACTGCAAATTTCATTTTTTTTCTCCATAGCTCTGGTAGGGAAAACGTAAAGAAAACAGAAAAAGGTAAATGTGTTTTGCTGTTGCATGTCTTGAAGATTCATAGACCAGGTAAATGATACACAAGTGCTTGCTTTGTTTACCTCCGGTTTGATTGGTGATGATGGAATCTTATTTTTCTTCATAATGTAATTCCTTTCAAAGTATCAAAAAAAAAAAAAAACCAAAAAAAATCGGATCAACAAACCGCAGTGTTTATTAAGCTAGTAATCTTGTCATACAGTGATGTCCTACTCTCTAATTTTCTTCCTCGGCTCGTCGCAACTACTCATTTTCAGTCATTAACTATTGTTCTAAAAAGAGATAGAATCATTTAACAAATTTTTTTCAATAATTAAGGTAACTGCTATGAATGGATCTCCTTCGTGATTGGGCAATCGAAGGGTACAAATGCCATCTTGGTGATAGTTCCGTCAATCTGGTTAAGTCGAATTACCAGAAAAACTGTTAGGTGAGCACAGTAGACTTGCAAAATTTTGGCTAAACTTGGATCAGACGCCCTTCCTTGTCAAAATGCCAAATTAAAGATTTCATCTATCTACCCCTTTGAATTATTCTTCGTAGCGAGGAACGTGTTCTTAAATTTTTGAAAAACCTGACTTGAAAACATTCCCATTGTAACATTATGTATTACCTTACTGCTTTTACAAACTGGTCTCTTAGTCTCAATCGTAAGAGAGAGAAATTGGAATATCATATGTGACCACATTCCGTAAATAGATTAAGTAAAAAAGATTAATGAAATATTTTCATTTTCAAATAGAATTCACACTAGCATCTTTCAGGTGTTTGAAATCTTCCATAGATAGATTTCAATTCTTTACTTCTTCTGTAACTAGATTAACTGCGAAAAAAAAAAAAGTAATCTCCATTGTTTTATTCAGCGCGTAAAAATCGGAATTGAACATGATCCTTTTGCCCTGTACAACATTCCACTCTTTGGAGGGGCCTGAATGTCACGCAGCTGGTTGCGTGACGATCCCAAAATACATCTTCTGTTAAACAAGAATAAATTAGAGAGGCTAATTTCTAATATCACTTTCAAAAAGGAAATTTCAGTTTTTCAGTTTCTTAAAGACATATCTTTTAGTCAACTTAGAATAACTCTAAAAGTCTATTTTGGACAAATTTTTTTAGATTACTAACTTGCGTGACTTGTTTCCTCTTATTATTTGAAAAACATTCTCCTCATTGGAACAGAATCGCGAGCATCTCCAATCGTATGCTCAATTGGCAGCCATAGAAACTATTCTTACCCGATAAAAGCTCAGCTTATTTCGAAATCCGTGCGAGTCACTTAAGTATTGGACGCTTTCATTTTCTAAGACCGCGTGACTCTGGGGACTTCCTGGTGTAAATTAACATCTAATTGACTTCCTCAATTTCCTGTATAAATAGATCGCCGATTCTTAGGATTTCCATTCCATTTGCAACTAGCAAAGATCAATATTAAGAGGAACTACAAGCTTAGAGAAAAAACCGTCACAAAGCAAATATGGTCGAGGTACGGTAAACTTACTTTAAATTTAACTTTCCAACCCATTCAATAGTGGATTTCACGCAGTTAAATTTTCAATTAAAGAGTTAAGCCCGCGCCATTCATTTCTAGTCGCCTGGTGCTATGCTCGATTTAGATCCTAAAAGATGTTCCGTTTTTTTTCTTCAACTTTCCCGGACAGTCAATTGAAATCAGCGCGTGCGCTCGAATGGACATCCCCGAGCACAGACTTAGCAGAAGCGGAAACCTCTTCATAGCAGATTTGCCAAAGAGCGAACCTGGTCGTCAAATTCCTGTAGAGTTTACTGGGAGCCATCGAGGCTACAAAACAGGTAAATTTAAGCCTATGGTAGAGTGTGATCCTCACAAAGGCTGTTAGCATGTAGAAAAGCTTCAGCTTTTCTACATCTTAAAAGTGGCATAGTCTAAAATGATCGCGCATAATGTAACTGACTCGATGCCGATTTAAGTGCAAGTGGACCTTAATGTGTTTACAGATTGACTTTATTGTAAATGTAATCTACATGTAAAGACACCTACGGATTTTTTCAGTCGTTTTCAATTTTGACGGCGAGTTAATTGCAAAACTACTTTAAATGACGCCCAAATATCTGTGAACATTAACAAGGCCTTGTTAATCTAGTTATACTAGCAACTTTTGTGTTAAAACTATTCCATATAGTAATACAGAACTTTTCTGTTTTTGCAATTCATAACTACGTAAAATTCGATAACTAGTTTTCGTGAAGTGTTTTTGTCAGAGAACAGGAAAAAAAACTTTGAGCTTGTAGGTTCCCTGTGTTTTAAACCCAGCTTCAAAACATTATTCAGCATGCCACTAGACTGATCACATGATTAAAATAATCTTCAGTATGGTTCAGAGGTAAATTAAATATACATTAAAAAGTTCAGTTTACCTCAAATAATAAGTTAGAATTTTTTATTTTCATGTTTCTAGTCTTTTACATAGAAAAATCTTATAATTATGGGGCACATACCATAAGGTATGACTTGGATGGCAGCCATTACTACCTGTGTGTAGAAGGAAACAGGGTGTTTTTACAGGTGAGTTGTGATTTACTGTGGTTATGAAATTGTTATCACTTTAAGTGGAACCTCCCATAAATAAATTACTTACGTAACAATTTAGCACGAAGAATGGGCAAAAAGTAACTATTTGAATCTCTTTCTTGGTTTACATTCTTAGTTATTTTATGTAGGAAATGATTATCTGTGGAATAACTTTGAATCGTTCTGTAGTAATGACTTGACCCCACCCTGACCAATTTAGTCTTGTGTTACTTGCAGTAAAGTTACAAATGTCTAATTTAGGTTGTTAATTCAGATCTATATTTTTGTTTTTAGTTGGGTGCCCATCAGCATCGTGAAATGAAATACATCTTTGAAGTTCAACATGTCAACAAAGATAGTGATTTCATGTCTATTAAGTCTAAATACACTGGGAGGTACCTTGCCAGTGATGAAGATGGAAAGGCATTTATGGAAGAAGTCGAGCCTTCCTTAATGAAAGGCAACCAGCCGACTGACAGACAAACATGGTTCCTTCTACACTTTGTGGAAACGGTGAAAAGAGAAAGAGAAAGTACATTATACAGTTGTAACTTTGAGAGCACAAGTATTGACTATTCTGTCACATGTCATGCACAAGTGGAAGCCTGTTAGGTGTTAATATGTTTCAATGTAAAAATACATGTACAGGAACAGAGTAGGAGAATTTTAAAATGTTTTTTCTTTTCATCCTGGTTTCTTCCACGTTTTATTTTTATTGTTTTTTTAATGGAATTTGGATTTATTTCTTGCACATTGTATATCCACTTCTTTCCAGCTTAATAGTTTTTATTAGTTCGTGATACTTCGAAATGTAGGTGAGAAGGAAGCAAGTAATTCATGTTTGTTAACTGGTGAAAGAGACTGGAATAGATTCAATTTTTTTTTTGCAAAATATAAGATACTTTATGGAGCTTTACATTTTAAGAAACTTCCTTCATCTGTTATGAAGTATTACTTTGTATTTGACTTTAATATGTTGTTGTAATAACATGACCTCAAGTAAGGGAATATTACTTATAATGTTCTAGGTAATGTAAGTTGTAAGTGGTACTGTAACCAGAATATGTGCTTTACTCTACGAGTACCAGTATATTTCTAATAAAAGCAATACTAGCGGAGAAAAAAAAACGAAACTCACTCATTCAAATCAATTCAATCACACCCTTGTTTAAACTACAGCATAAATACATGCCTAAAAGTGCAGTATGTTCATGCAGTAATTATAGAACCAAAACTAGAGCAATCATCATCCATTTAGAACACAGACAAATATTGAAAGGATTGAGTTGTTGACAACTCAAAGCAACTAATTGTAACTGACTGCAAGCGAGGTAAACTCATTTAGTGTCCAAGTGGACTGAATGACCAGCCTCTCTAGGAAGCCATTAAACACTGCTCCATAGGAATGAAGCTTCACAAACTATTGTGATGGAAATGGAATCTAAACTTTGCTTAAAACCAAATGAAAACTAAAAATAAAAACTTCAAAGAGATTTTAGACAGCTGGACCTGGTGGAAGGTACATGAGTCACCAAGTTTTTATTCCAAACTGATGAAAGAAAAACAGAAGATAGATATGAAGAATTGTTTGAATGCTACCTTTACAATCAAACTCAACTTCTTATTACTTTTATAATTTTGGTTTTATTAGTTAAGTTCGCAATGTAAATTTGCCACTTTAAAGAGTTTTGGTGCTGACATGTGGAGGGTTAACACTGACAAAGCACGAGCTTCAAACATTAGCTCTGACAAAGGGCTAATGCTCAGAACGACAGCTTTGAAACTCTTTATGAACTTTTATGATACCCAATTTACATTATTAACTCCATTGATAAACCAAAATTATCTGGTCATACTCCCTCGCCAGTGCAGCACCACAGTTTCTTTAGAAACTTACCCCTTCATTCTTCTTAGTTTGACTTGCAATTATCCACACTAGGGGTTGGGACAGCCCTGAAATGAACAGTATTGCATTACACACTACCATGTAACTTACTCTGTTATTATTGAATTTGGATCCATTCTGATAGTGGATACAATGCCTGGATTATTTTGTTGCAAGCCTGGGTGCTTGACAAGAAGAAAGAATAAGATATCTAGAGAGTAAAAGTAAATGAAATGGCATTCAAGTCCCCGAGAAAGAAGCAGGAAACAATGAAATGGTGAAAAGAAGTCTTTATCATACATTACTTGTGCCCTAATTTCCTAAGTTGGTACTATAAGTTGACTGCCATAAAGAGTTTTTAAAACTGAAGTTTCGAGCGTTAGCCCCTTATCTGGCCGTTTTGTAATTGCGCCCTAGGCATTTGTTTACAAGCCGACGAAAGACCACGAAAAATCACGTGCAAGTTGATCGATTGAATGCACACATTTGAGTACTTTATGAGAGGCGCAACTTCTTCCTCTTGGTAACGGGGACACCAAGACCACATTAACCAGTGAACAAAAACGCAAAAATTTACAAATCTCTTACAAAGCCCCCTAGTAGTACATCCGGGTGTAGCACCATGGACGGCGCCATGTTTGAAGCATCTCCCGCTCCATAAAGATATTTACTTTCCATGTAACACAAAATGAATTGTCCCGCTCTTCTTCAACTTAATTTTTCGCCAATCCACTGGATAAATCGCTATCCAGTGAACAGCGCAGTACATTTTCTAAACAGTTATCCGCTGGATGGCAAATTATCCGTCGGATAGTGTTATCCGCTTTTCTACAACTGGGCTCTGTTGTTTTATTTTAGTAGTTTGTTTTGGCCCCTTTCTTACACACACAACTTGTTAATCATTCATCAAGGAAACCTCCCCAAATACAACCATCAGCCTAAATTCATAAATTTTAATTGGTTATTTATTTATTGATTCTTCCTACAACCTGAATAATGTAGATGCAAAAGTTATGAAACTGTAACAGTGGACCCGGAAACACTAAACAGTAGCCACGTTGAGGTTAAGCTGAATAGCGCCGACCACAACATCACGAGATTTATACCTTTACTGGAACAAACTTCCGTTCATTGAAAATTTTTTGCCTAAAATGTGCTCAAGCCTGAATAACTTGCAGATAACTACATGATTGAGGATATAATAATGTTAGTTCCAAAATATACAAAGATGTGAAAATTTTCAGTTCATGTGACAAATTTCAATTTAATTTTGGAATAATTACAGTGCATTTGCACAACGCGATAAATCACTCTTTTAAAAAGTGTATTAAATCATAATCTTTGAAACCAATTCTGGTTTCTGAAAAATGGTAAAAGTTGTAAGGTGTCAATGGGAACTCAAAGTAAAGACATATCATTGGCCTCAAAGAGGCCAATGATATGACTCTTCTCTCAAAGAGACTTTGGCAACTCCGCTGATCAATTCCAAGCTTCAACATCCCCCCTCAGGCAACCCATGGGTATTTGATTGTCATCCATGCCTGGGGATATTTGAACCTTGCCTAGGCGGGTTGGAGCATTTGAGCTGGAAGTGTCAATTCTTTCCTGCATAATACACCTGTTTAATGGAGGAGTTAAAGGGTAACGAGTCTACAACATTCTTTTATCGAACAAAGAATCATTCAACATTGAGTGGGGCATTTGAATGCAATTATTTTGACGGAAGGGGGGGGGGGTGGGGAGTAAAACAAGCCAGTCTTCAAAAGTACAAATGCCAGGGGAGTCGCTCAGGGAAAGGGAATGTTTAGGCTTCGAAGTGACTAACGCATTAGCAGCCAATCAAAAAAAATAGCAGCAAGCAGGACCACAGACCAAGTCAATATTGATCTTATTTCAATTTGAAGTCTGGTTGGTTGAGAGAAGAGGGTTTTCTAGTCATGATCACTGTTCATTGCAAAACTAAACCAGATGAATGCATTTAACCATATTACTTTCAACCCTCCACTGAAAATTGGAGTATAGGGATATATTACGTTTACGTATTACAACCAAGCAAACCTTCAAAATAGAAACCTCACAGAGGGTGACAAAAGCTTTCACAAATAGAATCTGTGTGAGCAACATGACCTTTTTTTCAGTTGGAGAGTTCGTAGGAGCCTATGTGAACAATCATGCCAAACGGTTTGAATTCATTTTTTCCTGTATGAAATTCATGTTCAATCATTAAAAGAATCAAAAAGGGAGAATGACTTCATGTTACGGACCATTCGTTATTGATACTAGGGGGTGGGATTGAGTGTAATTCAGCAGTTTCCATTGATTTTGCGAGTGATTGGCCTTAGTTCAAAGCCGACGTTTCATGCAGTACAAATAAGACTGCGTCCCTGGTAAATGTTTACCACTGAACGCTTGATCATTCCAAAAAGTGAAAAAAGTTTTAAGAAAGCGACGGGAACGACAAGAAATCTTCTGGGCTGTAGCTGTTACACGACTGCACTAAACCTCTCAACGACAAAAAAGAGTGAGGAATTAGCGATATCAAATTTAAACCAAACCTTGTAACTGGGTATGGTATAAGAACGCCCAGCAAACCAAAGTGAGGTACGCCATCAGGTAAAAATCTCCAGCGTGATCATGAAAATTAGGCGTCATGTAAGTGTCAAGCGTCAATGAACTGTCTCACTCATCTCAGAGAGCGATTTATGTCGTAGTTGGTCTCTTTTCTTAGTTTTTACATCAAACACAAGTATAAAAGCAGTAGCAAGGAACATAATGGCGAGGTAAGAGGCAGCATTCTGCGGAAAGCTTATCAAGTGCAGAAGACTGCAAATTTCATTTTTTTTTTCTCCATAGCTCTGGTAAGGAAAACGTAAAGAAAACAGAAAAAGGTAAATGTGTTTTGCTGTTGCATGTCTTGAAGATTCATAGACAGGTAAATGATACATAATTGCTTGCTTTATTTATCTCCGGTTTGATGGTGATGATGGAATCTTATTTTTCTTCGAAGAATAATGGAATTTCTTTCAAAGTATCCAAAAATAAAAATTCGGATCAACAAACCGTGGCGTTTATCAAGTTAGTAATCTTGTCTTACAGTGATGTCCTACTTCCTAATTTTCTTCCGCGGCTCGTCACGATTACTCATTCTCAGTCACGAACTATAGTTCTACAAAGACATCTAGATTCATTTAACAGATTTTTTTCAATAAGTAAGGTAACTGCAATGAATGGATCTCCTTCGTGATTGGGCAATCGAAGGGTACAAATGTCATCTTGTTGATAGTTCCGTCAATCAGGTCAAGTCGAATTACTGTAAAACTGATACGTGATCACAGTAAACACAGGTTTTCAAACTTGCAAAATGTTGGCTAAACTTGGATCAGACGCCCTTCCCTGTCAAAATGCCGAATTTAAGATTCCATCTATCTACCCCGTTGAATTATTCTTCTTAGCAAGAAACGTGTTATTCAATTTTTGAAACACGCGACTTGAAAACATTCCCTTTGTAACATTATGCATTATGTGACTGCTTTGACAAACTAGTTATTTAAGAGTCTCTTAGTCTCAATCGTAAGAGAGCGAAATTGGAATGTCATATGTGACTAGATTCCGTAAATAGACTAAGTAAAAAGGATTAATGAAATATTTTCATTTTCAAACAGAATTCACTCTAGCATCTTTCAGGTGTTTGAAATCTTCCATAGATAGATTTCAATTTTTTCTTCTTCTGTGGCTAGATTTACTGCAAAAAGAAAAAACTAATCTCCTTTGTTTTATTCCGCGCGTAACAATCGGAACTGAACATGACCCTTTGGCCTATAAAACATTTCTCTCTCTGGTGGGGCCTGAATGTCACGCAGCCGGTTGCGTGACGATCCCAAAGTAAATCTTCTATTTGGACAAGAATAAATTAGAGTGGCTAATTTCTAACATCACTGTGAAAAAGGAAAGTTCAGTTTTTCAGTTTCTTAAAGAAATATCTTCTAGCCAATTTAGAATAACTCTAAAAGTCTATTTTGGACAAATTTTTTTTAGATTCTTAACTTGCGTGACTTGTTTTCTCTTATTATTTGAAAAACACTCTTCTCCTTGAAACAGAATCTCGAGCATTTCCAACTATATACTCAATTGGCAGCCATAGAAACTACTCTTACTCGATAAAAGCTCAGCTTATTTCGAAATCCGTGCGAGTCACTCAAGTATTTGACGCTTTCATTTTCTAAGAAGACCGCGTGACTCTGGGGACTTCCTGCTGTCAATTTAACATCTGACTTCCTCAACTTTCTGTATAAAGAGATCGTCAATTCTAAAGTTTTCCATTCCATTTGCAATAAGCAAAGATCAATATCAAGAGAAACTAGGGACTACAGATCAAGCTTGGAGAAAAACCCGTCACAAGGCAAATATGGTCGAGGTACGGTAAACTTACTATACATTTAATTTACTATACAATTAATGAGTTTAGCCCGCGCCATTCATTTCTAGTCGCCTGGTGCTATGTTCGATTTAGATCCTAAAAGATGTTTTGGTTTTTTTTCTAACTTTCCCGGACAGTCAATTGAAATCAGCGCGTGCGCTCGAATGGACATCCCCGAGCACAGACTTAGCAGAAGCGGAAACCTCTTTATGGCAGATTTGCCGAAGAGCGAACCTGGTCATCAAATTCCTGTAGAGTTTACCGGGAGCCATCGGAGCTACAAAACAGGTAAATTTAGGCGTATGGTAGGATGCGATCCTCACAAAGCTGTTATGAAGCTTTCCTGCATGTTAAAAGTGGCATAGTCCAAAATGATCGCGCATAATGTAACTGACTCGATGCCGATTTAAGTGCAAGTGGACCTTAATGTGTTTACAGATTGACTTTATTGTAAATGTAATCTCCATGTAAAGACACCTAGGAACTTTTTCTCTCATTATTAATTTTGACGGCGAGTTCATTGCAAAACTACTTTAAGTGACGCCCAAATATCTGTGAACATTCACAAGGCCTTGTTAATTAAGTCATACTAGCAACTTTTGTGTTAAAACTATTCCATATAGTAATACAGAACTTTTCTGTTTTTACAATTAACGACTACGTAAAATTCTATAACTAGTTTTCGTGAAGTGTTTTTGTCAGAGAACAAGAAAAAAACTTTGAGCTTGTAGGTTCCCTGTGTTTTAAACCCAGCTTCAAAACATTATTCAGCATGCCACTAGACTGATCACATGACTAAAATAATCTTCAGTATGGTTCTGAGGTAAATTAAATATACATTAAAAAGTTCAGTTTACCTCAAATAATAAATTAGACTTTTTTAATTTCATGTTTCTAGTCTTTTACATAGAAAAGTCTTATAATTATGGGGCACATACCATAAGATATGACTTGGATGGCAGTCATTACTACCTGTGTGTAGAAGGAAACAAGGTGTTTTTACGGGTGAGTTGTGATTTACTGTGGTTATGAAATTATCACTTTTCAACTGCAACTTCCCATATACAAATTACTTACGTAACAATTTAACACAAAGAGTGGGCAAAAAGTAACTATTTGAATCTCTTTCTTGTTGTATTTTCAGTTGGGTGCCCATCAGCCTGATGAAATGAAATACATCTTTGAAGTTCAACATGTCAACAAAGATAGTGATTTCATGTCTATTAAGTCTAAATACACTGGGAGGTACCTTGCCAGTGATGAAGATGGCAAGGCATTTGTGGAGGAAGTGGTGCCTTCCTTAATGAAAGATGACCAGCCCACTGACAGACAAACATGGTTCCTTCTACACTTTGTGGAAACGGTGAAAAGAGAAAGAGAAAGTACATTATACAGTTGTAACTTTGAGAGAACAAGTATTGACTATTCTGTCACATGTCAGGCTCAAGTGGAAGCCTGTTAGGTGTAAATATGTCTCAATGTAAAAATACATGTACAGGAACAGAGTAGGAGAATTTTAAAATTTTTTCTTTTCATCCTGGGAAGGTTTGTTCCATGTTTTATTTTTATTTATTTATTTATTTTTTATGGAGTTTGGATTTATTTCTTGCACATTGTATATCCAGTTCTTTCTGGCTGAATAGTTTTTATTCGTTTCTGATACTTCGAAATGTAGGTGAGAAGGAAGCAAGTAATTCACGTTTGTTAACTGGTGAAAGAGACTGGAATAGATTCAATTTTTTTTTGCAAAATATAAGATACTTTATGGAGCTTTACATTTTAAGAAACGTCCTTCATCTGTTATCAAGTATTACTTTGTATTTGACTTTAATATGATGTTGTAATAACATGACCTCAAGTAAGGAAATATTACTTATAATGTTCTAGGTAATGTAAGTTGTAAGTGGTACTATAACCAGAATATGTGCTTTACTCAACGAGTACCAGTATATTTCTAATAAAAGCAATATTAGCGGAGACTTCAGTTGTTGTTGCTATTGGTTTAAGACAATAGTAATGTACCTCGAGGAGAGGAAAAAAAAACGAAACTCACTCATTCAAATTAATTCAATCGCACCTTTGTTTATACTACAGCATAAATATATGCCTAAAAGTGCAGTATGTTTGTGCAGTTATTATAGAACCAAAACTAGAGCAATCATCATCCATCTGCAGTTTAGAACACAGACAAATATTGAAAGGATTGAGTTGTTGACAACTCAAAGCAACTAATTGTAACTGACTGCAAGTGAGGGAAACTCATTTACTGTCCAAGTGGACTGAATGACCAGCCTCTCTAGGAAGCCATTAAACACTGCTCCATAGGAACGAAGCTTCACAAACTATTGTGATGGAAATGGAATCTAAACTTTGCTTAAAACCAAATGAAAACTAAAAATAAAAACTTCAAAGAGATTTTAGACAGCTGGACCTGGTGGAAGGTACATGAGTCACTAAGTTTTTATTCCAAACTGATGAAAGAAAAACAGAAGATAAACATGAAGAATTGTTTGAAAGCTACCTTTACAATCAAACTCAACTTCTTATTACTTTTATAATTTTGGTTTTATTAATTAACTTCGCGATGTAAATTTGTCACTTTAAAGAGTTTTCGTGCTGACATGTGGAGGGTTAACACTGACAAAGCACCAGCTTCAATCACTAGCTCTGACAAAGGGTTAATGCTCAGAACAACAGCTTTGAAACTCTTTATGAACTTTTATGATACCCAATTTACATTAGTAACTCCGTTGATAAACCAAAATAATCTGGCTATACTCGCTCGCCAGTGCAGCACCACAGTTTCTTTAGAAACTTACCCCTTCATTCTTCTAAGTTTGACTTGCAATTATCCACAGTTGGGGCAGCCCTGAAATGAACAGTATTGCATTACACACTACCATGCAACTTACTCTGTTATTATTGAATTCGGATCCATTCTGATAGTGGATACAATGCCTGGATTATTTTGTTGCAAGCCTGGGTGCTTGAAAAGAAGAAAGAATAAGATATCTAAAGAATTGTTTGAAAGCTACCTTTACAATCAAACTCAACTTCTTATTACTTTTATAATTTTGGTTTTATTAATTAACTTCGCGATGTAAATTTGTCACTTTAAAGAGTTTTCGTGCTGACATGTGGAGGGTTAACACTGACAAAGCATGAGCTTCAAACACTAGCTCTGACAAAGGGTTAATGCTCAGAACGACAGCTTTCAAACTCTTTATCAACTTTTATGATACCCAATTTACATTAGTAACTCCGTTGATAAACCAAAATTATCTCACCATACTCCCTCGCCAGTGCAGCACCACAGTTTCTTTAGAAACTTACCCCTTCATTCTTCTTAGTTTGACTTGCAATTATCCACAGTTGGGGCAGCCCTTAAATGAACAGTATTGCATTACACACTACCATGTAACTTACTCTGTTATTATTGAATTTGGATCCAGTCTGATAGTGGATACAATGCCTGGATTATTTTGTTGCAAGCCTGGGTGCTTGAAAAGAAGAAAGAATAAGATATATAGAGAGTAAAAGTAAATGAAATGGCATTCAAGTCCTCGATAAAGAAGCAGGAAACAATGAAATGGTGAAGAGAAGTCTTTATCATACATGACTTGTGCCCTAATTTCCTAAGTTGGTACTATAAGTTGACTACCATAAAGAGTTTTTAAAACTGAAGCTTCGAGCGTTAGCCCTTTATCTGGCCGTTTGTAATTGCGCCCTAGGCATTTGTTTACAAGCCGACGAAAGACCACGATAAATCACGTGCAAGTTGATCGATTGAATGCACACATTTGAGTACTTTATGAGAGGCGCAACTTCTTCCTCTTCGTAACGGGGACACCAAGATCACAATAACCAGTGAACAAAAACGCAAAAATTTACAAATCTCTTAAGGCCTATTTACACGGTACGACTTTGTCGCATGCGACACGCTTACGACAGGCCTACGACATGACTTAGGACAATTTACACGCGCACGACATTTTCACCTACGACATGCCAAAATCGCGTGCAATTCCACTCGTTTCGGCTGCGGTCATTGTTTCAATAATTTGCAAGAGAAGGAAAAGAACCTCTTCCTCGCTCCACAGTGATATCATATTCTCTGTTTCCTCATCTGAGAATGTATTTTTCGCTTTGGAAGCAGTCTTCGACTTTCCGGAGGCGACTTCCTCTGCCATTTTGACGCAACAAAAATTCCACCTTCCTCCCCTACTCAGTAGAAATTTGTCACAAAATACGTCATTTTCCATCAATTTCGGCTACGATTGTCGCAGCGTTTTAAAACATGTTTTAAAATCCTACGACATTTTTCGTGACGTGCACGACAGTCATAAGCGAGTGGTAGGTTTGATTTACACGATACAATTCGTGTCGTAGGCCTGTCGTAAGCTTGTCGCATGCGACAAAGTCGTACCGTGTAAATAGGCCTTTACAAAGCCCCATAGTAGTACATCCGGGTGTTGCACCATGAACGGCGCCATGTTTGAAGCATCTCCCGCTCCATAAAGATATTTACTTTCCATGTAATACACAATGAATTGTCCCGCTTTTCTTCAACTTAATTTTTCGCCAATCCACTGGATAAATCGCTATCCAATGAACAGCGCAGTACATTTTCTAAACAGCTATCCGCTGGATGGCAAATTATCCGTCGGATAGTGTTATCCGCTTTTCTACAACTGGGCTCTGTTGTTTTATTTTAGTAGTTTGTTTTGGCCCCTTTCTTACACAGACAGCTTGTAAATCATTCATCAAGGAAACCTCCCCAAATACAACCATCAGCCTAAATTCATAAATTTTAATTGGTTATTTATTTATTGATTCTTCCTACAACCTGCATAATGTAGATGCAAAAGTTATGAAACTGTAACAGTGGACTCGGAAACACTAAACAGCAGCCACGTTGAGGTTAAGCTGAATAGCGCCGACCACAACATCACGAGATTTATACCTTTACTGGAACAAACTTCCGTTCATTGAAAATTTTTACAAACTTTTGCCTAAAAAATGTGCTCAAGCCTGAATAGCTTGCAGATAACTACATGGTTGAGGATATAATAATGTTAGTTCCAAAATATACAAAGATGTGACAATTACAATTTAATTTTGGAATAATTACAGTGCATTTGCACAACGCGATAAATCACTCTTTTAAAAAGTATATTAAATCATAATCGTTTGAAACCAGTTCTGGTTTCTGAAAAATGGTAAAAGTTGTAAGGTGTCAATGGGAACTCAAAGTAAAGACATATCACTAGCCGCAAGTTAAAGAGACTTTGGCAACTCCGCTGGTCAATTCCAAGCTTCAACATCCCCCTCTCAGGCAACCCATGGGTATTTGATCGTCATTCATGCCTGGGGATAGGGAAATTTGAACCTTGTCTAGGCGGGTTGGAGCATTTGAGCTAGAAGTGTCAATTCTTTCCTGCATAATACACCTGTTTAATGGAGGAGTTAAAGGGTAACGAGTCTACAACATTCTTTTATCGAACAAAGAATCATTCAACATTGAGTGGGGCATTTGAATGCAATTATTTTGACGGAGGGGGGGTGGGGAGTAAAACAAGCCAATCTTCAAAAGTACAAATGCCAGGGGAGTCGCTCAGGGAAAGGGAATGTTTAGGCTTCGAGGTGACTAACGCATTACCAGCCACTCAAAAAAATAGCAGCAATCAGAACCACAGACCAAGTCAATATTGGTCTTATTTCAATTTGAAGTCTGATTAGTTGAGAGAGGAGGTTTTTCTCATGGCTAAAAAAAAACCAAATGAATGCATTTAACCATATTACTTTCAACCCTCCACTGAAAATTGAACTATAGGGATAAATTACGTTTACGTATTACAACCAAGCAAACCTTCAAAATAGAAACCACACAGAGGGTGACAAAAGCTTTCACAAATAGAATCTGTGTGAGCAACATGACCTTTTTTTCAGTTGGAGAGTTCGTAGGAGCCTATGTGAACAATCATGCCAAACGGTTTGAATTCATTTTTTCCTGTATGAAATTCATGTTCAATCATTAAAAGAATCAAAAAGGGAGAATGACTTCATGTTACGGACCATTCGTTATTGATACTAGGGGGTGGGATTGAGTGTAATTCAGCAGTTTCCATTGATTTTGCAAGTGATTGGCCTTAGTTCCATAGCCGACGTTTCATGCAGTACAAATAAGACTGTGTCCCTGGTAAATGTTTACCACTGAACGCTTGATCATTCCAAAAAGTGAAAAAAGTTTTAAGAAAGCGACGGGAACGACAAGAAATCTTCTGGGCTGTAGCTGTTACACGACTGCACTACGGAAAAACCTCTCAACGACAAAAAAGAGTGAGGAATTAGCGATATCAAATTTAAAACAAACCTTGTAAATGGGTATGGTATAAGAACGCCTAGCAAACCAAAGTGAGGTACGCCATTAGGTAAAAATCTGCAGCGTGATCATGAAAATTAGGCGTCATGTAAGCGTCAAGCGTCAATGAACTGTCTCACTCATCTCAGAGAGCGATTTATGTCGTAGTTGGTCTCTTTTCTTAGTTTTTACATCAAACACAAGTATAAAAGCAGTAGCAAGGAACATAATGGCGAGGTAAGAGGCAGCATTCTGCGGAAAGCTTATCAAGTGCGGAAGACTGCAAATTTCATTTTTTTTTTCTCCATAGCTCTGGTAAGGAAAACGTAAAGAAAACAGAAAAAGGTAAATGTGTAAATCTGTTGCATGTCTTGAAGATTCATAGACAGGTAAATGATACATAAGTGCTTGCTTTATTTATTTATTTATTTATCTCCGATTTGATGGTGATGATGGAATCTTATTTTTCTTCGAAGAATAATTGAATTTCTTTTAAAGTATCCAAAAATAAAAATTCGGATCAACAAACCGTGGCGTTTATCAAGTTAGTAATCTTGTCTTACAGTGATGTCCTACTTCCTAATTTTCTTCCGCGGCTCGTCACGATTACTCATTCTCAGTCACGAACTATAGTTCTACAAAGACATCTAGATTCATTTAACAGATTTTTTTTCAATAAGTAAGGTAACTGCAATGAATGGATCTCCTTCGTGATTGGGCAATCGAAGGGTACAAATGTCATCTTGTTGATAGTTCCGTCAATCAGGTCAAGTCGAATTATTGTAAAACTGATACGTGATCACAGTAAACACAGGTTTTCAAACTTGCAAAATGTTGGCTAAACTTGGATCAAACGCCCTTCCCTGTCAAAATGCCGAATTAAAGATTCCATCTATCTACCCCGTTGAATTATTCTTCGTAGCAAGAAACGTGTTATTCAATTTTTGAAACACGCGACTTGAAAACATTCCCTTTGTAACATTATGCATTATGTGACTGCTTTTACAAACTAGTTATTTAAGAGTCTCTTAGTCTCAATCGTAAGAGAGCGAAATTGGAATGTCATATGTGACTAGATTCCGTAAATAGACTAAGTAAAAAGGATTAATGAAATATTTTCATTTTCAAACAGAATTCACTCTAGCATCTTTCAGGTGTTTGAAATCTTCCATAGATAGATTTCAATTTTTTCTTCTTCTGTGGCTAGATTTACTGCAAAAAGAAAAAACTAATCTCCTTTGTTTTATTCCGCGCGTAACAATCGGAACTGAACATGACCCTATGGCCTATAAAACATTTCTCTCTCTGGTGGGACCTGAATGTCACGCAGCCAGTTGCGTGACGATCCCAAAGTAAATCTTCTATTTGGACAAGAATAAATTAGAGTGGCTAATTTCTAACGTCACTGTGAAAAAGGAAAGTTCAGTTTTTCAGTTTCTTAAAGAAATATCTTCTAGCCAATTTAGAATAACTCTAAAAGTCTATTTTGGAGAAATTTTTTTTAGATTCTTAACTTGCGTGACTTGTTTTCTCTTATTATTTGAAAAACACTCTTCTCCTTGAAACAGAATCTCGAGCATTTCCAACTATATACTCAATTGGCAGCTATAGAAACTACTCTTACTCGATAAAAGCTCAGCTTATTTCGAAATCCGTGCGAGTCACTCAAGTATTTGACGCTTTCATTTTCTAAGAAGACCGCGTGATTCTGGGGACTTCCTGCTGTCAATTTAACATCTGACTTTCTCAACTTTCTGTATAAAGAGATCGTCAATTCTAAAGCTTTCCATTCCATTTGCAATAAGCAAAGATCAATATCAAGAGAAACTAGGGACTACAGATCAAGCTTGGAGAAAAAACCCGTCACAAGGCAAATATGGTCGAGGTACGGTAAACTTACTATACATTTAATTTTCAATCGTGGATTCCATGCAGTTAAATTTTCAATTAATGAGTTTAGCCCGCGCCATTCATTTCTAGTCGCCTAGTGCTATGTTCGATTTAGATCCTAAAAGATGTTTTGGTTTTTTTTCTAACTTTCCCGGACAGTCAATTGAAATCAGCGCGTGCGCTCGAATGGACATCCCCGAGCACAGACTTAGCAGAAGCGGAAACCTCTTTATGGCAGATTTGCCGAAGAGCGAACCTGGTCGTCAAATTCCTGTAGAGTTTACCGGGAGCCATCGGAGCTACAAAACAGGAAAATTTAGGCGTATGGTAGGATGTGATCCTCACCAAGCTGTTATGAAGCTTTTCTGCATGTTAAAAGTGGCATAGTCCAAATTGATCGCGCATAATGTAACTGACTCGATGCCGATTTAAGTGCAAGTGGACCTTAATGTGTTTACAGATTGACTTTATTGTAAATGTAATCTACATGTAAAGACACCTAGGAACTTTTTCTCTCATTTTCAATTTTGACGGCGAGTTAATTGCAAAACTACTTTAAGTGACGCCCAAATATCTGTGAACATTCACAAGACCTTGTTAATTAAGTCATACTAACAACTTTTCTGTTAAAATTATACCATATAGTAATACAGAACTTTTCTGCTTTTGCAATTAACGACTACGTAAAATTCGAGAACTAGTTTTCATGAAGTGTTTTCGTAAGAGAACAGGAAAAAAACTTTGAGCTTGTAGGTTCCCTGTGTTTTAAACCCAGCTTCAAAACATTATTCAGCATGCCACTAGACTGATCACATGACTAAAATAATTTTCAGTATGGTTCAGAGGTAAATTAAATATACATTGAAAAGTTCAGTTTACCTCAAACTAAAATTGATATTTTTTAATTTCATGTTTCTAGTCTTTTACATAGAAAAGTCTTATAATTATGGGGCACATACCATAAGATATGACTTGGATGGCAGTCATTACTACCTGTGTGTAGAAGGAAACAAGGTGTTTTTACGGGTGAGTGGTGATTTACTGTGGTTATGAAATTATCACTTTTCAACTGCAACTTCCCATAAACAAATTACTTGCGTAACAATTTAACACAAAGAGTGGGCAAAAAGTAACTATTTGAATCTCTTTCTTGTTGTATTTTCAGTTGGGTGCCCATCAGCCTGATGAAATGAAATACATCTTTGAAGTTCAACATGTCAACAAAGATAGTGATTTCATGTCTATTAAGTCTAAATACACTGGGAGGTACCTTGCCAGTGATGAAGATGGAAAGGCATTTGTGGAGGAAGTGGTGCCTTCCTTAATGAAAGACAACCAGCCCACTGACAGACAAACATGGTTCCTTCTACACTTTGTGGAAACGGTGAAAAGAGAAAGAGAAAGTACATTATACAGTTGTAACTTTGAGAGCACAAGTATTGACTATTCTGTCACATGTCAGGCTCAAGTGGAAGCCTGTTAGGTGTAAATATGTTTCAATGTAAAAATACATGTACAGGAACAGAGTAGGAGAATTTTAAAATTTTTTTCTTTTCATCCTGGGAAGGTTTGTTCCATGTTTTATTTTTATTTATTTATTTATTTTTTATGGAGTTTGGATTTATTTCTTGCACATTGTATATCCAGTTCTTTCCGGCTTAATAGTTTTTATTCGTTTCTGATACTTCGAAATGTAGGTGAGAAGGAAGCAAGTAATTCATGTTTGTTAACTGGTGAAAGAGACTGGAATAGATTCAATTTTTTTTTGCAAAATATAAGATACTTTATGGAGCTTTACATTTTAAGAAACGTCCTTCATCTGTTATCAAGTATTACTTTGTATTTGACTTTAATATGTTGTTGTAATAACATGACCTCAAGTAAGGAAATATTTCTTATAATGTTCTAGGTAATGTAAGTTGTAGGTGGTACTTTAACCAGAATATGTGCTTTACTCAACGAGTACCAGTATATTTCTAATAAAAGCAATACTAGCGGAGACTTCAGTTGTTGTTGCTATTGATTTAAGACAATAGTAATGTACCTCGAGGAGAGGAAAAAAAACGAAACTCACTCATTCAAATTAATTCAATCACACCTTTGTTTATACTACAGCATAAATATATGCCTAAAAGTGCAGTATGTTCGTGCAGTTATTATAGAACCAAAACTAGAGCAATCATCATCCATCTGCAGTTTAGAACACAGACAAATATTGAAAGGATTGAGTTGTTGACAACTCAAAGTAACTTATTGTAACTGACTGCAAGTGAGGGAAACTCATTTAGTGTCCAAGTGGACTGAATGACCAGCCTCTCTAGGAAGCCATTAAACACTGCTCCATAGGAATGAAGCTTCACAAACTATTGTGATGGAAATGGAATCTAAACTTTGCTTAAAACCAAATGAAAACTAAAAAATAAAAACTTCAAAGAAATTTTAGACAGCTGGACCTGGTGGAAGGTACATGAGTCACCAAGTTTTTATTCCAAACTGATGAAAGAAAAACAGAAGATAAACATGAAGAATTGTTTGAAAGCTACCTTTACAATCAAACTCAACTTCTTATTACTTTTATAATTTTGGTTTTATTAATTAACTTCGCAATGTAAATTTGTCACTTTAAAGAGTTTTCGTGCTGACATGTGGAGGGTTAACACTGACAAAGCACCAGCTTCAATCACTAGCTCTGACAAAGGGTTAATGCTCAGAACAACAGCTTTGAAACTCTTTATGAACTTTTATGATACCCAATTTACATTAGTAACTCCGTTGATAAACCAAAATAATCTGGCTATACTCGCTCGCCAGTGCAGCACCACAGTTTCTTTAGAAACTTACCCCTTCATTCTTCTAAGTTTGACTTGCAATTATCCACAGTTGGGGCAGCCCTGAAATGAACAGTATTGCATTACACACTACCATGCAACTTACTCTGTTATTATTGAATTCGGATCCATTCTGATAGTGGATACAATGCCTGGATTATTTTGTTGCAAGCCTGGGTGCTTGAAAAGAAGAAAGAATAAGATATCTAGAGAGTAAAAGTAAATGAAATGGCATTCAAGTCCTCGAGAAAGAAGCAGGAAATAATGAAATGGTGAAGAGAAGTCTTTATCATACATTACTTGTGCCCTAATTTCCTAAGTTGGTACTATAAGTTGACTACCATAAAGAGTATTTAAAACTGAAGTTTCGAGCGTTAGCCCTTTATCTGGCCGTTTTGTAATTGCGCCCTAGACATTTGTTTACAAGCCGACGAAAGACCACGAAAAATCACGTGCAATTTGATCGATTGAATGCACACATTTGAGTACTTTATGAGAGGCGCAACTTCTTCCTCTTCGTAACGGGGACACCAAGATCACAATAACCAGTGAACAAAAACGCAAAAATTTGCAAATCTCTTACAAAGCCCCCTATTAGTACATCCGGGTGTTGCACCATGAACGGCGCCATGTTTGAACCATCTCCCGCTCCATAAAGATATTTTCTTTCCATGTAACACACAATGAATTGTCCCGCTCTTCTTCAACTTAATTTTTCGCCAATCCACTGGATAAATCGCTATCCAATGAACAGCGCAGTACATTTTCTAAACAGCTATCCGGTGGATGGCAAATTATCCGTCGGATAGTTTTATCCGCTTTTCTACAACTGAGCTCTGTTGTTTTACTTTAGTAGTTTGTTTTGGCCCCTTTCTTACACAGACAGCTTGTTAATCATTCATCAAGGAAACCTCCCCAAATACAACCATCAGCCTAAATTCATAAATTTTAATTGGTTATTTATTTATTGATTCTTCCTACAACCTGAATAATGTAGATGCAAAAGTTATAAAACTGCAACAGTGGACTCGGAAACACTAAACAGCAGCCACGTTGAGGTTAAGCTGAATAGCGCCGACCACAACATCACGAGATTTATACCTTTACTGGAACAAACTTCCGTTCATTGAAAATTTTTACAAACTTTTGCCTAAAAAGTGTGCTCAAGCCTGAATAGCTTGCAGATAACTACATGGTTGAGGATATAATAATTTTAGTTCAAAAATATACAAAGATGTGACAATTTTCAGTTCATGTGACAAATTTCAATTTAATTTTGGAATAATTACAGTGCATTTGCACAACGCGATAAATCACTCTTTTAAAAAGTGTATTAAATCATAATCGTTTGAAACCAATTCTGGTTTCTGAAAAATGGTAAAAGTTGTAAGGTGTCAATGGGAACTCAAAGTAAAGACATATCACTAGCCGCAAGTTAAAGAGACTTTGGCAACTCCGCTGATCAATTCCAAGCTTCAACATCCCCCTCTCAGGCAACCCATGGGTATTTGATTGTCATTCATGCCTGGGGATAGGGAAATTTGAACCTTGTCTAGGCGGGTTGGAGCATTTGAGCTAGAAGTGTCAATTCTTTCCTGCATAATACACCTGTTTAATGGAGGAGTTAAAGGGTAATGAGTCTACAACATTCTTTGATCGAACAAAGAATCATTGAACATTGAGTGGGGCATTTGAATGCAATTATTTTGACGGAGGGGTGGGGGGGGGGGGGTGGGGAGTAAAACAAGCCAATCTTTAAAAGTACAAATGCCAGGGGAGTCGCTCAGGGAAAGGGAATGTTTAGGCTTCGAGGTGACTAACGCATTAGCAGCCAATCAAAAAAATAGCAGCAATCAGGACCACAGACCAAGTCAATATTGGTCTTATTTTAATTTGAAGTCTGATTAGTTGAGAGAAGAGGGTCACGGTTTTCTAGTCATGATCACTGTTCATTGCAAAACTAAATCAGATGAATGCATTTAACCATATTACTTTCAACCCTCCACTGAAAATTGGAGTATACGGATAAATTACGTTTACGTATTACAACCAAGCAAACCTTCAAAATAGAAACCTCACAGAGGGTGACAAAAGCTTTCACAAATAGAATCTGTGTGAGCAACATGACCTTTTTTTCAGTGGGAGAGTTCGTAGGAGACTATGTGAACAATCATGCCAAACGGTTTGAATTCATTTTGTGCTGTATGAAATTCATGTTCAATCATTATAAGAATCAAAAAGGGAGAATGACTTCATGTTACGGACCATTCGTTATTGATACTAGAGGGTGGGATTGAGTGTAATTCAGCAGTTTCCATTGGTTTTGCAAGTGATTGGCCTTAGTTCCATAGCCGACGTTTCATGCAGTACAAATAAGACTGTGTCCCTGGTAAATGTTTACCACTGAACGCTTGATCATTCTAAAAGGTGAAAAAAGTTTTAAGAAAGCTACCGAAATGACAAGAAATCTCCTGGGCTGTAGCTGTTACACGACTGCACTACGGAAAAACCTCTTAACAGCAAAAAAGAGTGAAGAATTAACGATATCAAATTTAAAACAAACCTTGTAACTGGGTATTGTATAAGAACGCCTAGCAAACTAAAGTGAGGTACGCCATCAGGTATAAATCTCCCGCGCGATCATGAAAATTAGGCGTCATGTAAGCGTCAAGCGTCAATGAACTGTCTCGCTCATCTCAGAGAGCGATTTATGTTGTAGTTAGTCTCTTTTCTTACTTTTACATCAAATACAAGCATAAAAATTATGAAATAAAATGAAGAAAACAAAGCCGTGCAGTAGGAAGGAACACAATGGCGAGGTAAGAGGCAGCGTTCTGCGGAAAGCTTATCAAGTGCGGAAGGCTTCAAATTTCATTTTTTTTTCCTCCATAAGGAAAACGTAAAGAAAACAGAAAAAGGGAAATATGTTCTCCTGTTGCATGTCTTGAAGATTCATAGACCAGGTAAATGATACATAATTGCTTGCTTTCTTTATCTCCGGTTTGATTGGTTACGATGGAATCTTATTTTTCTTCGGAGAATAATGGAATTTCTTTCAAAGTATCAAAAAAAAAAAAAGGGATCAACAAACCGCAGTGTTTATTAAGCTGATATTCATGTCATACAGTGATGTCCTACTCTCTAATTTTCTTCCTCGGCTCGTCGCAATTACTCATTCTCAGTCATTAACTATTGTTCTACAAAGAGATAGAATCATTGAACAGATTTTTTTCAATAATCAAGGTAACTGCAATAAATGGATCTCCTTCGTGATTGGGCAATCGAAGGGTACAAATGCCATCTTGTTGATAGTTCCGTCAATCTGGTTAAGTCGAATTACCAAAAAAAACTGTCAAGTGAGCACATTAGACTTGCAAAATGTTGGCTAAACTTGGATCAGAGGCCCTTCCCTGTCAAAATGCCGAATTAAAGATTCCATTTACCCCGTTGAATTATTCTTCGTAGCGAGAAACGCGTTCTTAAATTTTTGAAAAACGTGACTTGAAAACATTCCCATTGTAACATTATGTATTACCTTACTGCTTTTACAAACTGGTCTCTTAGTTTTAATCGTAAGAGGGCGAAATTGGAATATCATATGTGACCACATTCCGTAAATAGATTAAGTTAAAAGGATTAATGAAATAGTTTCATTTTCAAATAGAATTCACACTAGCATCTTTCAGGTGTTTGAAATCTTCCATACATAGATTTCAATTTTTTACTTTTTCTGTGGCTAGATTTACTGCGAAAAAAAAAAGTCATCTCCATTGTTTTATTCAGCGCGTAAAAATCGGAATTGAACATGACCCTTTTGACCTGTACAACATTCCACTCTTTGGAGGGGTCTGAATGTCACGCAGCTGGTTGCGTGACGATCCCAAAGTACATCTTCTGTTAAACAAGAATTAATTAGAGTGGCTAATCACTTTCAAAAAGGAAATTTCAGTTTTTCAGTTTCTTAAAGACACATCTTTAAGTCAACTTCCTGTGTAAATAGTGTAAATTAATATCTAATTGACTTCCTCAATTTCCTGTATAAATAGATCGCCGATTCTTAAGATTTCCATTCCATTTGCAACTAGCAAAGATCAATATCAAGAGGAACTAAGGATTACAAATCAAGCTTGCAGAAAAACCCGTCACAAAGCAAATATGGTCGAGGTACGGTAAACTTACCATAAATTTAACTTTCCAACCCATTCAATCGTGGATTCTATGTAGTTAAATTTTCAATTAGACAGTTAAGCCCGCGCAATTCATTTCTAGTCGACTGGTGCTATGTTCGATTTAGAACCTAAAAGATGTTCCGTTTTTTTTTCAACTTTCCCGGACAGTCAATTGAAATCAGCGCGTGCGCTCGAATGGATATCCCCGAGCACAGACTTAGCAGAAGCGGAAACCTCTTCATAGCAGATTTGCCAGAGGGCGAACCTGGCCGTCAAATTCCTGTACAGTTTACCGGGAGCCATCGGAGCTACAAAACAGGTAAATTTAAGCTTATGGTAGGGTGTGATCCTCACAAAGGCTGTTAGCATGTAGAAAAGCTTCAGCTTTTCTACATGTTAAAAGTGGCACAGTCTAAAATGATCGCGCATAATGTAACTGACTCGATGCCGATTTAAGTGCAAGTGGACCTTCATGTGTTTATAATTGACTTTAATGTAAATGTAATCTCCATGTAAAGACATCTACGGATTTTTTCTGTCATTTTCAATTTTGACGGCGAGTTAATTGCAAAAGTACTTACAATGACGCCCAAATATCTGTGAACATTCACAAGGCCTTGTTAATCTAGTCATACTAGCAACTTTTGTGTTAAAACTATTCCATATAGTTATACAGAACTTTTCTGTTTTTACAATTAACGACTACGTAAAATTCGAGAACTAGTTTTCATGAAGTGTTTTTGTCAGAGAACAAGAAAAAAACTTTGAGCTTGTAGGTTCCCTGTGTTTTAAACCCAGCTTCAAAACATTATTCAGCATACCACTAGACTGATCACATGATTAAAATAATCTTCAGTATGGTTCTGAGGTAAATTAAGTATTCATTAAAAAGTTCAGTTTACCGCAAATAATAATTAGACTTTTTTAATTTCATGTTTCTAGTCTTTTACATAGAAAAGTCTTATAATTATGGGGCACATACCATAAGATATGACTTGGATGGCAGTCATTACTACCTGTGTGTAGAAGGAAACAAGGTGTTTTTACAGGTGAGTTGTGATTTACTGTGGTTATGAAATTATCACTTTTCAACTGCAACTTCCCATAAACAAATTACTTACTTAACAATTTAACACAAAGATGGGCAAAAAGTAACTATTTGAATCTCTTTCTTGTTGTATTTTCAGTTGTGTGTCCATCAGCCTGATGAAATGAAATACATCTTTGAACTTCAACATGTCAACAAAGATAGTGATTTCATGTCTATTAATTCTAAATACACTGGGAGGTACCTTGCCAGTGATGAAGATGGAAAGGCATCCATGGAGGAAGTGGTGCCTTCCTTAATGAAAGACAACCAGCCCACTGACAGACAAACATGGTTCCTTCTACACTTTGTGGAAACGGTGAAAAGAGAAAGAGAAAGTACATTATACAGTTGTAACTTTGAGAGCACAAGTATTGACTATTCTGTCACATGTCAGGCCGAAGTGGAAGCCTGTTAGGTGTAAATATGTTTCAATGTAAAAATACATGTACAGGAACAGAGTAGGAGAATTTTAAAATGTTTTTTCTTTTCATCCTGGGAAGGTTTGTTCCATGTTTTATTTTTATTTATTTATTTACTTTTTATGGAGTTTGGATTTATTTCTTGCACATTGTATATCCAGTTCTTTCCGGCTTAATAGTTTTTATTCGTTTCTGATACTTCGAAATGTAGAGAAGGAAGCAAATAATTCATGTTTGTTAACTGGTGAAAGAGACTGGAATAGATTCAATTTTTTTTTGCAAAATATAAGATACTCTTTGGAGCTTTACATTTTAAGAAACTTCCTTCATCTGTTATCAAGGATTACTTTGTATTTGACTTTAATATGTTGTTGTAATAACATGACCTCAAGTAAGGAAATATTACTTATAATTTTCTAGGTAATGTAAGTTGTAAGTGGTACTATAACCAGAATATGTGCTTTACTTAACGAGTACCAGTATATTTCTAATAAAAGCAATACTAGCAGAGACTTCAGTTATTGTTGCTATTGATTTAAGACAATAGTAATGTACCTCGAGGAGAGGAAAAAAAAAACGAAACTCACTCATTCAAATTAATTCAATCACACCTTTGTTTAAACTACAGCATAAATATATGCCTAAAAGTGCAGTATGTTCGTGCAGTTATTATAGAACCAAAACTAGAGCAATCATCATCCATCTGCAGTTTAGAACACAGAAAAATATTGAAAGGATTGAGTTGTTGACAACTCAAAGCAACTAATTGTAACTGACTGCAAGTGAGGGAAACTCATTTAGTGTCCAAGTGGACTGAATGACCAGCCTCTCTAGGAAGCCATTAAACACTGCTCCATAGGAAAGGAAGCTTCACAAAATGTTGTGATGGAAATAAAATCTAACCTTTGCTTAAAACAAAATAAAAATTAAAAACCTTCAAAGAAATTTTAGACAGCTGGACCTGATGGAGGGTACATGAGTCACCAAGTTTTTATTCCAAACCAATGAAAGAAAATCAGAAGATAGATATGAAGAATTGTTTGAAAGCTACCTTTACAATCAAACTCAACTTCTTATTACTTTTATAATTTTGGTTTTATTAGTTGAGTTCACAATGTAAATTTGCCACTTTAAAGAGTTTTGGTGCTGACACGTGGAGAGTTAACACTGACAAAGCATGAGCTTCAAACACTAGCTCTGACAAAGGGCTAATGCTCAGAATGACAGCTTTTAAACTCTTTATGAACTTTTATGATACCCAATTTACATTATTAACTCCGTTGATAAACCAAAATTATCTCGTTATACTCCCTCACCCGTACAACACCACAGTTTCTTTAGAGACTTACCCCTTCATTCTTCTTAGTTTGACTTGCAATTATCCACAGTTGGGGCAGCCCTTAAATGAACAGTATTGCATTACACACTACCATGTAACTTACTCTGTTATTATTGAATTTGGATCCAGTCTGATAGTGGATACAATGCCTGGATTATTTTGTTGCAAGCCTGGGTGCTTGACAAGAAGAAAGAATAAGATATCTAGAGAGTAAAAGTAAATGAAATGGCATTCAAGTCCTCGAGAAAGAAGCAGGAAACAATGAAATGGTGAAAAGAAGTCTAAATCATACATTACTTGTGCCCTAATTTCCTAAGTTGGTACTATAAGTTGACTACTATAAAGAGTTTTTAAAACTGAAGTTTCGAGCGTTAGCCCTTTATCTGACCGTTTTGTAATTGCGCCCTAGGCATTTGTTTCCAAGCCGACGAAAGACCACGATAAATCACGTGCAAGTTGATCGATTGAATGCACACATTTGAGTACTTTATGAGAGGCGCAACTTCTTCCTCTTTGTAACGGGGACACCAAGACCACAATAACCAGTGAACAAAAACGCAAAAATTTACAAATCTCTTACAAAGCCCCCTAGTAGTACATCCGGGTGTTGCACCATGGACGGTGCCATGTTTGAAGCATCTCCCGCTCCATAAAGATATTTACTTTCCATGTAACACAAAATGAATTGTCCCGCTCTTCTTCAACTTAGTTTTTCGCCAATCCACTGGATAAATCGCTATCTAGTGAACGGCACAGTACATTTTCTAAACAGTTATCCGCTGGATGGAAAATTATCCGTCGGATAGTGTTATCCGCTTTTCTACAACTGGGCTCTATTGTTTTATTTTAGTAGTTTGTTTTGGTCCCTTTCTTACACAGACAGCTTGTTAATGGTTTACGGTTAGATCGCTCCATGGTTAGATCGCTCCAAGTCAGATCGCTCCATACCGAAGTCAGATCGCTCCACTCGAAAGTTAGTTCGCTCCATCATATAAGTTACTTCGCTCCATGAAGAAAACTAACGTGGAAGGTTGATAAAAGACAGAAGGATAAGGGAAAAGAAAAGAAAGAGTATTGTAACGCGACTAAAGACTCGCCATTTTAACCGGAGTCGAACCCAGTCTCACTCACGGCTGGATTTGACAACTTTTAAAAATGGCGATTCTTTGAAAGCAATATTTATAAATCATATTCATTGTTGGTCATTTCTTTTATTTTATTTGTGAACGAATCGTCGATCACTTTATATTTCAGCAACTTGATCGCAAGCAACATCATCAACTATAAACTACAAAGATCAGAAGTAAGTTAGTTTATTAGTTTTCTACGTTCATTACACACTGAAACACTTGTTCCAGCATCGGTAATTCGACCGATCGCAAGATGCAATACACATCATCAACTATAAACTATAAAGATCAGAAGTAAGTTAGTGTATTAGGTTTCTACATGGAGCGAAGTAACTTATTTGATGGAGCGAACTAACTTTTGAGTGGAGCGATCTGACTTCCGTATGGAGCGATCTGACTTGGAGCGATCTAACCATGGAGCGATCTAACCGGATACCCTTGTTAATCATTCATCAAGGAAACCTCCCCAAATACAACCATCAGCCTAAATTCATAAATTTTAATTGGTTATTTATTTATTGATTCTTCCTACAACCTGCATAATGTAGATGCAAAAGTTATGAAACTGTAACAGTGGACCCGGAAACACTAAACAGCAGCCACACTCAGGTTAAGCTGAATAGCGCCGACCACAACATCACGAGATTTATACCTTTACTAGAACAAACTTCCGTTCATTGAAAATTTTACAAACTTTTGCCTTTTGTACAAGTTGTAAGGTGTAAATGGGAACTCAAAGTAAAGACATATCACTGGCCGCAAGTTAAAGAGACTTTGGCAACCCCGCTGATCAATTCCAAGCTTCAACATCCCCCCTCAGGCAACCCACGGGTATTTGATTGTCATCCATGCCTGGGGTAGGGAAATTTGAACCTTGCCTAGGCGGGTTGGGGCATTTGAGCTGGAAGTGTCAATTCTTTCCTGCATATACACCTGTTTAATGGAGGAGTTAAAAGGTAATAAGCCTACAACATTCTTTGATCGAACAAAGAATCATTCAACATTGAGTGGGGCATTTGAATGCAATTATTTTGAAGGAGGGGGGGGGGGGTGGGGAGTAAAACAGGCCAATCTTCAAAAGTACAAATGCCAGGGGAGTCGCTCAGGGAAGGGGAATGTTTAGGCTTCGAAGTGACTGACGCATTACCAGCCACTCAAAAGAATAGCAACAATCAGGACCACTGACCAAGTCAATATTGGTTTTAGTTCAATTTGAAGTCTGATTGGTTGAGAGAAGAGGGTTTTCTAGTCATGATCACTGTTCATTGCAAAACTAAACCAGATGAATACATTTAACCATATTACTTTCAACCCTCCACTGAAAATTGGAGTATAGGGATAAATTACGTTTACGTATTACAACCAAGCAAACCTTCAAAATAGAAACCTCACAGAGGGTGACAAAAGCTTTCACAAATAGAATCTGTGTGAGCAACATGAGCTTTTTTTCAGCGGGAGAGTTCGTAGGAGACTACGTGAACAATCATGTCAAACGGTTTGAATTCATTTTGTGCTGTATGAAATTCATGTTCAATCATTAAAAGAATCAAAAAGGGAGAATGACTTCATGTTACGGACCATTCGTTATTGATACTAGGGGGTGGGATTGAGTGTAATTCAGCAGTTTCCATTGATTTTGCAAGTGATTGGCCTTAGTTCCATAGCCGACGTTTCATGCAGTACAAATAAGACTGTGTCCCTGGTAAATGTTTACCACCGAACGCTTGATCATTCTAAAAGGTGAAAAAAGTTTTAAGAAAGCTACCGAAATGACAAGAAATCTCCTGGGCTGTAGCTGTTACACGACTGCACTACGGAAAAACCTCTTAACAGCAAAAAAGAGTGAAGAATTAACGATATCAAATTTAAAACAAACCTTGTAACTGGGTATTGTATAAGAACGCCTAGCAAACTAAAGTGAGGTACGCCATCAAGTATAAATCTCCCGCGCGATCATGAAAATTAGGCGTCATGTAAGCGTCAAGCGTCAATGAACTGTCTCGCTCATCTCAGAGAGCGATTTATGTTGTAGTTAGTCTCTTTTCTTACTTTTACATCAAATACAAGCATAAAAATTATGAAATAAAATGAAGAAAACAAAGCCGTGCAGTAGGAAGGAACAAAATGACGAGGTAAGAGGCAGCGTTCTGCGGAAAGCTTATCAAGTGCGGAAGGCTTCAAATTTCATTTTTTTTTCCTCCATAAGGATAATGTTCTCCTGTTGCATGTCTTGAAGATTCATAGACCAGGTAAATGATACATAATTGCTTGCTTTCTTTATCTCCGGTTTGATTGGTTACGATGGAATCTTATTTTTCTTCGGAGAATAATGGAATTTCTTTCAAAGTATCAAAAAAAAAAAAGGGATCAACAAACCGCAGTGTTTATTAAGCTGATATTCATGTCATACAGTGATGTCCTACTCTCTAATTTTCTTCCTCGGCTCGTCGCAATTACTCATTCTCAGTCATTAACTATTGTTCTACAAAGAGATAGAATCATTGAACAGATTTTTTTCAATAATCAAGGTAACTGCAATAAATGGATCTCCTTCGTGATTGGGCAATCGAAGGGTATAAATGCCATCTTGTTGATAGTTCCGTCAATCTGGTTAAGTCGAATTACCAAAAAAAACTGTCAAGTGAGCACATTAGACTTGCAAAATGTTGGCTAAACTTGGATCAGAGGCCCTTCCCTGTCAAAATGCCGAATTAAAGATTCCATTTACCCCGTTGAATTATTCTTCGTAGCGAGAAACGCGTTCTTAAATTTTTGAAAAACGTGACTTGAAAACATTCCCATTGTAACATTATGTATTACCTTACTGCTTTTACAAACTGGTCTCTTAGTTTTAATCGTAAGAGGGCGAAATTGGAATATCATATGTGACCACATTCCGTAAATAGATTAAGTTAAAAGGATTAATGAAATAGTTTCATTTTCAAATAGAATTCACACTAGCATCTTTCAGGTGTTTGAAATCTTCCATACATAGATTTCAATTTTTTACTTTTTCTGTGGCTAGATTTACTGCGAAAAAAAAAAAGTCATCTCCATTGTTTTATTCAGCGCGTAAAAATCGGAATTGAACATGACCCTTTTGACCTGTACAACATTCCACTCTTTGGAGGGGTCTGAATGTCACGCAGCTGGTTGCGTGACGATCCCAAAGTACATCTTCTGTTAAACAAGAATTAATTAGAGTGGCTAATCACTTTCAAAAAGGAAATTTCAGTTTTTCAGTTTCTTAAAGACACATCTTTAAGTCAACTTCCTGTGTAAATAGTGTAAATTAATATCTAATTGACTTCCTCAATTTCCTGTATAAATAGATCGCCGATTCTTAAGATTTCCATTCCATTTGCAACTAGCAAAGATCAATATCAAGAGGAACTAAGGATTACAAATCAAGCTTGCAGAAAAACCCGTCACAAAGCAAATATGGTCGAGGTACGGTAAACTTACTATAAATTTAACTTTCCAACCCATTCAATCGTGGATTCTATGTAGTTAAATTTTCAATTAGACAGTTAAGCCCGCGCAATTCATTTCTAGTCGACTGGTGCTATGTTCGATTTAGAACCTAAAAGATGTTCCGTTTTTTTTTCAACTTTCCCGGACAGTCAATTGAAATCAGCGCGTGCGCTCGAATGGATATCCCCGAGCACAGACTTAGCAGAAGCGGAAACCTCTTCATAGCAGATTTGCCAGAGGGCGAACCTGGCCGTCAAATTCCTGTACAGTTTACCGGGAGCCATCGGAGCTACAAAACAGGTAAATTTAAGCTTATGGTAGGGTGTGATCCTCACAAAGGCTGTTAGCATGTAGAAAAGCTTCAGCTTTTCTACATGTTAAAAGTGGCACAGTCTAAAATGATCGCGCATAATGTAACTGACTCGATGCCGATTTAAGTGCAAGTGGACCTTCATGTGTTTATAATTGACTTTAATGTAAATGTAATCTCCATGTAAAGACACCTACGGATTTTTTCTGTCATTTTCAATTTTGACAGCGAGTTAATTGCAAAAGTACTTACAATGACGCCCAAATATCTGTGAACATTCACAAGGCCTTGTTAATCTAGTCATACTAGCAACTTTTGTGTTAAAACTATTCCATATAGTTATACAGAACTTTTCTGTTTTTACAATTAACGACTACGTAAAATTCGAGAACTAGTTTTCGTGAAGTGTTTTTGTCAGAGAACAAGAAAAAAACTTTGAGCTTGTAGGTTCCCTGTGTTTTAAACCCAGCTTCAAAACATTATTCAGCATGCCACTAGACTGATCACATGATTAAAATAGTCTTCAGTAAGGTTCTGAGGTAAATTAAGTATTCATTAAAAAGTTCAGTTTACCTTAAATAATGACTTAGACTTTTTTATTTTCATGTTTCTAGTATTTTACATAGAAAAATCTTATAATTATGGGGCACATACCATAAGGTATGACTTGGATGGCAGCCATTACTACCTGTGTGTAGAAGGAAACAGGGTGTTTTTACAGGTGAGTTGTGATTTACTGAGGTTATGAAATTGTTATCACTTAAACTGCAACTTCCCATAAACAAATTACTTACGTAACAATTTAGCACAAAGAGTGGGCAAAAAGTAACTATTTGAATCTCTTTATTGGTGTACATTCTTAGTTATTTTATGTGGGAAATGATTATACGTGGAATAACTTTGAATCATTCTGTAGTAATGACTTGACCCACCCTGACCAATAATTCAGTCTTGTGTTACTTGCAGTAAGGTTACAAATGTCTAGTTTAGGTTGTTAATTCAGATCTATATTTCTGTTTCAGTTGGGTACCCATCAGCCTGATGAAATGAAATGCATGTTTGAACTTCAACATGTCAACAAAGATAGTGATTTCATGTCTATCAAGTCTAAATACACTGGGAGGTACCTTGCCAGTGATGAAGATGGAAAGGCATCCATGGAGGAAGTGGAGCTTTCCTTAATGAAAGACGACCAGCCCACTGACAGACAAACATGGTTCCTTCTACACTTTGTGGAAACGGTGAAAAGAGAAAGAGAAAGTACATTATACAGTTGTAACTTTGATAGCACAAGAATTGACTATTCTGTCACATGTCAGGCCGAAGTGGAAGCCTGTTAGGTGTAAATATGTTTCAATGTAAAAATACATGTACAGGAACAGAGTAGGAGAATTTTAAAATGTTTTTTCTTTTCATCCTGGGAAGGTTTGTTCCATGTTTTATTTTTATTTATTTATTTATTTTTTAATGGAATTTGGATTTATTTCTTGCACATTGTATATCCACTTCTTTCCAGCTTAATAGTTTTTATTAGTTCGTGATACTTCGAAATGAAGGTGAGAAGGAAGCAAGTAATTCATGTTTGTTAACTGGTGAAAGAGACTGGAATAGATTCAATTTTTTTTTGCAAAATATAAAATACTTTATGGAGCTTTACATTTTAAGAAACGTCCTTCATCTGTTATCAAGTATTACTTTGTATTTGACTTTAATATGTTGTTGTAATAACATGATCTCAAGTAAGGAAATATTACTTATAATGTTCTAGGTAATGTAAGTTGTAACTGGTATTGTAACCAGAATATGTGCTTTACTCTATGAGTACCAGTACATTTCTAATAAAAGCAATACTATTGGAGACTTCAGTTGTTGTTGCTATTGATTTAAGACAATGGTAATGTACCTTGAAGAGAGGGAAAAAAAACGAAACTCACTCATTCAAATCAATTCAATCACACCTTTGTTAAACTATAGCATAAATATATAGCTAAAAGTGCAGTATGTATGTGCAGATATTATAGAACCAAAACTAGAGCAATCATCATCCATCTGCAGTTTAGAACACGGACAAATATTGAAAGGACTGATTTGTTGACAACTCAAAGTAACTAATTGCAACTGACTGCAAGTGAGGGAAACTCACTTAGTGTCCAAGTGGATTGAATGACCAGCCTCTCTAGGAAGCCATTAAACACTGCTCCATAGGAAAGGAAGCTTCACAAAATGTTGTGATGGAAATAAAATCTAAACTTTGCTTAAAACCAAATAAAAAATAAAAAACTTCAAAGAAATTTTAGACAGCTGGACCTGATGGAGGGTACATGAGTCACCAAGTTTTTATTCCAAAGTGATGAAAGAAAAACAGAAGATAGATATGAAGAATTGTTTGAAAGCTACCTTTACAATCAAACTCAACTTCTTATTACTTTTATAATTTTGGTTTTATTAGTTAAGTTCGCAATGTAAATTTGCCACTTTAAAGAGTTTCAGTGCTGACACATGGAGGGTTAACACTGACAAAGCACGAGCTACAAACACTAGCTCTGACAAAGGGCTAATGCTCAGAATGACAGCTTTGAAACTTTTTATGAACTTTTATGATACTCAACTTACATTATTAACTTCGTCGATAAATCAAAATTATCTGGTTCACTCCCTCACCAGTGCAGCACCACAGTTTCTTTAGAAACTTACCCCTTCATTCTTCTTAGTTTGACTTGCAATTATCCACAGTTGGGGCAGCCCTTAAATGAACAGTATTGCATTACACACTACCATGTAACTTACTCTGTTATTATTGAATTTGGATCCAGTCTGATAGTGGATACAATGCCTGGATTATTTTGTTGCAAGCCTGGGTGCTTGACAAGAAGAAAGAATAAGATATCTAGAGAGTAAAAGTAAATGAAATGGCATTCAAGTCCTCGAGAAAGAAGCAGGAAACAATGAAATGGGGAAAAGAAGTCTTTATCATACATTACTTGTGCCCTAATTTCCTAAGTTGGTACTATAAGTTGACTATCATAAAGAGTTTTTAAAACTGAAGTTTCGAGCGTTACCCCCTTATCAGGCCGTTTTGTAATTGCGCCCTAGGCATTTGTTTACAAGCCGACAAAAGACCACGATAAATCAGGTGCAAGTTGATCGATTGAATGCACACATTTGAGTACTTTATGAGAGGCGCAACTTCTTCCTCTTCGTAACGGGGACACCAAGACCACAATAACCAGTGAACAAAAACGCAAAGATTTACAAATCTCTTACAAAGCCCCCTAGTAGTACATCCGGGTGTTGCACCATGGACAGCGCCATGTTTGAAGCATCTCCCGCTCCATAAAGATATTTACTTTCCATGTAACACACAATGAATTGTCCCGCTCTTCTTCAACTTAATTTTTCACCAATCCACTGGATAAATCGCTATCAAGTGAACAGCGCAGTACATTTTCTAAACAGTTATCCGCTGGATGGCAAATTATCCGTCGGATAGTGTTATCCGCTTTTCTACAACTGGGCTCTATTGTTTTATTTTAGTAGTTTGTTTTGGCCCCTTTCTTACACAGACAGCTTGTTAATCATTCATCAAGGAAACCTCCCCAAATACAACCATCAGCCTAAATTCATAAATTTTAAGTGGTTATTTATTTATTGATTCTTCCTACAACCTGCATAATGTAGATGCAAAAGTTATGAAACTGTACCAGTGGACCTGGAAACACTAAACAGCAGCCACGTTGAGGTTAAGCTGAATAGCGCCGACCACATCACGAGATTTATACCTTTATAAAGTAAAGTGAGTTGAGTGTAATTCAGCAGTTTTCCATTGAAACCTCTCAACGACAAAAAAGAGTGAAGAATTAGCGATATCAAATTTAAACCAAACCTTGTAACTGGGTATTGTATAAGAACGCCTAGCAAACCAAAGTGAGGTACGCCATCAGGTATAAATCTCCCGCGCGATCATGAAAATTAGGCGTCATGTAAGCGTCAAGCGTCAATGAACTGTCTCGCTCATCTCAGAGAGCGATTTATGTCATAGTTGGTCTCTTTTCTAAGTTTTTACATCAAACACAAGTATAAAAATTATGAAATAAAATGAAGAAAACAAAGCCGTGTAGTAGCAAGGAACATAATGGCGAGGTAAGAGTCGGCAGTCTGCGGAAAGCTTATCAAGTGCGGAAGACTGCAAATTTCATTTTTTTTTTTCTCCATAGCTCTGGTAAGGAAAACGTAAAGAAAACAGAAAAAGGTAAATGTGTTTTGTTGTTGCATGTCTTGAAGATTTATAGACAGGTAAATGATACACAAGTGCTTGCTTTATTTATCACCGATTTGATGGTGATGATGGAATCTTATTTTTCTTCGAAGAATAATGGAATTTCTTTCAAAGTATCCAATTTCTGCTTCTTAGATTTACTGCGAAAAGAAAAAACTAATCTCCACTGTTTTATTCCGCGCGTAAAAATCGGAATTGAACATGACCCTTTTGACCTATATAACATTCCTCTCTTTGGTGGAGCCTGAATGTCACGCAGCCAGTTGCGTGACGATTTGGACAAGAATAAATTAGAGTGGCTAATTTCTAACGTCACTGTGAAAAAGGAAAGTTCAGTTTTTCATTTTCTTTAAGAAATATCTTCTAGCCAATTTAGAATAACTCTAAAAGTCTATTTTGGACAAATTTTTAGATTCTTAACTTGCGTGACTTGTTTTCTCTTATTATATGAAAAACACTCTTCTCCTTGAAACAGAATCTCGAGCATTTCCAACTATATACTCAATTGGCAGCCATAGAAACTACTCTTACTCGATAAAAGCTCAGCTTATTTCGAAATCCGTGCGAGTCACTCACGTATTTGACGCTTTCATTTTCTAAGAAGACCGCGTGACTCTGGGGACTTCCTGCTGTCAATTTAACATCTGACTTCCTCAACTTTCTGTATAAAGAGATCGTCGATTCTAAAGCTTTCCATTCTATTTGCAATCAGCAAAGATCAATATCAAGAGAAACTAGGGACTACAGATCAAGCTTGGAGAAAAACCCGTCACAAGGCAAATATGGTCGAGGTACGGTAAACTTACTATACATTTAATTTTCAATCGTGGATTCGATTTAGATCCTAAAAGATGTTCCGTTTTTTTTTTCAACTTTCCCGGACAGTCAATTGAAATCAGCGCGTGCGCTCGAATGGACATCCCCGAGCACAGACTTAGCAGAAGCGGAAACCTCTTCATAGCAGATTTGCCGAAGAACGAACCTGGTCGTCAAATTCCTGTAGAGTTTACTGGGAGCCATAGGGGCTACAAAACAGGTAAATTTAAGCGTATGGTAGGGTGTGATCCTCACAATGCTGTTATGAAGCTTTTCTGCATGTTAAAAGTGGCATAGTCCAAAATGATCGCGCATAATATAACTGACTCGATGCCGATTTAAGTGCAAGTGGACCTTAATGTGTTTAGAGATTGGCTTTATTGTAAATGTAATGTACATGTAAAGACACCTAGGAACTTTTTTTCTCATTTTCAATTTTGACGGCGAGTTAATTGCAAAACTGCTTTAAATGACGCCCAAATATCTGTGAGCATTCACAAGGCCTTGTTAATCTAGTCATACTAGCAACTTTTGTGTTAAAATTATTCCATATAGTAATGCAGAACTTTTCTGTTTTTGCAATTCATGACTACGTAAAATTCGATAACTAGTTTTCGTGAAGTGTTTTCGTCAGAGACCAGGAAAAAAAACTTTGAGCTTGTAGGTTCCCTGTGTTTTAAACCCAGCTTCAAAACATTATTCAGCATGCCACTAGACTGATCACATGACTAAAATAATTTTCACTGTGGTTTAGAGGCAAATTAAATTTACATTGAAAAGTTCAGTTTACCTCAAATTAAAATTGATTTTTTTTTTATTTTCATGTATCTAGTATTTTACATAGAAAAATCTTATAATTATGGGGCACATACCATAAGATATGACTTGGGTGGCAGCCATTACTACCTGTGTGTAGAAGGAAACAGGGTGTTTTTACAGGTGAGTTGTAATTTACTGTGGTTATGAAATTATTATCACTTTTCAACTGCAACTTCCCATAAACAAATTACTTATGTAACAATTTAGCACAAAGAGTGGGCAAAAAGTAACTATTTGAATCTCTTTCTTGGTTTACATTCTTAGTTATTTTATGTGGGAAATGATTATTTGTGGAATAACTTTGAATCATTTTGTAGTAATGACTTGCCCCCACCCGGACCAATAATGCAGCCTTGTGTTACTTTCAGTAAAGTTACAACTGTCTAGTTTAGGTTGTTAATATGCCATTTCACAGTTTTGCACTAGGTCACCAAGCCTTTGATTTGGAATGAGGCTGAAGGTGACCTTGTTGTGATAGAGACCAGTATCTAGTTAGTATTATAACAAAGTAATTTACATTTGAAAAGCAGCAAGGTTTGTATCATAGCAAGGTCACCCTTAGCCTCACTCCTATTCAAAGGCTTGGCAACCAAGCACGCAACTGTAAAATGGACCATTCAAATCTGTATTTTTATTTTCAGTTGGGTGTCCATCAGCCTGATGAAATGAAATACATCTTTGAAGTTCAACATGTCAACAAAGATAGTGATTACATGTCTATTAAGTCTAAATACACTGGGAGGTACCTTGCCAGTGATGAAGATGGAAAGGCATTTGTGGAGGAAATCAAGCCTTCCTTAATGAAAGACAACCAGCCGACTGACAGACAAACATGGTTCCTTCTACACTTTGTGGAAACAGTGAAAAGAGAAAGAGAAAGTACATTTTACAGTTGTAACTTTGATAGCACAAGTATTGACTTTTCTGTCACATGTCAGGCTCAAGTGGAAGCCTGTTAGGTGTAAATATGTTTCAATGTAAAAATACATGTACAGGAATAGAGAAGGAGAATTCTAAAATTTTTTTTTCATCCTGGGACGGTTTGTTCCATGTTTTATTTTATTTTTTTAATGTTTATTTTTTTGTAAATAGTTTGGATTTATTTCTTGCTCAGTGTATGTTCACTTCTTTCCAGCTTAATAGTTTTTATTGGTTTTTGATCCTTTGAAATGAAGGTGGGAAGGAAGTAAGTAATTCATGATTGTTAACTGGTGAAAGACACTGGAATAGATTCAATTTTTTTTTTTGACAAAATATAAGATATTTCATGTAGCTTTACATTTTAAGAAACTTCCTTCATGTGTTATCAAGTATTACTTTGTATTTGGCTTTAATATGTAGTTGTAATAACATGACATTAGTTAAGGAAATATTACCTATTAAAAATGTTCTAGGTAATATAAGTTGTAACTGGTACTGTAACCAGAATATGTATTTTACTGTATGAGTACCAGTAAATTTCTAATAAAAGCATTATTAGTGGAGACAGTCATTCTTGCTGTTGGTTTAAGACTAAGATAATGTACCTTGAGGAGAGGAAAAAAAATGAAACTAAATCATTGAAATCTGTTTAATCACACCTTTGTTAAAACTACAGCATAAATACAAGCTGAAAAGTGCAGTATGCATGTGTGGAAATTGTAGAACCAAAACTGAAGCAATCGTTATCCATCTGTAAGTATTGAAAGGAGTTGTTGAGAACTCAAAGTAACCAATTGTAACTGACTGCAAGTGAGGGAAACTCATTAAGTAACCAAGTGGAAGTGGACACTGATCTATAGGGATAAAGCTTCACAAAATGTTGTTACCTTAAGGCTGATTTTCACCATTTCATGATGGAAATGCAATCTGAGAAATAAATAGTGAAAACTAAAAATAGAAACTTCAAAGAGATTTTAGAAAGCTTGACCTGATAAAGGGTACATGACTTACAAGGTTTTTGTTCCAAACTGATGAAAGAAAAACAGATGAAAGACATGGAGAATTGTTTGAAGGCTTCTTATACAATCAAACTCAACCTCTTATTACTTATTATTATTACAATAATTTTGGTTTAATCAGCTAAGTTGACAATGTAAATTGGCCACATAAAGAGTTTCAAAGCTGACACTTTGAGGGACAACACTGCCAAAGCGTTTGCTTTAAACACTGGCTCTGATGAAGGGCTAATGCTCGAAATGGAAGCTTTGAAACTCTTTGTGATGCTTAATTTACATTATCAACTGAGTTGATAAACCGAAATTGTCTGGTTATACTCCCTCGCCAGTGCAGCACCACAGTTTCTTTAGAAACTTACCCCTTCATTCTTCTTGCTTTGACTTGCAATTATCAACACTTGGGGCAGCCCTTAACTCTTTAACTCCCAGATCAAATTTTTAATTCTCCTTACTGTCAATCATACAATTCTTATAATATTAGTTCAGAGAACTTAGTATTGGATCAACTAATTACTCCCAAATTGATATTTTTCTTTATTCATATCTCTTGTCTGGTTGACATTGTAAGGAGAAATTCTGTCTTGGTCACTCATGGGAGTTAAAGGGTTAAATTAACAATATTGCACCATGCACTACCATGTAACATACTTTGTCATTATTGACTGATCCTCTCGTAAATTTGGATCCAGTCTGACACAATGCTGGGACTATTTTGTTGCCAACCTGGGAGCTGGATAAGATGAATGAATAAGGAATCTAGAGAGTAAAAGTAAATGAAATGGCATTCAAGTCCTCGAGAAAGAGGCAGGAAACGATGAAATGGTGAAAAAAAGTCTTTATCGTGCATTACTTGTGCTTTAATTTACTGAGTGAGTAATATAAATTGACCACCATAAATAGTTCTTAAAACTGAATTTTCAAGCGCTGGCCCATCATCAGGCCGTACAGAAATTGCACCCCAGGCATTTATTTCCAGGCCGACGAAAGATCACGATAAGTCACGTTCAAGTTGATCGATTGAATGCACACATTTGAGTACTTCATGAGAGGCGCAACTTCTTCCTTTACATAACGGGAACACTAAAACCAAATAACCAGTGAAAAAAAAAACGCAAAAATGGACAAACCTCTTAGAAAGCCTCCTAGTAATCCGCCCCGGTATTGAGCCCTAGACTGCGCCATGTTGTAAGCATCTCCTGCTCCATCAAGATATTTATACGGCATGTAACACGCAAGAAATTGTCTCGCTTTTCTTCAACTTTGTTTTTCGCCTAATGCACATCTGGTCCTGGTTGTTCTAATTTCGGATAACGCTATCCACTGGATAAAGCTCTATCCGGTAAGTAGCGCAGTACATTTTGTAAAGAGTTATCCGCTGGAGAGCAATTCATCCGTCGGACAGTGTTATACGCCCTTCTACAACTGGACCCTGCCGTTTTTTTCAGTAGTTCGTTTTGGGCCCTTTTTTACACAGACAGCTTACTGATTATTCATCAAGAAAATACTCCCCAAATACAACCATCAACGACAGAAATCCTAAATTCATACATTTTAATTTGTTATTTATTTATTAATTTTTCCTATGACCTGCATAATGTATATGCAAAAATTATGAAATTGTGGTGGAAACACCAAACAGCAGCCACATTGTGGTTATTTGAATAGTGCCAACGTACGATCAGATCACATCAGATTTATACCTTTACTAAAACAAACTTCCATTCTTTGAAAATTTTCACAAACTTTTGCCTAAAATGTGCCGATGCCTGAATAACTTACTCATAACTACATGGTAAGGGGTATAATAATGTTAGTTCCAAAATGTACAACAATGCAACAATTTTCAGTTTAATTGACTTGGCTTCCAGCAACTTCTCCTTGCACCACTTTCTCTTGTTTCTCTGGAGGATCAGATTTGCTGACAGTCCGGATTTTTTTGAGGGATTTATTACAATAGAGATGGAAAACCAACAACAGGAAAAACTCATTAAAATGGGACAATGAATACTTTCGGAATCAAATTTTATTTCATAACCTATTTACATGGCCGAAGGCTCATAAATGTTCCTAAAAGTGTTAGTCTGCAAATAAGTAAAACTTATACCAAACATTTTATTTAAAAAATTAATCCTTGTTACAATACCATTGTAGTTGTAGCAAGCTTTCTTCTGGCAAGACTGGGTTAAATATGCATTTTTGATACAACCATCAGGTAGAAGCCTAAATTAATGGTTTCTCTGTCTTCATACACTTTCTCAAAAGCATACTTGTTCTGCAAGTGAGTTTTTTAATAATTGCAGTTCATCACCACAACAAGATAAATCACTCTTTCAAAAATTGTGAAAATCTTTTACAATCAATTCTTGTTTCCAAAAACTTTACACAAATCATTTTCCATTAACATCACAGAAATCAAATTATCATTACAAACACCAGAATAAAGAACTTAGTATTCAATTTAGTAACACTGTACATGGCTAGTGTGCTCTTTCACTAGACACACCTCTCGTAAACAAGAAATATTCTAACAATCGATTACAATTTAAACCTAAAATGGAGACATGTCAAACAGAATCATCTGCAAGAGAGAATGAAAATAAGTGTATTTAATAATTATATATAACATTTCACTCACTCCAAAATGTGAAAATAATTTGGTCTGGAATTTAACTGATTCTGAACAACTATTTTTTGTGCTTGACCTTCATTCTCTGAATTCAGAATTCCTGGGAATTTTCTGTCCCATACACAATTTCTTTTGGTTTTAGTCTCCTGACTATACAGATTTGCCCCCTCCACTCGATAACCAAAATAACAATATACATATATTTGGGAAGAAAACAACTAATGTCGATAACATGAGCGGATAAAATAATCTGAAATAACACCAGGTGGGAAATTAAAACATCAATATGACTTAACTCTGTTCCCAATTTTTATCATGCCTGTATCAAATCTTTACCTAATAGTGAATGTTTAAATAATGCCAGAAACAAATTTTTTTAAGTGTACATCACAGAAACTTGTTGAAGCAATTGAGGTTCTAAATTAAACAAACTTTAGCTCTAAAATGTGTTTAGCAAACTTACCATGATACCACCATCTTGTTTTCTTTGGACTTTTATGACATGTTTTAACATACCAGTTATTATCAGGAGGAAGTTTCTAGAATGAGAATAAAGAAAATAATTTAAGTTATACTGTCAAATGCCATGGTAAGCATTGTTATCACAGAAAATAATCATCTCCTTGCATATAAATTAGCTTTTTCATATCAGCTAATGCAGTGTTCTCCCTTATTTTAAGCATGACAGGTAAAATAAATTTTCAAACCGGTAAAGCAATCCTTTTACAAGTTGAATTTTCAAGAATTCCAAGCAATTTTAAACGGTAATAAGAGGTACTACAGGCAGTAAATGTTACCGGTTACTGCCTGCAAAGGAGAACACTGTAATGGGACTTACTGATGACTGAGGGCAATTCAGCGGGCATCAGAGATCTATTTGCTCATGCTCCATGGCCAATGTCAACAAGCAACTATGAAAATCACAAAATATTGTACTGCACAAAGTACACCTATATGAAATCAGTGATCCAGCAATAAACAGTTGAAAGCCTCATGGGAAGCTGTACATGATGTAGAAAGAAATGAAAAGGACGCATCCAAACAAGTTGCTAGATACTTTAATCTCCCTTATCATTCTAAACATCATATGGCAGTCTGTGGCCTTTCCCTAAATCTAGGCAGTTCAGAAAGCCACAAAACTCTAGAACAAATATTTATCTTTCAAATTAGCACTCTTAATCCCCAGGGTATCAATAATGATGATGAGTGGGAAAAATGAATTAAAAAAACATTTATACATGCTGCCTGGAAGAACAATTGAGCTTACCTTTTCTTGACAGCTACTTAGCATACTGACAATACTGAGACAGACAGATTCCACTGAGAGAGCTGGAGACCAGTCATCCGTCAAGATTGACAAGCATATATGTCCATTACTGTAAACGTGAGGATGGACAGGGATATTTGACCCTCCAAATATTACCTGCATCAAGAAAAAAAATTTTCCTTAGTGGCTGTGAAGGTGAGAGTTCTTTCCCTCCTGTTTGTATGATCTATTGCATGTAGCATAACCATCAAATTCCTAAAACAAATGCTTTCTATTGATTGGTTCCTTTTAACCCTCTAACTCTCACAGGTGACCACAGCAGAATTTCTCCTTACAATATCAATACAATATCAAGCAAACAAGTAATGAGGTTAACAAAAAACATTAATCAAGAGATTATTAACTATTCCAATTTTTGCCCATTATTTGAATTACAAGGCAGACAGAAAGGAGAATTTCTATCGAGATCTTGGAATTTAAATGGTTAACCCTTTAACTCTCAGAAGTGATTAACATAAAACTTCTCCCTACAATATCCATACATTCTTCAGCAATCAGGTAATGAGAATATTCAAACTTGTCAAGTAGAAGCTGCTATCTTGATCTAGCACCAAGTTCTCATAACTAATTTACTAGGAAATGTGTAGCAGCTAAAGGGGAGAATTAACAATCAGATCTTGGGAGTTAAAGGGTTAAAGCACAGCAAAAGTAGTTGCATCTCCAAAATGCATATGCATTGCTTCAACGATATTACCAAGAAGTTGGGTTAACAACACTCATTCAACTCCACACTTTTTAAAATGCAGATCTCAACAAGGTGAAACAGGAAAAATCATTTTTACCTCAGGTGACTCAAAAGGATATTTAGATCCAAATTTAAATTCTAGCTGAAATTTTTCCCCATCATATAACGTCCCTAAAAAGCAAAAATACAAACAATATTTAATAATTCCAGTAAATCTTTTACATAAATACATAAACAACTTGAAACTAACTTTGTCCTGTGACTTTCTGTCTGTAGTAACTTGAGGGGCAAGTTTGTATTCATGATCAACTCTGTTTCATGAGGCAGGCTTCTTCCTTTCCAACTCTGTTTCATGAAGCAGGCTCCTTCCTTTCCAACACCCTAACTGATTTTTCTTTTCTAAATATCACAACCCACTGAATTTAAATATTGTAAACAAGACAAAACAACAACGATAGTCATATTTTCACGAGCTAATAATACGAAGGTTTCCATAAACACAACTGAATAAAGACTACCACAGTGGCCACCGTCAAAATATCAAGTTAATTTGAACTCCGCTGTGTTGGTTATTGAAATACTTAAGGATAAATCATATAACAAATTTGGTCTACCTGGAGCCCCTTCTACATGAATTATCCACCTGGAAAGAGAAAAATCGAACGAACATTTACTAAAAACGAAATTCACGGAAGTACAAACATTCCCATAAATCCGCCCAATTAAGTTTAGCTTTCCTTGATTGATATTAAAGGCAGACAGCTTAAAACTTACGTAGCAAGATTTGAAGATACTGAATCGCTGTCAAGATACATTCCAGGTGGAGGTTTCGTTTTGATCTCTTTCAACTCCTTTTGCAATCTCCTTTGCCAGGCCGCCATTTTGATAAATTGTAATTTACACTGTTATGATTGCCTCGATATGGTCCTTATGCGCCAAAGGAATGAGTACGGTGTTAAATAGGCTCCACTCCACCGCAGATATGACGCAAAGATGACGTAACAGGTGGTTCCCCCTCTGAGTCATTGGACAAGTAAGGCAACTATGTAAAAACATTTAGCAGACAAATGACTCAACCGTGTTTAGGAAAATTACATCTTAGTTTAAAACTGTTCCATCATCGGAATAAAATATGCATACCCGCCAGCTCAAAGAAAATTTAAGGCACTCTGATGATACGGTCACAAGTACCGAAATATAACTATCAAACTTACTCTAGCTAGGCTTTCTGAAATATAAATATTTTGACGCAAAGAAATAATAAAGAAAAAGTACTTTGTTGTAGTAAATATTATAAGAACAGTTTCCCCTTGCACAATAAATTTGTTTAAATCATAGTTTAATCTACATGCACCGACACAAGCCGTTTATAAATCGAATAGCGGTTTTCACAGGGAAAAACTCATAGTATTTATTACAATTTTAACATACTTTGCTTGCGTTGAAAACCTCCTTCACGACTAGTTAAGGCAGTTTCTATCACGGGTTTGAGTAAGGCCGGCACAACCATGAAATTTTTTCACTTTTCATTTTCTTGTTTTTTTACTAGAGAGTGGAGGTTGATTTACAAACGCGTGACTTTTTTCTATACTTAGATTAAAAGAAATAATTGGTGAAGAACGAGCAATTATAAAATAATTCAAATAGTACGCGCGCTCTGATTGGCCATAAAACCATTTTACATAAGCGTATGTAAACACGGTTTTCGTTCCTCTTTCATTAGTTATTTTATAAAAGAAATGTAAAATGGTTTCCAAGTTTACATAGCCTGATGTAAACACTTGGGAGGTTGAGAGAACACTCGATAAGCTGGAAACCACTCCGCTTCGCGTCGTGGTTTCCTACGCTTATCTCGTGTTCTCCCAACCTCCCGCGTGTTTACATCAGGCTATGTAAACACGGAAATCATTTTACATTTCTTCAGCATAAATCAACAGTAAAAATTAACGTTTCTGTGCCATAGCATCATGGCACCATGTCATTTCCAAGCTTAAAATAAGAAAATACGATGAGCTGAATTGTACACGCGTTTTACTTCAGTATGATCTACCGGAGGACAGACACGAAGACGACGTCACCATCAACAAAATTTTGCGTTTTATCATATGAAACAAACAGACTCCGTGTTGTCGTGCGTCTTTACAGTGATAGATCACAGAGGATGTCAAAATGCGATGAGGACATTAGTGACCTTCGCTGCGCCTCGGGTGCCACCTTTTTTGTTCCCACGACATTCTGACATCATCTCTGACCTATCACTGAACTAATGCACGGAATCCAGGGGGATAAGTTCCTAAAAAAGTGTGGTGCTGCATCTGCGGGACAGAACAACAGGGTCATCTAGAGAGCCTTGACGAAGGGCTAATGCTCGAAACGTCAGCTTTGAAACTCTTTACAGTGGCTGAATTACGTTATCAACACAGTTGATAATACTAAATTAGCATGAAATCTACTTTCGTTGAAGCTTTGAGCCGAAAAATCGCGTGACTGCATAATTATCTGGCTTATTTTCGGGGAATTATTTTAAAACGTCATTGGCTTGCATTAATTATTTTTCTTACGTGCGGATACGTGTTGGATTGAGTTTTACCAAAATCACACAACGTTTCGACATCATTTTCATAATATTTTCGACTAAAGGAAAGTAAATTTCTGGTTGATAAAAAGTAACAAACGAATGAACTAAAGATTGGAGAAATGGATGGCTGAACAAAAGAAGGAATCAGATTTATTCATCAGCGGCAATAATTTCAAAATAGAATTGTTACCAAAAAAGGGTCAAACATTTATAAATAAATACAGATAAAACCGTCAGTTTATATATTAACCTTTTAAATTATAGTATACATCGTCAGTCAAACGGAAGTAATGAACACTTTTTTTAGCGTATTACCGTAACATACTTCATTTTATTACTAGAAAATGATATCGAAACGATATATGATGCGGCTAATTTTTGCAATTTTTAAAGGAAAAAAGAATTTTGATTATGGTAGAAAGTTTCTATTCGAGATAATTTCTCAGACTCATCAATTATGCGTGAGATAATTACCACTTGTGTGTCCTATTTGGGTCACATGTGTGCCCCTTCATACCCTGGTAACGAACAGTTGAGCAGTTTGGATTTTAAAAAACTTGTGGATATCCGAAAAATGTGCGTGGACAGAGAAAGGTAGTTGTGGCTGAGGAGTACTTATTCGTCGAGATTCACTCGCTTGAAAGTTCGGGCGCCATAAGGACACGATGTCGTGAGTTGGTCGTTAATGGGTATGATCCAAGATCAGTTCCAAACCAATGACACCGACTTTGAAAAATCACATGAAATAAAACATGTCACTTCGTCGTGGGAGTAAGTACACGCCACCTGCATAGTTACGTGCGAAAGTATCCTGCACATGGTCTCGTGCGAAAGTATACTGCACTCAGTCACATGTGCAAGTTTGATCTACTCCATTTGTCGGTAAACCTGGATTACGCGGTATCGTATGTGAATTCTTTGGGAGCTGGAGCTGTTTTTTCGACTCTAAAACACAATTGGAGGGGAAAAAATATTAAAAATTATTTTCAGCGCAAAGTTTACTGACCGTACACATTATCTGTTGACATAGGGAAAACCGAAGCTCTTTTTCAACGCACTTACCCACTGGAACGAATTCGTTCTTTGTGACGCTTTTTCTTCAGTTTCCTCTTCTGATTCTTGGACAGTTTAGACGCCTGCTCTGATGATTTTGAAAGATCTGACCCAGTGCCACTCGCTGTATGCTCTCTGCATTTTTCATCCTTCGGTTCCCCTCTTTTCTTGGATACTGCGCTGAGACTCTCTGCAAATGAAAATAAAACATCTTCTACTGAAGTTGTGTAATTGGCATGAAAAAAAAATCACGCAACACTTTTTGATAAGTCAGATACAAAACTACAACCAAATGCAATTTTGTGAATAGAGGTTTCCCCAGACATTCAGCAGTTTGCTTATTTTGACCTTATATTTTCATTGCGTGTGGCTCCCTATAAAATTCATAGGGACTGGGACTAGACTGACTGTTCAGGCTAGTGCTTTGGTAATGACCTTAGAACAATTAACCGAAATGAGCTCTATTTCACTTACTGGGATTGAAGAAACATTACCGAGTTCGCTGGCTCGAAATGTACAGCATTTACTGCTTTCCCGTGAGAATCACTTTCTAAAGACAAATTATTGGTATCGGTTGCTGTTTTGGCAAAGGGTTTATTCTTGGTCTAACATAAGGTTCTCTTTCAAAAGGGCCTTAACCTGGACAACAGAGGGCGTGAGGTAAAATACATCCTTTTTAATCTATAATCCTTCTCACTTGGCAAAAAAGGCACGGGATTTTCAACACCTATTAGTCTTGAAGGGGAAAACGGCGTGGCTTGTTCATCTCGTAAGGAGACTTTGTGCGGTCGAGGAAAATTTATATCTAATGAGAAAAGACACAATTATTAATTACAAATATCTCATCAACCAGCCAGTATAGTTTATACCAAAGGTCGTTAGTCCGATTGAAAAATTCTATATTATCCTATCTTGCAAGCGCAAGCAGACCCTCGTTACTAGCGGTTCGGTACGAGTGTTTCCTCACCCGCGGAAAAGTACGCGGCCTTGAGCAACAAAAGCTGGGAAGAGATCTGCAAGTGTTCTGGAACTAATAATGAGGTGCCAGACCCCCGGCAAACTTTTCCCCAATTCGTCTAGCCTACGAGGGGAGGGCACGGCTACAGGTAGGCTATAATTCGTCGCAAATCATCCCAAGGGCGGAGAAACGCGCGTCCTGCAGCGCTAATAAGCAATGAAGGCCTACTCACTCCCCGCTACAACATAACCTGAGTTTCTGACCTGATTCCTTAAAAAATTCTTCATAAAAACAAAACAAACAACGACAGTAACAACGAAGACGATGATCTTATTATACAATCCAGTCAGATACGGAGAAAAACATCGACTCGGACAAAGCTACAACAAAGACGAGTTGCTGATCCCACATGTCAAACGCTACCTTCAGCCACACTCAACTTTCGTTTCTCTCTTTCAGCGGATCTTTCTTGCGAGTCTTTATCTAATGTTCTGACGATGAATTGTGAATTCGTTTCCACGCCAGCGTCATCATCATTATCATCATCACTGGAATCTGACTCTACTTCTGAAGGGAACAACTTGGTTAGGACTTTCTGGCGAAAAACTGAGGAAAAAAAAAACAGAATAAGTCAGGGTTGCTCTGATTTGTGCTGTTTGAATTTAAATTCAGTGACCCTGATGAATGTCCTTATTTCATAGGTAGAACAGAAATTGGAAAATGCCGCCTATATCGAGACAAAAGGTAAAATAGCTTTTTTAAACAAAAAAGGAAAAAAAATGGTGTCAACAAGCACAGCAAGTGTCGACTTGCGAGCCAAGCTCCTCACTGGGAGTTTCCTGAACCAACATATAATTTCTCCTTACAGTATTTCTGCTGAATCATTCATTCAGGTAATGAGAATAAAGGAGATGACCTCCAACCTGAGAAGCTTTGATTGCTAAACGAATTCTCTTCGTCAGTACTTAAGTAAATGCATAGAGAGTAGTATGGAGAATATGGATACTGATATTAGCGTGTAAAGGGTTAAAAAGAAGGACTCTGGAAAACTGGTATATCACGTTACAACTAACCAATTAATTTTAGCGCGATTCTATTGGCTGCTTTACGTCACGTGGTGCAAAACCATCGCACAGTTCTTACGCATAATAACACACTTCTAATTTTCACGAGATTCAAAAGCTCTCATTTGCTGTCGAAGTTCGCTTCTCGGTCAAATGTCTTATTATTTTTCAGACAATGTCTCAGCCGTGGACATTATCGGCCAACATGGCTGCCACCTAAACGGGTTTATTTACTAAATAACATCAGTATGCATCGATGTTTGTCCTCCAATTATTTTTGTCGAAAAGAGCCTACCGAAAAAAAAAAAACAGCTCGACAGTTTCACTTTTTATTCCTTCTTACTTTACATCGAAGCACAACGAACTCGTTTGGAAGAGTCCAGTGTCAGTGGCATTAAAAGGCTCATCTCAAATGCTGTTCATTCAGCGCAAAGTTTACTGACCATGCACATTATCGGTTGACATAGGAAAAACCAAAGCTCACTTCCTTATTAATGGGGGGGTTATAAAAACAAGTAAATAAACCCCTTTTCGGCTTGCAGGTAAGGCGGCTGATAATGTCTTTGGCTGAGAGATTGTCCTCAAAATTCACATGTTATCCAGCCAGTGGAATATGAGAAGATTCAAATTCATTAGTTATAAGTTGTTATATTAATCCAACACAAAATTCTCGTGACTAATTTATATTGGAAATGTGTCGCAGCGAGGGGAGAATTAACAATCAGATCTTAGGAGTTCAAAAGTTAACCCTTTAACTCCCAAGATCTCATTAGTAATTCTCCTTACTGTCTGCCAAATGATTCTCATTATGTTAGTTTGGAGAATTTGGTATCGGATCAATTAGTAATCCCATGATTGATATTTTCCTTTATTCTCATCACTTGTCTGCATGATATTGTTTAGATACAGTAAGGAGAAATTCTGTCTCGATCACTCACGGGAGTTAAAGGGTTAAAAAGAGCTAAAGCGTGTTTAAAGTATAATCACGTTATTACAGTTCTGATTTACGCCTTCGATATTCTCACAATCAACGACAACCCTTTTCCAAACGAGGGATACTCCGCAACAGACAGCCAGCGACCCAGTCGTCGGGTCTAAAGCATTCAATCTACACTAAACACAATTCTTACATCGTTCCCTAGCTGATGTCATCCTTTCAGAAAAGCGGGCTGTTCTGTAATCTGGAAGTGAAGAAAGGTAACATAAACGATTCGAGCTTCTGCCAACTTCTAAATACCTTCAGCTTAGCTTAGCTCTTTCAGTCTAGTTTCCAGTAGAGCAGTTTTTCAACTGAATGTCGAGAGAGTTGAACAATAACGGCCAATCGGGGCAAAGGTTAACAACACCACAAGCCAATGAGTATTCAAAGAACGAACGATAAAGAGCACAGTACATGTACTAAGATTACCGTAGTTAAAATTTTACCAGAGCCTCTTTAGGGACTGGGGAAAGCCGGATCCGGCGTGGGAATGAAGGGGTGTGATATAACACGCCTTATAAATATAATTATCATTATTATTATTATTTATAATTATTATTATTATTATTATTATTATTATTAATATTATTACTAACATTATCATTATTATTATTATCATCATCAACATAATTATTGACTTTTAGACTATTTATCGTTCACAAGTATTTGAAAGATTGAATTCTAAACAGTTGCTTTTTATGTTGATAATTTCACCAGTGAACGCTTATTTTGCCTTGGTTATGCAATTTCTCCAGAGTTAGTATTCATTTTTGTACGTAAAGCACTATTTGTTTTCGTTCTATATACATCTGTAAATATTCTGACTGAGTTGTGAATAAAGATCATTACTATCTTCAAAAAAAATTTTATCATAATTATTACTATTATTATTATTATTATTATTATTATTATTATTATCCTTATCATTACTATTTTTGATCGGTAGAACTTGTTCGTTGTTTATAAAAGATGCTAATGCCATTAGATAACACTGTCAACATACATGAGGTTTAAAGAAACCAAAGATTTTTTTTTTTAGAAAAAGAGTTTCATTCTTAGGTGAGTTGACAGATTTTGTTTCACAGTGCGTCAGCCGACAATTCGCTGTCTACTATCGAGGTTTTCTTTTTTAATTTTTTTTAAAGTCGCAGTCAAACGGGCGTGAGAGACCACAGACGTTGTCGAAAGGAGGACTAAGAGTCTAGCTGTCATATTTCCGTTTTAAAAATAGACAGCTCGGTTTTACACCCCATAGTTTTCGGCATTGTTAGAGATAAAATCACAGGGGTTTGGAGAGGTTTAGAATATGCTGGTTCCCAGCCCTCTACTGACTACTGTAAGGAGGTTTTGAAGTCTGACAAGTTTACTTCCAAAGAAAGCTACGTATCCTTTTCACCACATGTAATAATTTCCCATAATAGGAGCGTTTAATTTCCTTCTTGGCTATCGAAGAGGATTGTTAAAGCCCGGGTCACTAAATAGTACAAAATAAACAAAATCCATTGATGAAAAATAAGAGATTGTATTGACTGGACTAGAATTATTCTGAAGATCACTTTTCACAACGATGCATGTCCTACACTACACCAGACCTGCCTCAGAGGCTCTTTAATTACACGTGGAATTATACACTTTCACCTGTCAAATCAGGTCACGTTTTCTCTTTCAGCAAAGCTGAAGAAATTCAATAGCTCGCCCAATTTTTTTAAAATTTTTTGTCAACGAGCTAACAGGAACTTTTCGTGACATACAGGTATCAAGAAAGTGTGGTTCGGGCAAGGAAAGATCTGGAAAGCTAATTGGAACACTTAACATCAAATTAGCCACGAAAATGCGTTCAACCCATTAAGAAATTAGCGTTCGATAAGACTGTAAGAAATTCGAAAAATCTGATAATTTACAAAAGGTCATAGTTGAAACTTTATGGAATTGTTTCCCATGGCATTCTAAAAAAAAAATTATAAAACACGCTATTCAATACAATACCAGAACTAAAATTAAGTTCATTCTAGTTTTTGGTTTCTGTTCATCAGTCATGTGGAAATTTGGCCTGTTCGCAATGGCTAACAACGACAACACGTGAATAACTGAGAAGCAGCTGATCCCTGCAGGAATCCAAAAAAAAATGAAATAAACATTGAAACTGGAGCACTGCTCAACTTTCGATTTCGACCTGAGAGCATAAAACTGAAATTGAAATAAATGAAAATCAGTCCGCTTGGGCAATATCGAAAATGGTCTCACGACCCCTTGGTCCAAAATAACTGATACAGGACGTGCAAATATTAGACCCAAAGACGAAAAAGACATCTGCCAAAAATAGATAACGTCTGTGTCACGCAAAAAAAAAAGTCAACTTAGCACTTGAAGAGGTTGTTAGCGTGCATGAATTCAAGTGAAACTTGCGTGAGAACTTCGAATTTGGGAGGTACTAGGGAAGTGTAGTTTCAACACGCACGACTTATCAAACTGTAATCTTCCTTTCCGGGAAATAAGGGGCACGAAATGCAAGAATGAAATACACGACTCCGTTCCTCCATGAAAAAAAAAACATAAAAAGCGGCAGGAAACCTGTTGCTTTAAGGGAAAAAATCGACAAATTCTCGGTACAGTGTTACTGAAAAGCGTTGTGACTTCTGAGCTAATTTTAAGTCCCAAGAGGTGTTTCGAGAAAGAGTGCATGTATCACAACTGTAAATGAAGCCGGCAAATTGTCATTTACAACGATTTCATGTCAATCAGAAGCCGATAGCTTGAATGGAGAACAATCTCAGCCAATAAAATCGCATTCTTTAATGGTTGCCACGCGAGCAAAGGCTCGAGTCATCTCCATTCAACAATTAACATCCATCTGCGGTTGAAATGCAAAATAGGTTGTCATGCAAGGTTAACCTCAGTGGAAAAAGCTCACCTATGGCAAAAAGTAGTAGTAATAATAATAATAATATAGTCGATCACCAGCTTAGACGCCAAAATAAAATTATCAGGAATTAAAATCGGCCTAAAAACAGAAAGTAAGGCGGTAGGTTGCTCAACTTATGCTGGTGGTGACTTTCGTGAGTCGACGCCGCATTTCGCTTCGCTAAGAGATTAGTGTCAATACTACGTTTACGCTCTGTCGCATCAATTGCTATGCAAATTTTCGCAGCTCCACGCACACCTAGGAAAGCTACCGTGCATTGTGACAAAATAACAAAAAAAAAACAGGCAGCCTCTGCAAACTTGTACCGTAGAGAAAACAACCACTTTTCCAATCACAGGAGCGAATCTCGTGAAAATTTCAACATTTTTCAGAGCGGCTGTTCAAGTTTGTGCTCAATAAATGAACCTCGTGGGGTAACAGGCAAGACTACTGCTCATTGGTTATGCTTGGTTGCTTCGCACGCTGTGATTGGCTGAAGTTCATTTCAATCCTAAAATTCACACCTGAGAAAAGCTTTGCGCGTGGCTTATTAGTAGTCCTTAGAAAAGCATTTGTTTCAGTACGTATCCGGCTCGCGCACGGGAGCACAACAAAGGGAGTACATATTGAGAAACTTCGCCAGCTTTGGCCAAAATCAACCTCCAGTAGATATCAAAAGGGCAGAAATTGTCAATCGGCGAAAGGTAACGCTAAGAAAGTCACACTTGCTAGTTTGCAGACGGTTGTTTTCATTTCACTTTCGAGTCATGGTGCTGCATGAAGTTGAGAGAACGTTGTGTGAGTGCTGCAACAGGCTTCGAAGACGAGAAATGGTTCATCATACCATACACAGTGGAAATTTTGAGCCATCCGAGCTTAAGATCGGAAGACTCTTGGGCAGCGGTGGCTTTGGATCCGTTTACGAGGCGACATATTGTGGGGAGCGAATAGCTATAAAAAAGCTTCATCAGGGAACAAAGAATGAGAGGGCCGCACTGGAAAGTTTCGAGGCTGAAAGCTCCATTCTACATTTCAGACATCCGAACATTGTGCGAACGCTCGCAGTATTGACCATAATGGAGACTCGTTGCATAATAATGGAGTTTGCCGGCGAGAGAAACTTGCAAAGCGTCATAAACGATCCATTTGAGGAGTTGGATGCTAATCGACGCAGAAAATTCTCCTTAAATATTGCAACTGCTTTACAATTTGCCCACCAGCAAGGGCTAGCACATCTAGACTTAAAACCGGGAAATGTGCTCGTCACCGCCGAAGATCAATGCAAACTGGCTGATTTTGGGTGCTGCCGCGCCGTTGAGGAAAACAATAAGCCAGCCAGCCCGACAAAATCGAACTTGACTGGAACATATGCTTACAGGGCACCGGAACTTCTAAAAGGCGAAAGCCCGACAACGAAAGCGGACGTTTATTCGTACGGAATATGCTTGTGGCAAATGCTGAAAAGAGAACAACCGTATGGAAACGAGAATCAACATGTTATTATTTTTGGAGTTGTCGCCTATCAGCTGCGACCCGAATTGAACGACGAAATTACAGGAGATGGACAATATGTAAATTTAATCAGACAATGTTGGCAGGCAGAGGCGAAATTTAGACCTACAGCCTCAGAGATCGTTGCCAAGCTGCAACAAATCAAAGCTGAAACAGATTTCAGCAAAGAAAGGTTGAGCGAAAAGCTTTGCGATCATCAGGTGTGCCTTCAAAACAGCAGATTGCACTAACTGCACTTGAAAATTATTGGACAGCCTAATTTATCTATTTTTCCGGAATTTCAATACACACCTTTTTTAGTTAGATGACATGTGATTGTGAACTCGCAACGTGAGTACCCAAGACTTCTTACCTTCCAATCGAGAGAACATTCAATAGAAAATATGTTTTTTCATAAAAATAAATGAGGTTATATTAATTGTAAACATTTGTGTAATAATATTTCTTATACGTAAACGGCGTTCCTGCCAAGCCAAAAATAGCCTTTGAATTTTCAATAAAAGAATGCAACAATTTGCAAATTAACTTTGAGTGTGTTTGATTTTTGGTCGTATCATGGTCCATTGGGTTTTCAAGCGCGATATTTCGCTTGCATGCAAAGATCCTATTTCTCACGGAAGGTAAAAGCCCACTCCTTTGTTCCAATCGGTAGGCATTACTTTTTTGCATTTGTAATGATCGCACAAATATTCTAAAGCTCTTAGGAACAGATTGACCGATAGTAGTGAACAAAGGACGCTAAGGCCGTTTGCGCGAGTCATTAGACTTAAATCCAAGAGAAATCTCGAGAGAATTTGGAACTCGGCGTCTTTCGCGAGATCCGGCGCAGCTTTATTTTATTTTTCGTCTAATTTAATACCCCCCTGGAGACACTTTTGTTAGGGCCACGTTCTTATGGCGACATCTTTCTGCAGAAACATATAGCAAAGCTTATTGAATATTGGAAAAAAGGTGCTGATGTAGAGCAAAACATGACTCACGAGAAACCGAAGCGCGCAAATCTCATAAACGATGTGCGCGCTCTCAATCTGCCGACGACCGCTTTACCCATTTAATTTCCAACTACCGAATGCTAAACCTCATTTCAACAAAGAAGAAGGCAAATTTGCATTTGCTGCACAAAAAAGTCTTTGTAGTTGACCAGCTGTAGTTGTCCATTAGAATCAATAATGCCTTATGCAACCACGGTACAAGAGCCCAGCAAGTTGAGCGCCAACTTTATTGTTAAGTCACCTGTTGGAGGCGTGGCACGTATTGATCGTGCGTTCGATGAGAGCACTGATTGGTCAAAGAGACAATACAATCAATTTTCTTAATAGGCGACGCGTGCCAGAGCGCGAGCTGTTCAAAAGTGTAGCCACAGAACAGAATAAAACAAGATCCCTGGACCGTCTGAAGACATACATCAACCTAAAAATGATCCACAAATGGTCGAGTCTCAGTACGCTGAGCGCACGATCGATTGCTTTCGAGAGCGCAATCACTAAAGCGTAAAAAGACGAGCCAACTGTGCGTAATAGGAGCTTCTCTTTGCAGTCGGTGCAGAGCTCATTAAACAACCTGACTACCTGACCCAAAACGCCTCGTATTTATTACATTTGCGGAGTATCGTTACAAAACTTGCGACCGTTCTTAACCCCACCAAACGCCTCTGTCCGTTTTACTTAATCAAACACACGAGCAATAAATCGCAACACCAGGGAACCATTCAAACCGAATAAAAATCCCGCTGGGTTTGCAGGTTAAGGGTAAAACGACGAACCAATTACTTATGCAAAAAACGTGCAGACAGCTGACAAATTGAAAAACCTTGTCCAATCAAACATTAGACCCTGTTTTATTGCAATGATCGCTCTAAAATCCCGAGTTTAATAACGATTGGCGCAAAATAACCTCGACGTTTCCGCATAAAACTGACGATTCCGGCAACCAGTTGTTCATCCAAGTTACCAGAGGCATCACTTCTGAACAAACGGATAGGTCAATGTTCTCATCCGTTGTTTGGAAAAGACTTTTTAAAAATAGGCAAAGTAAATAATTGAGTGTCAGCTTACTGATTAATGGAGTTCCGAAATCTCTTTTGTTGCCGCGCCGAGCCACGCTGTCGCTAGGTAACAGTAGAAGCCGATCTAATTAAAACGTTGCTTAGAGGAAGTGTGAAACTTGATAAAGCTGGAATTTTCAGTCATGTAGACTGGTTGCCCACAGCAATACTACGCCAGAAAGAGATTTAGCACAGATAACTTTCCACGATCATTTCTTCTTGCGAGATAAAATCGACCATGAAATTATGTGTGATCGAAGTGTAACGACGGATGCATCTTCAAATAATTGTAAGACATTATGTTACGAAGTAGGCTTTCAGAGGTGAAAGGAAAGCGAGAATGTAAATTGACAGCTTTGAGTTGAAATTACTGAATTTGTTTTCGGAAGAGGAGAATTGAATGGGAGATTATTTTAATAAAAGCGTTTGGTGAATGCAAATTGATTCAAACTTGGAGCAGAGCTGTCAAAAACGAATGACTGATTTCACGAGAGCATAATAATCGAACGAAATCGAGAGAAAACCAGACCTCAAATCGCTTTTTCAATTCAGGCGTTTTGTCAAAGATTTTAACATCCGCTGTAGGTGAAATTATTAGCTTCTCGAATCAAGCTTAAACAATGCTCTCTTTGGGAGGGAATTTTTGTTATTAAAAACTTTAAATGAGTTTATTTACAATCGCGCGACAGGTGGAGTCAGAAGTTGGCGAAGCGATTAGATGAAACCGCACCAGCGAAGCGGGTGAACTTAGACATAAGCACACTGGTAACCCCCTTTATCATCAACCCGAAACTAGGAGCAACAGATGGCATGATGAAACAAAAGAATACGAAAAGGAGAAAAAGGCGAAAAAAAAGAAAGAAAAGAAACGCCGTGCAGGTTACTAAGTAACAACAAGAAACTAAGCGAATGTTTAGATTTTGATCGCATCGAAAATTAAGAAAAAACTGGCCATTTAATACCGCCTTAATTTTTTTAGTTTTGTTGTTGTTAAGTCATGAAAAAAAAGCATTAAAATTTTGGCAGATTTCTTATAAACACAAGAAAGTTTCAAGCGGGTGGTAGTGTATTAGTCTGTCTTAACAAAATGACAGAGGCGGTTTTTCAATACGGCCTCTCTGGAAGGATTAACATTTTGCCAAATTGTATTTTCATGCTGAGCAACTCAGCAGAACTTGACTCAGCGTAACTAAATATTCCTCTCAAGAGGAGCATAAGTTTACTCTCTTAGTTTCCTTCCATCAAATATCACGACAGAACTTTCCCTTTGCCTCTATGAATGAGTGAAATCGAATTTCATTGCCGAACTCGCACCGGCTAAATTAGGCGCAAGTCCCTTCCACGCATGTGTGAAATCTCGCACATTTTCATTGAAGAGTCTGCAACAGCAGCTGTGCTACAGACTAAACAAAAAGGGATGCGTTTTGAGAGCACGCGGCGTATTGTTCACAAACAACTGCAAGAATTTGATCTCAAATTAAACTGTGCAACGACAGTTAACCGTTCGCGTAACTAACGATTCAGTGGTGAAGCGTGTCGCTTGTTTCCCAGAATTGAGTTCTTGTTATTTGGATTCGAGCACGTGATGCGTGATGCGTGCGGTTGCTATGTGGTCTCGGCTTGCGCAAGGCTTTTGAATTCAATAGGGTTTTCAGCGGCTTTTTTTTATCAAAAAAAATTAAACAGCCACATGCTTAATGGGTGTTAATATCGAAGAGGTTCTCACGGAGACTAAACAAACTACTAGGTTTGCGTGTGGTTAGTGGCTCATTGAACAGAAGATGGTGGACTTTGTAGTCTCCCGCAGAGAGATGTGTAATCTAACCTTGGGATTTACTGTTAAACAGAATATTAAAATCGTTCGAGACTCTAAACAAGGGCCAAATATCAAATAATTGTTTCGGATTGGATACCTGACTGATGAAGATTATACTGTCTAAGCTTTTCTATCCGTAAAATATCAAGATATAGACCATTCTGTCTAAACGGTAAACTCCTATGGCCCAGGTTGTTCAAAGCTGGGTTAAGATCACCCAGGGTTAGTGTGGAATTTGATTTCAGGTGTGAAAGCTTTAAAAAAATATTCAGTTCAAATCTTTTTGCTTGCAATTTGATCATTGGACGTTCTAAAAAAAATAGGGAAACGCTTCCCTAAAAAGGCTTTAGAACAAAGAAATCTGGATTAAAAATTTAACTCTGGGTTAGCGCAAATCGGCCTTCGAACAACTGGGGAGAAATGCGCAAAGTGACAAAAACATCCCTTATAACTGTTCTAACCTTTTTATTCCTAAGATCTCATTGGTAATTCCCCTTACTGTCTTTCATACAATTCTGAAGATGTTTGTTTGGAGAATTTGATATTGGATTTGCTATTTTCCTTTATTCCCACCACTTGTCAGTATAGTATCGTTTTGATATTGTGAGCAGAAAGTCTGTCTTGGTCACTCATTGGAATTAAAGGGTACCACTAACGTCGAGATAAAACTCCTGTCCTTATCAAAATTTACGCGAATTTGAATTCACAGTGTTTTCCGATTCTTACCGATCAATCAACATCACCACCAGCCCAAGTGGTCAACTCTACTAACCAATCAAAATCAGTCCTCCCCCACGTGATTTGTTACGTTTGTACCATGCTCAATGTGAGGAAACCCACCTGAAAAAAAGACAAAACAAAAAAAACCCGTCTGTTTGCTTAAATTGACCTCTAACCGAGGGAAAAATAAACTTTAAGATAACAACAGCAGACCACAAAAAGGAAGTGAAAATAAAAAATGTAACAATCCTCGATTCAACGTTAATATCATATTTGAAATTGCAGATTCGTTGTCGTATTTTTACTTCAATGCTGTATATAACACAATATCAAATACTCCTAAAAAATACATGCTTGAAAGTGTTCTAGTCTGCAGTCTCCAATTTGCCTATTTTGAAACTCTTGTTTACAATTTTCGTTATGAATTTTCGAGAAAAACCTTAGTGTAAATAATGATATAATAACCGTCAACACCAGATGAAATCATGTTTTAGCCTAAATCTTTTGTGAGTCATTCTGAAGGTTTTCATCAAGAGCTTTAAAACCCAACACGAAAGATAGGCTCTCGATGACAAACTGATAACTGTTTACCAGCAACGACTGGGACCAACAGGGTCCAGTTACTCAAAGGGCGGGTTTCGCTATCCAGCGGATAAACCGCTCTCTAGCCAATAAGTCGCATAGTTGTTAACAAACGTGACGTATGGCGCAGTCCCACAGATAGAGATTTATCTAATGGATAGCGTCATCCACCCTTCAAACAAACGAGATCGGAATGAAAATATGAAAGGAAGAAGTTTGTCCTTTAGATATTTTCCTAATGTACTGAAAAGGAGAATTTGTTTCACAATCAAAAGCTTCTCGAGTTGGTGATCATTCCCGGCCTTTATTCTCGTAACCTTAACCTGTGATTTTGGGGAGATATTTTAAGGAGAAATTAGATGCTTGTCACTCCTAAGGGCTAAATGGTTAAAAAATAATATAAAACTCATGCCCAGGACCAGATTTCAGTTCCGTCAAGACCAAGTGTATTTCTTAAAGTGCCACTAACCCCCATTGTTTTTTTTTTTTCCGATATGTAGATAGCTGTTATCGGTCTCATAAGCTGTCTATGCAGCTGTTACACTCCTTCCTCTCTCATTCGTTTGGAAAAATTACCTATTCAGAATATTATCAGTTTTGCTTTATGTACCTTTAATTTCTCGAGTCTGATTAGTTTACATCACTGGTTATTCCATAAATGACGGGCGCATGCGTATAATGGCACCCCGACACTACCAGACTTTCGTAGTATAACAGCTGCCGTTAGTAATAAGCATGCCAATTGATTTCCCATCCTTAAATCATCCTAAATTCGCACCAAATTATTTTCTTTTTCAAAAGAAGAAAGAAAAAAAAAACACGTAATTAGCCTTTTTTCCCGTTGAGTGTTTTGAAATAAGAGAAAGTTCCTCATGAGTGGGATATATTTGCATAAAATTCTACTTCCACTTTTAGCTCATTAGCAAAACCACGTAGAACGAATCAGAACCTGCTTATACAAAAAAAAAAAATAAACTACGAAATGCAGACATCGCAAACCAAAAAAAAAAAATCGGAGATATAATCGAAAAATAAAGGAATGAAACTGCCTAACTACTTATACTCCCTTCCAAAATCAAGTATTCAAAACGCTATGCCTGGCATAATATTTTTCAGCGATAAGTTATTATCCGATAACATAATGCATCAATTTCAAAGCGAGTCTATCTAAAAAATTCAAATGTAGTTAATCATATATTTCACCATATACCCCGACTATGTCCTTTAAAGGAAATGTTTGGCCACCTTTCCAGAAAAATATTGTGCCCACACAAAGCATCAATTCCAAGGAGGATCTATCTAGAAATTCAATTTACATTATGCTTTCAATATGACCTTTAAAGGGAATATCAGACTGTCTTTCCAGAAAAATAATGCGCGCATTTCAAGGGACATAATTTCTTTCGAATAGCAGCCTCGAGGCATTTTTTAATAATAAACAGTTTTCTGAAAGAGTCGGTTGTGGTATTCCTGTGTGAAAAGGGGAATTTTCTGACCAGAAGATTAAAGTGAATTATATTCTCAGACCACTTTGACAAGTGACCCTCGGCAACAACGCCGTGGGGTTATCGTCCTCTCTCGAAGTAACAGAAAAAACGTGAACGACTCGAAGCCTGGGAAAATGCACGATCTCGTGCGGTCTGTGCAAGAAATTGCGTGCATTACCTTGGAGACCGTTACAAGATGATAACAACTCTTGCACAACCGCAAAATTATCAAAACCAAATGGAAACATTTCAACACCCACTTGAAATTAACAGCCACTTCTCAGATGGGAGAAGTATATACTATGTATAATATAACACTAACGCGAGAAAGGCACTTAAGGGGCCTTAAGTGATTCTAAACAAACTAACTTGTGTGAACTAGCTTCATCTCAAGTATTGACTTTGCAAAGAGCTGCTAATTGGATTTTTCTTTTGCCAATCGCTGCACGGAAAGCGAATCGCATGAAATATTGCACACACACAAACACAAAAAAATTCAGTCATAACCCTTTTATCAATTTGGATAAACGATCGCTTTAAGGCATTTGGAAAGTTCTTTTAAGTTATTTTTTCGTGGCCGAGTGCTTTAAGAAAAAGCACAGATGGTACGCGAGAGTTGAACACGATAAGTAAAGTGAATTGAAAGAAAAACATATTAATGCTAAGTATTTTGATTGATTGAACATTTCGTAACCACGAAAAGAGAAGCACTAATATCCATCTCGCACTAATATTGGTCCCTTCCACGCTCTGTTACACTTCATTTCAAACGTCTGAGTTGCTATATAGGTCTGCAATCATTAAAACTTCAACGTTCGTAGTTATTAGCGACAAGACAATATTGATCAATCACGAAAACACACGCTTTAAGATCATTTTCCAACTGGTCTAAAGAAGATCACTGACAAGTCTGCGCAGACTCGCCCCAATTCTTACACGGCTGTTTCTCCGTGACCAATTCACACGCGTTTTCACTCAAAAGCCAACAATAGATCACCCTGAGCGCAAGTTATTTCACAGGCTCATTAAGAACGATTACTCAAAAAATGGATCAAATCCAAATAGTTAATAGGCCAAAAAAAGAACAGGAAGAGTCATTATACAATTACAATGAATGCCACAACTTTAAAAATGAATAAAATTCAAAGAATTCAGTTTTACACTGAAAATATATATGATTGGGAGCCTCATCAAAAAAAGACAAGGAAAAGTGGAGAGAGTGTAATTCCGTCAACTTCAGTTACAAGTACAGACACATACCCACACACTCATTTACTTGATTTGTTTTTTCAACATTTGTGTAAGTATCAACTCTAAGAATAGATTCAAGAGATATTTTTGTCTGAAGCACTGTCTCAATGACAAATGATAGTTCTATTTTGAAGACACCAATCTATTTATGGTAAATGAGTGAACACTTCAAAAAGAGAGTGTTTCACATTTTGACAAACCTTAGAAGAAGTTAATCAACTGTTTGTAAACTTGGAAAATTTTGCCTAAATTTTTAAAAACAATCTAAATTGTAATGTGAGTGACCCTTCTCCATCCTGTAACATCTTTGATACTTTTTGTTGCATCGTTGCCTGTATCATTAATGTTTATCTCCTCCCAGAAAATATTATTTCAAATTTTTATTCTGTGTTTTCTCAGTACAATATGGGTGACTCAAAATGTCATCATGATGAAGCAACTTTATCACAAACTGAAGAGAAAAGAGCCATGAGCAAGGTTCTGGAAGAATACCCTGCTTACATCACTGAATCTCGCAGTAATTTCTTTTCACTGATAATACCACATACTGAGGTTATTTCAGCCATACCTTTCCATGCTCTGTTGCATACCAAATTTTAGGACTAAAGAATGTTAAAATAAATTATCACTAGCCCCTCAAGAGGTAACAGATGTCATCCTATAACTATCTCACATCAAGAACTTTCAACCACAAGAGTTAATGAGCAGAATTTTAATCCAATGGCTTTAATAACAATTTAAATTGAAAAACGAAACAAGCAATTTTTCAGAACATAGTCCGACCATGTTTATCCTTTGAGTGTCCTTGGAATTGAAAAAGGTTTTTTGATCGTTCATCTACTCTTATATACCCAGTATATATGTGGTGGCTCCAAAAGACACAGTTTGGTCAAATTTTTTTTTACAGTTAAGAGAACTACTGAGTTATATCATCTTCCAAAGGCTAATCAGATTAACTTTGTTCCCCACAAAGTTTCTAAGCTTGAGCTGATGATCTAACTGTGATCAGGGATTTTTCTTGTATGGTAATGTTCACATGAAAAAGCAATTCTTTCTAAGATCTTTGTTTGATCAATCCTGACAGCCACTGTATTTGTCACTTATGTCAAGAGTAGGAGTGAAGTAATTCTTTAGAAGATTTCAGCTAAATACATGCTTTCACCCTTTCCCTGAATTATGTTGGCCACAGCTTTGATAGTTAATCAGTTGACACATTGGCAACCCATATACTGGTAGTACAAAAACAAATAAAGAAACACACTTCCTCCTCTTCCCTCCTGCTTCCCCCCCCCCCACTCCTCCCATATCTCTTCCCCACCCCTTCCCCCAAGAGGCAGTATGGTTGGGAGATATGAAGCAGGAGGATGTAATTCAAACCCATGCCGACTTGTCAAGCTCAGGCTTCCTTAAAACATTCAGGTTGTAATAATTATGTCCTTCTGCTGCAGTATTCTTCAAGTCCTTTACTAAGGTAGCCAGGTTTTTTAAAAAAAGGTACGGAAACAATGAGCACCTCGATCATAATAGCTCCAGTTGCTTTAGACCCGTGTTTACATGCAAAATTGACCGCTTACCTCAGCATATCTCTTGATCCTTGATCCAAAATGGCTCGTGAGGAGAGCTTGCAAGCAGAACCCGCTGCACTAATAAACTGCACTTAAGAAGAATGTTATAACATTTATCATTTGCAACGCAGTAGTGACCGCCATGTTTTGAACTTGAGGTCACATAAAGCCTCGTTTTGGTTGAGCGATATGATTGGCTCTCTGGAGGGTAACAAGTAGGTCGCGTCAAATTCGAATCACACAAGGAAGAAGATAACATGGCTGCTGGATTTGTTTACTGGATAGCCGAAGACAAATTGCAGCGATTATCTGAAGCTTTTCAGCTATTTAAAAATCACAACGGCTGGAAAGGTGAGATAGCTTGTGTTTTCATTCTAGGAAATGTTCTAGGAGAAAGTGACTGCGATGGAATTTCATACATCAACTTCACGTTTTGAGTAGATTATGTGTAACGTTTACCTGATCTGTTTTAATACTAAAATTTGTTGGAATTAATCGAAAAATCACTCCAAATCTCTTGATATATTAGCCACGATAGAAGATCGAAGATGATTCAATCGACTTTTACCGTAAGATGTAACCTAGTATATACATTCATAGTGCCGTTTACTTTTGACAAGTTTATTGTACATGTGATAGTCTAATACGACTTTTTAACAATTTCAGATGACATCCAAGCCTCCACTTATCTTACCTTTGGATGTCAAAGCTACAACTTCACAAAGAACCATTTCTTCAAACAAGTAAAATGGCAAAGTTCAACAGAATTTATCATAAACCTCTACAGGGAACATAGCACAAAAAAGCCATTCTGTGATTCCATCTTTAATCTAAAAGAACAGCTGGTAGCTCTTCAGCTGATTATGGCACAACTCAACAAAGAGGTACAAAAAGTATTTCTCTGTCCTAAGGAGGGCCAGAAGGATCAATAATTTATAATAGAACAACTAAGCATGTCACCCCAAATCCCAGTGAGTAAATTGGCAGTCATCCCACAAGTGGCCCAAGCTCCAGCTGTGAATTGTCACTTGCGAGATAAGATTCATGTATGGAAATATTTACGACTGCTCTTCAGAGTATAAATAAAATACCTCACCTTACTTCCACGGTGAATTGCTTGCTATCTGACTGCTTACTATTTTGAAAAGAACCCATTCTAGCTAGTTATCCAGTTCTAGGTTTATTGCATTCATAAGACTTTTCTTATGTACATAGTAAACCTAGAAATGGATAAACTGCCAAAATGAGTTCTTTTCAACATAGTAAGCGGTCAGATAGCAAGCAATACACTGTGGAAGTGATTTCCTACATAACAACAACTCAGTTGGTGAAACCAAATTATTTGATACATAAGAGCCTGTCACTGTAATTTCAAATTCTCCTACCCAAAATGTAAAAACTTAGCCTCTCAAACCAAAGAAAAATAAGAACTGTTGCATGCCAATATAATATCTACTATAAGAAAATTCTTCATAGGAGGTACTAAGGTTTTGTAACCATCCGGCCAGTATTAAAAGATTATCAACAGAAATATTGATAATGGCATTATTTTTTAAGGAAACTGGAGAGTTTGCAGTGAAAATGCATGATGTACTTGAAGCCCATGAAGAAATTATGAAGTACAAGTTGTCAATGGATGAGGAAGAAAATTCAATTTCTAAGTTATGCACAGCCTATAACAAGTTTCTGTTGCACTGCAATTCTGTGGACTTTGCTGATGTCTTTCAGAGAGTCAAAACATGTTTTATCATGGACAGTAATGTCAAAGACATGCTTCAAATTTCGCAACAGTTTGTTGTCACTGGGAAGCCAAAGACACAACTAGAGGTGAGAAATTAGAGAGTTGTTTTAAATGCTATCTTATTTGAAATAATTCCTAACCCTTTGGCCCTCGTGTGTGACTGCTCCCTACAATATTACCCCTGAATCACAAATTAAGGTCTCAAGAATAAAAGAAATGATCACCAAATGAAAAGGCTCTTGATGTTTCATCAAATTCTCCTTATCAGCACCTTAGGAAATGTATAGAGAACTATGTGGAGAGTGTACATACTTACATTTTATGTTAGAGGGCAAAGGGCTGATGGTGGTGACTTTTGTTAGTCTAGACACTGACTTACGTTGGCCTTCAGTCAAGTAATTTAGCTTAATAAAAGTAACTGTAACAGTTAAAGAATGAACCAGTAATCAGGCTGGTTATTTCATTAATGTGTTGATTCTATCATTACATGAAACTGATTTCTTCCAGCAACAAATTCTTCAGTTGATAGTTGGAAACAGAACCTTGATCTGCTTCACAGAGACAGAAGGTAGGTCACCCCCTAAGTAAACTGAGTTTCAATGGATTATGAACCTCAAAGCACATTCAAATATTAACTATTGTCTAAACTTGCAACTTCCTTGAAATGCCCCATTTCACCTTTTTCTAATTATTTTTGTGCACACAGATGGTCAACACTCACTATCTGAGAAAACAGCTGATATGCTCCTGCATAGAGAAGTACCAGCAGATGTGCTTGGTGATCAATTAATAAACATATCTCCACAGCGAAGGACCCCCAGTCCTGCTCTATCTCATTCAGTTTCACAAGAATCATTGGCTCAGGTAATTTTAAACATCAAACTGGCTTTGTGAGTCAGAAAAACCCCTTCAGCTTGCTGAAAATCCATCTGTATAAATTATGAAGTAACTAAATATAACTTAACCTTGAGCATTTAAAATGTGGAGAATTCATTGAAAATTGTAATCATAAAAAAAAAAAAATCTCCATTACCAGTAATTGGATTGCCATGGTGTCAATTTTACCTACTACAGTGAAAAATGATGTTAATTACATTGTATATTGTCCACCAATGCAGAAAGTTTTCAGATAAAACTGGGTACAGTTCATCTGAGTTTTTTTTACCATGATTCAAACAGAGTTGGGTTTTGGAAGATCAGAAGAAACTGGTTTGATCGGAAAAACTTAAGCCACCTAAGTAATCTTTTGACTAATATTTTTACAAAAAACATGAATAAAAGGAACATATTCATTGTACTGTACATTTAGTCCCAAACCACCTTCAGCTCTGGTTCAGTTTGGTTGAAAGCTAGATTGTTTCATCCTGAGCTAAATAGCCATCCTCTGGGTATTGATTTCTCTGATGGAGAGCCTTTCCCTCTCTTTACACTACCAGTGCAAGAGTGTGAAGTGAAAGATGGTCTGACTTTACAAGTGATTTAGTGATGATATTATAAAGTTTAATGATCCATACATGTTATCTTAACAACAGGATCAATTTCTGAAGGTTTGCCTGAGTTACCTCAGGCTCCTGGTGAATTCCAGGGATGAACTGGCTCTTTCTCAGGCTATCAATATACCTCACAGGGACTTGGCTCATAAACAGTTTACAGTATTGAGGAAGGTTGCTAGGGAAAAAAACATGCCCATGTTTCAGGTACCACTCAATTTGTTTATTAGAGTAAATATTATTATGAAAATTACACAATTATGTTACAATCAGTGAATGAAAGTTATCTTTAAAAAATATTGATATTAAGACCACACATACATGAAAATATCATTAATATCTGGCAAAAAGTTGTCAATGAGTGGAATCAAATATCATTGGACTAAGAGTGTTAAAATTGTAAGAGTCAAAACTCTCAACCTAGTTTAGAAAATTCTTCCTTGATGTTAGAGACAAAATCGGGCATGTTGAAAGAGTCTAGGAGTCAAAGCATGAGAGGTGGCATCTCAGTTCTTTTTCAAGTATTTAAATCATGATGTTGACATTCTTGCCTGTATATCATTGTAATCAGCATCAGCTCATGTCATGGTTGAGAACAGGTTACAGAACCAAAGCTGTAATCTTTCAATCCATTTACTGCGGGAGTTCTTGGATATTGCCTTGCTTTTCATTGGACTGGCTGGCTGTGGGATGGATTGAGTTGTAGTCTAAAATGTATATAGACTTACCCAGTAATAATAATTTTAAAAGTCTTCCACATCATTATCCCCAGCAGTCAAAGGCTAACATCATTCAGTTTTGAACACTGTTTTTCTTTCCTTCCCTTCCCAACAGACAGCTGTCTCCTTTATTCTGAGGATACGATTAGGTGGGAAGAGTTATGCACCAAGCAATGACAACCCACTTCTTCCATTAACTAAGGTGTATATCAAATATTACCTTTAATAGAATTATACCAAATAGATATTTCTAATATATTTTAACTGTTAGAAGGCTTCAGGATATTTTACCATAAGAGGGAATCTTTACCCATCCAGCTGGAGCTTATCCCAGTTTCTATGTAGCATGAAGCAACTAGGAGTATTACTACTCCATCCCTCACTCTTTCCCCCCCCCCCCTCCCCTCTGGATGGGATGCTAGTTCCATTGCAAGGTTACCACCCCGCATTTCATCAGGCTTCCCTGACAATTTACCAGTACCCATTTATACTTCTGGGTGGAGAGACTTGGCCTTGCCCAAGAATACAACACATTGACTAGGCCAGGTCTCAAACCCAGACCTCTCCACCAGGGGTTGGTGAAGGCACTGATCACAAAATCTGTAGGGAGTGGTGTCCTATCCCCATGTGGGACTCAGATTTTTCTGTCCCATACTCATGCCTTATGTTTCAAAAATTTTTTTACAGGGTCTTGGAGAGTTTGTCACCTTTTTCCAAAAGCTACAAAATGTCTGTGAAGAAATAGCTGATGCAAAGTATGAAAGCTTTATGATGGGTATTACTTTTTGAACACTGCTTAGTAATTTAACATCCTTTCTGCAAAAGGAAGGTTTTGAAACTAAGTTCACCTTTTCTTTTTCCACCAAGCAACTAATGGTAAAATAACAAAACTATTTCATGTAGATTAAGTTTGTTTAACAAGTTAATCATGGCTAAAACTATATTATTTAGTTGAACACTCTTCAATGAGTGGGTTAATAAGATCGTTTGAAGTGATTGTTGTCACAAACCAGGCATCAAAATCAAAACCAAAATCATTTTTGGGGCCAATTGTGTTAAATTGTGTGCTTACCTTTCAGAAATGCTGTCTTAAGAATTATCAACATGCTCAAAGTGAGCATTATGAAATCCAAAGAAAAGGTTTTTACAAATGAATGCATTGCCAAAACTGTGGAATCTCTGAAAGAAAAGGTGGAAGAACTAAGCTGCAAAACAGGTGATGGTGACAAAACAAAGTCATCCATGGCAGGAATGAATGTGTATTTCCTGATTCAGGCTGTTTTAGATGAGCATGTCAAGCAAAGTTGTCTCCAGGGATATGAAACAATGGACTTGAGATGTGCCCTTATGACACCAGAATTACCTCATGGAAAATCTAAAATACGATCTACACTAAGTCAGTTCAGGTAAGGTGGAACAGTTTTGAAGAACTCTTTGACCTTTAAGACTTGTGGCATGGCATTCTCTGGGCAAGCTTATAGATTAGCTAGGGCTGATATAGTCACTCTCTTGTTTCTTTGAATAAATATTTCTAGCACTGGCAAATTCACCCTCCACTTAAGAGTCAGTAAGTAGAAAATTTGTGAGTCAAGATAACCCTGGGAAACTTGTATTTAGCTCCAGCATTGCCTGTGAAATAAAGTTCTAGGTAACTTGTTATTATCTTAAGAGAAAATTCAAGACATATTTTTAATTTTTTTCTGGCTAGAACACCTGATTCTGAGTCTTCAGAAGCAGCTGTTACACCACCAAAGGACCAGCCGACAAAACACAAACCTGAAAAGGTAAGATCCTAGTAAAACAGCAACTTTATTCATCTGAAGATGAAATCTAAGACATGGTAACCTCTCTCTTTGTTTGTCTTTTGTCCATTTTTATTTTCATTTTGTTCAAAGAAGCTTAGTATCTTAATGCAATGGCAAATCATATATTGGGTTTCCTTGAGGACCATCTTAGAATAGCTGATTAATTTTTTAATTGTTTTTCACAGAAACCATTTGAAAGTTATAGGAAAGTATGTGGTGATATGAGCTGGGCCAAACCTGCTTACAGCATTCAGATAGGACCAAGTCCTGCCGACAAAAGAGACCAAATGATGACAGCTGCCATAAACACTGATATCTTAAAATCTCATCAGGAAAGTGGCAATGAATCTTGCATTAAGGATACACCGAAATGTCACACCAAGAAAAGAACTCTAACAGAATCTATGTGCAACAAGGAGAACATTCCAACTGGTAACAAAACCATAAATGATGTTAAAAAACCACCAGCCAAACGTATGCTCCTCGAGATGGACATCATTGCAAAAAAGAGCTCAAAGGGCAAAACTAAAACAAAAACATTGTCCAAAAGAAAAAAGATTCCATTACTTCAAGGACAAAAACAGCTTACCAATTTTTTTAGGTGATATGTTGTATCAAAACAAACATCACAAAATTTTATTCATTTTCATACATTATTGTATTTTAGAGACCCAAGATAAGATTACTATGCCATGAGTGCCATTATTAAATGTTATAATTTTTTCTACACAAACTAAACACTTACAAGATATAATTGCTTGGACTATGTCACTAAGGAACCATCACCATCCCAAACAAATTATTAGCAACTTTGCAAAATTTCATTTACCGGTAAGTGTAGGTTACTTTAACAACCAGTCAGAGTAAGACATCATCACAAAAAGTACCTCTTACACTATTACTTTTACAAGTCTGGCCAAAGCCTTGCAGAACAAAACTGTTCTCTATAGCAACAAAATTATGTTGAAGTACAAAATTAAAAAGTATGTCAACTTGTTATTTTAAGGATTAATGACAGTTATTGGGTTTTAAAGGAAATAGGTAGCCTTCAGTATTAATTTTACTTCTTGAAAAAAGATTCCTTGCAGGTGCAAACTTTTTTGAGTACAATATTAAATTATTACTTTTTATTGCAGACTATAAAATGTAACCATTCACTGTGGCTAGCACATGGCTTTATATAACGATATGACTTTGGCACATAAAAAAAGGTACATGACGCAAAGTTTAAAACGCAAGTGCACTCTTTCTAAAAGGCATCTTCATGAAAGCCATCTCTTTCATTACTTTAAGAATATCATGACCAAAATTTATCATCTATGCTGACCCATATGATTGTCCTCTCTGTCCTATATACTCATGTTGCTCCTTGATTCCCTATATTGAGAACTTCTTAGTATTCAGATATGATCAAATAAACACATATCTCCATCTGATGTAAAAATTTCAGTAGCAGAGTTCAATACATAGGATCCTCTACATCTGAGGATGCTTTTCCTAGTCTTGAGTATGTCCTTTGCAAGAACATTCCACAGCATCCATAACAGTGAGGGTTCAAAAAGTCATGTCTGGTTGGGTTTTTAGACTGAGGTTCTTTATTAGAGCTCCCATACCAAAACCTGTGATTGGTTGTTCAGCCTGTCTCATCTGGTACTCAATTCCCAATGTGAACAGGTTTCTTCATTTTCTCTTTCCTCTTCCTACATGTATCAGTGCCTTGAGTTTTAAAAGATTGCAAGGTATGAATAATAAGGCTATGTCAGGAGCCTCTCTTACATCCATCAGAGCTGCCATCATACAAGCTCCAAAACTCTTCCACAAAGTCAAATCATTGATTGTTTTCTTAGATCTTGCTACATTTCTGAGCTCCTTGAATTTGGTAAACAATGGTTCACATCAATGGTTCATCTCTTTCTTCGTTTTGACGCTGAGTTCTTTGTCCCTGATGATGTTGCAACTTCCCCTGAAGTTTCCTTCTTTCTCTTACTTTGTCCACTTGAGCTGCTTGTATCTTGTGATGTATCCAGAATTTCATCTGCAAATAATTTATACCTGGAGCAAAAGTTAAGGATGCAATAATATTGATAAATTTATTGATAGAATAGCAAAAAGCAAGCTTCTAAGAGAATTGAAGCCTTGTACCTTCTCCATATCATTCCATCATTGTGAAAAATGAGAAATAAATTGAAGAATCTATCAAACTTAAGAAAGACACAATGTTACTGCTATTCAGTCAAGCTGGGCAAGAGTTCCTAGGAGAAAAATTAACCCACATTTTTACTCTCAGTGACTGAGAGTTTCCTTAAAATCTCCATCTCCCTCACTAAAAACCATTTTATCCAATAAGCACCCTCCACTCCTCCCCTATCTCAATTGGGAAGCTAGGGAAATTTAAAGTCTTGCTGAGGTTTGATAAACAAACTAATTAAAAGTAACTGACCTTTCAGGACCAATCACTAAGACTAGCAAGGCAAATTCAAACCAATCCAAACCACTTTTGACACTCACTTTACAAAGAAAAGGATACTCTTCGAGACTGAGCTCTTGCCTCAACACTCCTGCGAGAAGAACTTCAGCACTCACCACAGGAATGCCAGCTTCCATTGGCTTTCTACAGACACTTCTGTCATCTTCACAAGAGATTACAAAAACTCCGTTCTCTCTACTTCTTGGCATACTGGTCAAGAACTTAACCAAAACAAAAACTATCACTAAACTGAAATGGTACATCTTTGCAACATATTTCAAACAAACATCACCTCTCCAACTTGACCACTCAGAGGAGAATATTGAGAGATATTACCATTAAGAACACAATGAAATTTAAGTGTGATACATACCTCTCCTTTAGCACTTTTAATTATGTCTGAAAAATAAAAATTCATTCCTTACTGTACATTTTCATGCACTAACTTTTACCCAACAAAACTTTCTGATGAGTGAAAAATGGCCATGGAATTCATATTTTTTATGCATTGGCCATTTAAAGTAAAGCTTCTTGACCTGGCTATTATTTAATATAAATCAAGGGTGATCCAACTCCTGAGAGCGACTATCATCTAATTTCTCCTTGCAATATCACGCTTATCACACATAAAGGTTATGAGAATAAAAGAAATGATCACCACCTAAAAATGCTCTTGACAGTTAGAAAAATTCTCCTTGTCAGTACCTTAAGAATGTGGTGAGATTGGTTTAGAGAATATGCATATGGACCCTAGGGTGTAAAGAGTTAAAGTGGTGCAAAGATTAAGAGAAAAACAAATTGACAAGAATCTGCAGGCAGATTATTAAATGGATATCACTGTCAATTGCTTGTTAACCTCACTGAAAATGAAATTATTTCAGAGTTATAACTGCCATCAGAAACAAAATCACTTCACCCACAGTGTTCTCCCTTATTTTAAGCACAATGGGTAAAAGAAATTTCAAACTGTAAGAGCAATCCTTTTACCTGTTGAAATTTCAAGAATTCCAAACCATTTTAGGCAGTAATAAGGGATACTACATGCAGTGAATTTTACTAGTAACTGCCTGAAAAGGAGAAGACTGATCCATACAACTTTGATAGCCACTTAAAAACACTTAAAGTATTCAATAACTCCTTAAAATTGTGATTACAGTTTGTACCTTTCATCTGAGATGGTTCTGGTTTGACTTTCTTTGTTACATGGACCTTGCAACCCTCTAAGAGACCTTTAGTGAGTGCAACTTCATGAGATCTGAAAGAAAACATATTTTTTAACATTACCATCACCAAATCATTTTCCTCATAAATAAACACTTCTCAAATTAAGAAGCTCACCTTTGAAGATCAAAATTGTATTGCTTCTCTGCATCTTCATCCTTAACTAAGAATGGGGATGTGTCTATAACATAGAACCAAAAAAAAAAACTTAATATGGAAATAAGCTCAGTCTGCATCTGTCAGTTCTTTAGTGTTAGTAATAAAAAAGTCAAGCAAGTGCTATAAAGTCTGTATAATAGGGTAATATAGTATTATCAGCTGAGTTGATAATGTAAATTGGCCACCCTAAAGATTTTCAAAGCTGAACTTCCAAGCATTAGCCCTTCATCAGAGTGAAAGGCTTACAGTGAAGGGCTAACACTCAAAATATCAGCTTTGAAACTCTTTGCAGTGGCCAATTTACATTATCACCTCAGCTGAACTTGATAATTCCAAAGTACCCTGTTATACTCTCCCATCAATGCAGCACCACAGTTTCTTTAGAAACTTACCCCCTCTTTACTTGTATTTAATTTACTTTCTATGACTGTATTCTTACCTACAAAACCCTTAGCCTTTTTACAAGCTTCTAGCCATGAAGGAAGAACAATGACCTGCCCACCAGCAAGACCACATAAGAACTTGACTGTACGCCGTACCTATAAGTAACAGTAATAAGGATAATAACAAGAATTGATGCCAAAAATTAACACTAGTCTACTATAAAACCTTTTTAACAAAGAGACTGATTACTTCAAAATAACTCCAAGAACTTTAAAATAAATTGACCCCTTTTAAGTCTTAAAGTTTTGAAAGCTCATTATTTCAATTACGATTCCATCAACCTTGCTCAAGCAAATATCTACTATCAATTAAAATGATTTTAGGTCCTTAAACAATGTCATCTGGATTCGGAGCCAAGCATGGATTTTTTTCCATTTATCTTTTTTAAGCACTTTTAGCAATATTTGCCACAATCAAGTGGAAATAAAAATTAAATTGCCTTCAAAAGTGCTCTCTGAAACTTGAAAAAAAGCAAAAAATATGATGAAGTAGATATGCATGACAGTAAATTGTTTCAATTCTGTTAATCTCATAACTTCTAAAGCACTTGCTTATTTTTAAGAGAAACCAAAGCCTGCTGGCAATCTACACATCCAGTGATTCCACTTTAATTTGTGCTCATCAAAGTACAAATAGCACAAACCTTATCAGTGACCAGATGAGTACAGTTGTGAATATTATCCACCAGCTGACCTCCTAAGCTTGTCACAACCTATAGAAGAGTTTATCTTTAATAAGTTGGACAATTTTTTGAAGTTACAATTGACATCCATAATCTGGAAGGTATTCAAGTTTACTGTGATCTACAAATTGTACATCTCCTTGATCAAGAAAAAAACAAAAGGTACCCAAGAATCCATAGTGTCTCTTCAAAAGCATCAAGAATGAACTTACCTTTTCACCCTGTTTATCATAAAGCCCGGTGAACATTATCCTTGGGCTATTTTCTGTAGATGACTTCCCCCTCTGCAAGGATGGGCTTCGGTTCACAGAGGGCTCCTTTCCACGCCTCCCTCTCTTTGCTGGCGTTTCCTCCACCTCCTGAAGAGTACAGCATTGAAAACACAAAAACATAGTGATCAGCAATAGCTATTTTCTCCAGTACATGTACATTGTACTAACCAATGATTCAGAGTTCTCTTGTGGATGTTTCCTCTGCCTCCCTTTGCGACTTTGCTTACTGCTTCCAGCTGTTGGGCTTTCCTCTAAGTCTGCAATGGTCTCAGAATACTCTGTACCATCTGATGATGCCAAAGCCTACCCAACAAAAAATCACAAACATAACAACTACATCCTGTTTAGAGAAAAATGTTTTTTTGTCCTGTCATGAGTGTGGGACAAAGAAAAATTCTGAGCCCCCATGAGGAATCAAACCTCAGACCTTCAGATTCTGCACTCTGATACTCTACCACTGAGCCACAGAGACTCCATGGTGAGTGAGGTCTATTACAAAGTTCATATGACACATGTCCTGCATACTGCTAGGATCAGCAAATATGTTGATAGCATAATGTTTGTAGATAGAAATAAGAGAGATGGTAGGTTTTTTGGTACATCTTGTTTGCAAGCATTGCTTGCAAACATTGCTTGCAATATAGCACTAAAATTATCAAATCAGTTGGTGACTTGGTTGAATGCCAGTTGACGTATTAGTTGACAGCCAGCCAACAGTCGCAGGATAGTAGGTCCACTGTTTGAAAATAATTGACCAATGATGGTCAACCAACTGTTGATCAACACTCAACCAACCATGTTGGCTCTCATCTCAACATTGCTTGAGTTACAGTCCACTTTTAGCCTGCTTCTAGCTGACTATACACCTATACATCGATCAGGATTTGAATGACTAAATTAGCAAGGCTGTCCATAGGGCACATGATCCAAGGTAACTTACAGCAAGAATAACAAAGGCACATGGGTCATGCATGCACAAAAAAACCGTTTATACACATCTGACTACCCTGCATCTGAGCAAATGAAATTATCGTCTGCATGGTTAACATATACACAAGCAGTACTGTATGTCTCAGTCAAAGTGTTTTACATAGAAAGCATTTTTCATCACATGCCTCTAATTCAGCAGCTGAGGGTTGTATTCTCTTCCTGCCTCTACCCTTTCCTTTTGAAGCAGAGACACTGGCAGGTGATTCTGATGGCTGCAGCTCATTGACATTAACAGTGGGGGTCTCCTGAACCTTAAATTTAAAAAATATGCAGTCATGTAAACAAGCCTAATTAGAGGTCATGAATTGTGAGTGTACTTAAAAATTTAGTTGAAATAACCAGGTTGGGTAAAATGTCAAGATATTTGCACAGATCTTTCAAATTGGATAAAATTAGTTCTTCCATAAATACGTATTATTTTGCAAATTGAGAGAAGAGGCTGTACCAAATAACATGAAGACATTACCCACAAACAGCATTTTTAGCTAAGATCTCTTAAATCAAATTTAAAAGTTAACATGGATTCCCTTAAAGCTTAATAATAAATATATTCTATAGATCACAGAGAACTTACTATTTGGGGAGAAGTACTTGCAAATGCTTCTGATTCACAATCCATGACTCTCTTTGGCTGTGTTTTCTTTCCTCTGCCTTTGCCTTTTCCTCGGCCCCTCCCTCTGGTAGGCGTACTCACAGCCTCTCCAGGAATTGGTTCATTGGAGATGATAGATACCTCTGAACCAATGGATTCTCTTTTCTAACATTTAGTGAATTCAGAGGGCAATACAGAATCAGCAATTTTTAACTACTTTTTAAATGGAATATACGTTTAATTATATTTATCATTAGTTTACCATAAAAAGGAAAAGAACCAAATTGTAAAATTTCAGTATTTGCAATAAAGTTGGTTACAAAATATCTGTATGAAGCCTTCAACATTCACTTTGTGAAAAACAAATTCCACAAAATTTCAGCACCTTCAAGCTTTTCATAAATAAACATATTACCTAGACTTTCGAGCAACACAATTATCTATGCAAGAAGGCAGCTGTTGTGTTTCACATCACAGTGCCTATGAGAAATCTTTAAACACTTTTGTATGGCTACCTAGATTTCCTTTTCCAACTACTTTAATTAAATTCTGTAGTAAACAGGAATAAGCATTGAAAAGAGCATGTTAATGAAATGAATTCATACCAATGATTCCTCCACTGATGCTTCATTTTTCCTTCCTTTTCCCTTTCCTCTTCCCTTCCCTTTTCCTTTTCCCCTTTTAGGAACAGCTTCAGCTGATGAATCTGGCTGACTCTCAACAGCATCACCAGAAACCTCTCCCAACTCTTTAGCAGTAGTGTCTAAGGACTTCAAATTTTGTAATGTTTATTTAGGGTGAGATGGTCTTACCAATATAAAACGATAAACTTTTTCTATAATTATAAGAAAGAAAATTATTCACATACAGTCAAGTAAGATTGCCATTCAAACTGGCATAACTAACTACCAAACAAATAAAATAGAAGGTGCCCATAATAGAGAATGTGGACAGCATCTTTCAAGTGATCTAAAGAAGCAAAACAAAGCTTACTGGCTCAAGAGGCGTTTCGGACAGAAATGTTGCATCCATTTGTGCTGCCTTTCCTTTCTGCCCCCTTCTTGATTTTCTTACAGGTGTTTCTTCCACCTCTTCATCAAGTTTTCCTTTCCCAGCCTGTTTTCCTCTTTTTCTCCCTGATGTTGAGGCTGGCACCTTGGAAGTCTCTTTGTCTTGATTATCAGATCCATTTGTCTCCTTTGCTCCCTTCTGTCCTGAGCTCGCTGACAAAGTTTCTTTACCTTCATCCTCATCTGGTGTTCCAGGGTCAATCGTGACCCTCATAGCGCCTCTTCTTCCCTTTCTACTAGACACTGTTGCTCGAGGATTTTTGTCATTTCTATTTAAAATACTGCCTGGTATACTATCCACATTATTTTCTGCTCTTTTATCAATATTGGTTATTTCTACCTCAGACTCTGTAGGATTTTCAGCTGATCCAGCCTAATCAGATAGAATATTGAAAAATATTTCACACTTTTCAAGAGGTAAATTAAACCCATAAAGCTTTTTAGTATATATTCTTGCATGACAAAAGTACAGAGCCCAGTTGTATAGAGGATTGATAACGCTATCCACCAGATAAATCCCTATCCAGTGGAGAAGTTATAACAAAATGTATCACATTATCTACTGGATAGATATTTATCCAGTGGATGGAGTTATCTGACAAACCAATTATCTGGAATTATCTTCAAACAACCAGGGCCTATACAGAAACAGAATATGATAAGCGTGAATTTTTACCAGGTGAAGTCTCGCTACTCTTACTAATGGTGCAAATTAATAGGATTTCTAAGCACTATGCATCCTTGGAGTAGTCCATTATAATTAGTGCCTGTCACTAGAATTTTCTCTTGTTTCCTTATAGTTTTTTTGGTACCAATCACGGCCAGGCACCTTGAGTTATATGCTGCAAAATACTTTGGGTGACCTCAACTGTAGCACTGCCACCATTGTTTAGTATACTTAGGTAATAACATGACTTCAAGGGTAATTTGGGGTAAAAAAAAGCACAAGTAAATTTTTTGAAGACAACAAGATTGCACAAGCCCATAGGGCAAGTGTAATTCGTAGTCTTTGAAAAATTTACAAGTGCTTATTATACCAAATTGCTAGAAAAATATTGCCACAACTTCTTAATAATGTACATGAAAAAACATCATACAAAGTCAAGACAGACAAAACTTTGAAAGCATGCATGTGCTATTTATAATTTGTGCTCGTGTTACAACTTTGCACTCATGAGAATGCAATCATTTTTTTAGCCAGTCAGAAGCTCATAATTTTTTTCATGTACATTATTACTAGTCACCCCATTATCCATTCATGAGTGATCAATAACTGATCATGCAATCTTACTGCTTACAGCATCAAGCACTTAATTACTATAATTTAAGTAAAAAGCAACTTATAATAGGTATCAGCCACTCATACAAAGTAATTTCATTCTGCCTGAGTCAGTCACCTGTTCACGTGCTTCTCCTTGAGAATCTTCAATAACTGGCTTTTTCCTTCCCCTCCTGGAACGTGATCGCCGTGGCGTTACATCTTCACTGTCCTGAGAGTCATCCACAACATCAACAGCAGGGCTTGCGGAAGGTTTGTTTTTATCCCCTAGAGCAACAAAAATATCTCTTGGGCCTCTCTCTTCACAGGCTGAATGAGTACATTGCAAGTGCATAGTGGAATACTAATGATGGAATGATGGAGGTGATTAAGTAGGAATATGGGTAAATGCCAGAGTGAATAGATGAGGATAGGTAAAATATCAGTAACTGGGTAAGCCAACTGGTGGATGGAAAAATGAGATGAATAGGAAAGATGGGGTGACAAGTGCAGGAGGGGGAGGGGGGGGGCAAGTAGGTGAGAGGGAGGTGCAGATAAAAAAAATGACAAATGAATATAAGGACCCCTTACTACTTATTGCAGGCCACATCACCTTACAAACAATTGCTAAGTATTTGTACAAACCTCCACTAACAGCTGATACACCATTCTCAGTTTCATCTTTGTCTGTCACCTGAAAACAAAAAAATAGAAATATGTTTAACTCCCACAAGCATGTCAAGACTAATAGTTCACAAAACAATAACTGATCTAAAGATCACATATTTATTAAGCAACCTACAAATTTTCAAGGTACCCACCCCACCCTAAACAGTAAATATTTAATGTACCTGTGCTGGTGGTTCTGTCTCCTCTGCAGAGGGATTATCAATACCATAAGCTTGGGTAGCTTCTATCATGTCATTGTGAGATGAAGCTGGTATAAAACATACAAAGAAAAAAGTGAGAAATGGAACTTGATCATGATAACTTTGTCAGAAAACAAACCAACTGGCGAAATATACACAAAAACAAGTATACTGAGCTCAAAGTACCCGAATCATTGCTATCACAAGCATAAGCTTGAGTTCCCTCCAGCCCATAGGCTATAGTGGCAAGGTTTGCCTGTTTCGTAACATGCTCTCCAACACCACTGTCTCCCTTGTCATCCTCATCATTATTCCCACTACAAGGCTGAGTTGAACCAAAATCAGACACAAGTGTCCCTGCATTTGCATCATGACCTCTACCCTGATATCCACCTGTGCAACTTCTGCCCTTAATAGCTGTCTCCTCATCATCAATTTCTTCAGCTCCATATGCTTGAGTTGCTTCCAGCCCATATGCAATGGTAGCTTGGACATCATCACCTATGCTGACCCCAGCATCAAGGTCAGAAGGCTGCTCTCCTTCTGTCTTTGTAGAGCCCTTTTGTAGATCCTCTTCTTCATCATCACCACCTCCAATCCCATATGCTTGGGTGGCTTGCAAGTCATAGGCAAGTGTTTGTACCTGACCTCTCTTGCTGTCATCATCATTATTACATGTATTATCCCTCTCTGAATCACTCACACTTTCTGGTTCTCCTATGCCATAAGCTAACGTTGCTTGAATCTCATCAGTAGCTGCTGTTATAGCAGTGCCAATTGGAAGTGGCTGTGAATCTAAACTGTCAGAATCCTCTCCTTCCTCTATGCAATAAGCTTGTGTTGCCTCCAGGTCACAAGGATCAACTGCCTTATGCAGATCTCTTGCTACTGCTTTATCCCCATTTGCTACAGATTCTATTTCAAATTCAGAGTCACTTTGAACAGTATAGGCTTGAGTGGCAACATCTGCTCCATAATCATCAACAGCTTCATTGTTTTGTTCATCATCTGTTGAATCGTCTTTTTGTATTTCTTTTGTTTCATCAACACTAGTCCTATTATCAGGTCCATCACCTTCTGAAAATAGATCAATCACATCCAACTGATAATTTCAACCTAATTATTTCAATTCCAAACTCAGTATATTTGAGACTTGACAAAAATTTAAATTAAGATTTTTAAAAAATAAGTGGCTTCATGCTCAAGCTAAAACAACAGACAAAGACCCAAAATTGACGTTATCCATTTGGCAGTACCACAAATAATCTTTTTTCACCCATCACATAGCTGTTGATGATTATGGAGCAGATGTTGCCACTCAAGCCTATGCTGTTTTTCACCTATCACATAATGGTCATAAAAGTTGGTAAATTTTTTTCCATTCAAGAATTTTGCCTCTCCCCATCCTTGTGAAAATTGTTTTTGAAATCCTGCTGAAGAAAGGCAACTGGAGGGCATATAACAAAACACTAATTTAAGATCAATCCTGTAGATCTCATAGAATCAACAGATACCTGAAAGCTTTTGTTTCAGAAATATGGGGTGCCCTGCTTTCCTGAAATGAAAGTTATACAAGTTGCTTGATGACAAAAATTAGGCTTCTCTATGGCATCTGGGCTTTACTAGACCACATCCCTATCAAATTCACTCCACCAATCAACAAGTACTTAAACAATCACATTATTCCACAGAGGATGTACTCACATACCTGAATCACCCTCATCATCAGTAGAACTCATTTCAGCTCTATAGTATGGAAGTGTCGCATTAGTATCCTTAACTGCCACCATTTCTTCCTCTGTGTTTGGCCTTTCCTCCAACAAACTGTCAGCCTTGTCTTTTTCCACTACATCTGCTGGACTTTCTTTCAATCTTTTGGCTGCCTTATCATTGTCTTCATCAGAATTAGACTCATACAACAAAGTTGGTTCATTCAGAACAATTGGTGGTCCAGGTTTCTTTTTAGGAGATTCATCTGATTCTGAACCATACAGAAGTGTTGGCTCACAAGAAGGACCCTTGTCTGAAACCCTTGCTGCTGGGTGCCTTGGTCTTTTAATTGGGCTCCCATCATCAGATTCAGAGCCATATAACAGTGTAGGCTGGCATGGAGGTTGGGTGACAGAACCCCTAGCTCCAGGGTGCCTGAATGGGCTTGTATCTGAGAGTGAATCAGATTCAGAGCTAACCTTCAAAGTTTGTGGAATGCTTCTTGTTTGAGCTGAGTGAGATCCAGAAGACCCTGTTGAATCTCTATGAAATGAAAATAATTAGAGCTACAAGTTATAAAACTTCTGTTCCTCTTACAAGGTTGGCAGAAGAGCCATTAACCCTTTTACTAAAGATTTCATCAGTAATTCTCCTTACTGTCTGCCATACAATTCTTATGATGTTTGTTCTGAGAATTCAGTACTGGATCAACTTATGATCCCCTAAAATATATTTTTCTTTATTCTCATCACCTGTCTGTTTGATATTGTTATGATATTGTAAGGGGAAATTCTGTCTTGGTCACTCATGGGAATTTAAGATTTGGGCATAAAAAAACCTCATAAAGTAAACAGTATAATATTTCCTTGGATCAAAGTAATCCTTCTCTTAAGGAATGAACAGTTTCAGTTTAATGAAACAATGAAAGTAAGAGATGAATAATAAAAGTCTCAGATGAGATTTTATAGTGCACAAACTGTAAACCTCTGTTCTTGCATGTTTATCATAAAACATTTCAGAAAGGGAAAGAAGAGAGCATTTCACTAAAAATCATATAGCTCAGAGTTAGTCAACTTCAAATCTTCCTTAAAAAACTGAGCAACTCACCTACACTGAAACACATGGCTTGGGCTCCCAAGTCCAAATGCAAGAGTCTGTCCCTCCAAGCAAGCATCTTGTTTTATTGGAACACCTATTAATAAACACAAGAGCAGAATTGCAAATAGCTTTTCTTTCTTGAAAGGAAGCAGCTCCGACCACATCCTCCAATTAGTCGTGGGTATTTGACTACACAATTTGCTTGGGGTTTGAAATTTTAAATTTGGGGGAAAAAACCTTTGGAAATTTATATATGTAACAACCTACTCATTCAAATTTTACACTTAAGACTTACTTGAGACCCTCTGCTCATTGGATATCTCCTTTTCATCCTCAGAGCTGTACAATATAGTTGGCACTGCTGTTTTTACAAGAGGTCGCTCTTCATCAGTGTCACTATCTGTGTCTGCAGCATATGCATCTTCATAGTCCTTAACAACAAAAGAATGCTTGAAGATAATCTAATTTAATTAAAATAGCATCCCATGAAAAAAGTATAGAGATCTTTGCTCATCATCATACACATACCTTGGATGGTTTTGTCGTTTCATGGTCTGGTTTTGCTTGCAGTAATGATTCCCTTGGGGCAGCTCCTTTTACATGTACATCAATGGTACTTGACATACTAACATCCTCACTCTCTATTGGCTGTCAACAAGAAAAAACCAACAAGCAACTATCTATTTTACAGGGAACTTCAAACATGGTGTAACATTAAACACTTGGCAAGTGAGATCATTTCTAAATTTTCTAATTTTCCTCAGCTTCAAACTTTAAAAACCTGACCTTTCATGATGGGTTGGGAATCTATTTTCAAAGTTTACAAAACTCATGGTCAAAATTCTCCTGTCTAAATTGTTTTACATACATGAACACCTGATAGTAAACTTTTGTATGACTCAAAACCTGCATTCAATCTTAGAAGCTCTGCACCATTCTTTTAAGTGAAAGAAAGACAAGGGAAGAACCTAGACCAAGGAAATGCACCATTTCAGTATTGACGTTAGCAATTGTTGCATCCCATCAGGGAGGGCACGACCATAACACTGATAAGATTTGGTCACTCCCTAAGGCAGCACAATTCAATTTACTAGTCATGTGAAACACTTATTTGATGAGTTATAGTAAACCTGGAAAACAGGGAATAGTTATGAGTTATAAGTGGAAGGGAAAAAGAAAGCTAGAGTGTGTTTTTGTTGTTCTAAACAACTGATAACCTGCTCAGCCTGATCACTACCTTATCAATCTTCTTCATTCCTTCCTCAGTGTTCAAATCTGTCAACATAGATTCAGAACCTGTCTCTGAAACTGTTTCATCTCCATCATCCTGCAAATCAAAACAACAATTATAGTAATATCAATCATCAAACCACTACAGAAGACATAGTAACCTACACTGTAGCAATCAGCATCCTAGACTACAGCTGGACCCAGTTGTTTGAAGGCTGATTAGTGCTAACTTTTTTAGTCTATGTTTCTTTATTCCTTTATTCAAAAGCCTTTTTGGGATAATTTTCTGCATTTGTTTCAGAGCATCCAATAATCATATTGCAGGCAAAAAGAATTCAACTGAATTTTCCTTAAAAGCTTTCAGATCTGAAATCAGATTTTTATAATAACCTTTAGTTATCTTGACCCAGCTTTTAACAACCTGGCTAAGAGCAAAAGGTCTTGGTTTAACCTTGGCCAAGACATTGTGTTGTGTTCTTTGGCAAGATAGTGTATTAACAAGACAGTGGATTGCCACTCTGTCTGAAAGGAGTAGCTGCAATACTCCTACATTTAAGATGGGCTAAACCTGACAAGGTCTTAGGATGAGCCTTGTCAATCCCCTTTAGTACCAGTGCTGCTGACATTGAACCACAATTCCTGACTCACTTACTGCCTCCAGGCTTCACTCACCTCCTCCTCCTCCATGACCATCAAGTACTGACAAGTCACATCACCAAAAGTTAACATATCACCATGTTTAAGCTCATACCGTACCTTGGGCTTTAGGACAGACTAAAATGTGAAATTCAGAGCAATTGTCATAAATATTTTAGCATGGACCTTTTGTAAGTTGAATGGAACTCCTCCAGTCTGGTGTGGGCAATGTATAATACAGCAAACAAAACAGGTTATACCGAAGTAAAGAAATATTTTTAAAAAATTGGTTCTGGAAGATCTACTGTATTCTTATTTCTTTCATTCCTAAAAGACAGACCAAGAAGCTGAAAGGTTTTTAAAGTATTTATTACACAATGCAAGGGACTCTAACGTACCTTTCCTTTCCTTGTTCTGTTCTTGCTCTCACAATCATACAGAAGGTGAAGATCTCTTTGCACTTCAATGCAGGCATGTTTCTTTGACAAAGCCTTATGATTAAAATGTAAAGTAGAAAGTAAGTAGAAGAGAACAGCATAACAATACAGCTCTAGAAACTGCTGTGTCAAAGGGCAAGAGGGGAACAAAAGACTTCATGTCTTGTCTTGACTTCTCGTGCTCAGTTATGGGCTTACTTGCTTAACAGTCTGGGGCCAAAAATTTAATGAAGAGAACTACTCACCTTTATGGGGATAGTGATGTTACACTTGCCATCTCTCCCTATAAAATTATCACCTTTAGAGAAAAAAAGATGTATAAAGCAGTTATATTTTTATCTATCCTTAAGCCCTTAAGCAGACAATAGAATGAACAAGACAGAAAAGTGGTGAAAATGGGAACAAAACGAAGAAAAAGTTAAAAGATAATAAAGGAAATGAAAAACAAAAAAAAATTGAATGGCCGCAGTACAAAAATATATGGAGGAAGCCTACTAGCTAAGTAATAAACAAATGATAAAATGCAGAAAAGAAGCACAAACCTTTGAATACTGGAAAAATTGATTCTTTAAAACCTTGTTGAGAGAAAACTTTAAGATGTGCAACCTAAAACAAAAGTAAAAAACATTCAACATCATTGAACCAGGATAATGATGAAAATGATTATAATGATGATAATTATGAAGTTACTGTAAATTATTTCTGTTCAGCTCCCCCTCTGTCAAAAACTCCATGTAAAGTATGCTCTTATTTGCAGGAGTAAACAAAGCCCCACCCCCCACCCTTTATTGATGGTCCTCAAGGATAAGCACCATTAAGGGAAAAAAACCACTTCCAAAGCAATCACATAAGTAATCTTTTTAAAACTATTTCATAATGATTTGTAGATTCTGAAACTTATATTTCAAACTCAAAGTTATCAGGATCAGATTTATTTTATGTAGAGATTTTATTTGAATAGTGCCAGTTAAATTAAGTTTTATTTGTAGTATAAAGAGGGAATAACTTATTGATTAACGCTCATGTAAAAAAAATAAGACGAATACACTACCATGAAAATCTTAAAGGTTATCAACGCTCTTAAGATACAGTCACAAGTAAAAAAAATCATTCCTTACTCTCCAAAATGTCTCTTTTTACCCTTTCACCCACCCCTCCCCCTCCCAACTCACACACGCACAGTGGGGGAGTGACTGTTCCTTTCAAAACAAGAGAATAGCGAAATGTGCACGAGATTTCGTTCAATTTCAACCGTCGAAAGAGTTTAATTGGCCATGTTCGGTAAAATTTCCGCACAGCCCCATACTTCATTATGCATTCAGTTCTTGAATAGAGAAAACAATTGACTAAAACAATACATTGCCATTGGGAAAACAGATTTGTTTTACATTAGTATGGGGCTGTGCGGAAATTTTACCCCATGTTCTCCCAATCTCCTGGATGGCGACGCGAAAGGAAACGAAAGGAAGAAACGAAAGGAAACCAACAAACCAGCAAAAACAAGGCACGCCAACATGAGTGCCTCTGAAACGTACGAAATGTAATTGTAGCGCTCAAGGAATGCATTGTAATTCTACGGAATTTTTTCAAACTTACCTCGATTTTCTTGGAGCGAACCTTATTCTCTTCCTCACTTTCTACCTCCTCTAATTCAAAATCATCTATTACTTGTGTCTGATCGAAATCCATTTCACAAAAAACCTGCTTCTGTATCGCGTCACAACTTAAGATCTTGCGAATCCCTCAGGCAATCCTGATCACACCTTTTTCCGAACTACCGTTACCATGGAGCTTCGATGTAATTTCAAGAACTTATCGAGTTAAAAAAAAATACAAGATAAAAAACAGCAGTGTAACGTTTCAAGCTTTTACCCCAGTTAAGTTTTCATAGAAACCTGGTCCGCCATATTAAAAATTTCCCGCGAAAAGCCAGCGGTGTGCTTGTTCACTCGTTTCAATCTCACTCGGTCATAGATGATGTAAAATGATTCACTCGACCACACAGAAGAACTCGTGACACTTGCGACCAGGAAGGTTATCATCTCCACTGTAATTCTAAATTTTGCACAATGGTAAAGCTTACTGGACTCTCTGTCCGTGACATACGCTTTCCAACATCTTTGGAACTGCATGGCTCAGATGCTATGGTGAGAACTTTACAAAAACCTTTAAAACAAATCGTCTCAGAATTTTAGAGCAACCCACGTCGTCGTATTTTGCATGCCCACGAAGTGGACCTAAAGCCCTTCGAATTACTTTCCGTACCTCCCCCGCCCCGGCCCTACCTCACAGCTTTTCCGATGGCCCGGCCCATGGGTGCAAAGGGTGGTATCAGCGGAGAGGGTGATAGGGAAATTAAAACAGAGGTGATCGCGTGACTGACATCAGTTTGAGAGAAATAATAGTCATGAAAGAATATCGCGCTTCTGATTGGCTGAAAACGAGTGCATTCTCATGTAACACGAGTGCAAAGTTGTAACACGAGTGCAAAGTTGTAACACGAGTGCAAAGTTGTAACACGAATGAAAATTACAATAAGCGCCTGCACGCTTTCAAAATTTGCCTGTCTTGACTTCCTGTTATGTTTCATCATTTACATTATTTACAATTAAGGCAAAATTTCCGCACAGCCCCATACATCATTATACATCCATATATGGGGCTTTATTATTCAGTGTATCACCAGTAAGATGTACATGCATAATTAAGTATGGGGCTGTGCGGAAATTTTTCCACAATTAATAACAATTTTCTCCTGCAGTTTGTTGTAATAAGCACTCGGAAATTTTTCAGAGACTTCAAATTGCACTTGCCCTGTGGGCTTGTACAATTTTTTTGCCTTTGAAAAATGTACTTGTGCTTATTTACACCAAAGTACACTTAAGCTTGAAATCATGTTATTACCTAAACAAATAATTTGGCGCATTATGTAACCATGTTACATTCCTTTGTCAATCATGGAAATGACTGTACAAGATTTGGGAATCATATTAATTTATGTGTCTGATGCCTTTTTACAGTTTTATTCTTAACCATTCTAAAATCCAGTGAGTTTTTACAGTGGTTTCTTTTGGCCTACTTTCTTGCAACAAGGTTGAAGTAAAACTACCTTTTACTTAATATATAGATTACAGTTTTCTAGTTAGACTGTGGTGAAACCTGTATTTTAGTGTAGTTTGATTGTCAAAATATCATCAGAAAATGATGCAACAAGCTTGTGAATGTTTTCCAGGTAATTTAAGGAGTATTCAGCAAAGTTATTTATGAAAAAGGGGTCTCAATTTTGTCTCAGTACTTAAAAATGTAATATATGATGAGACATACTTTACATGCACTTTATTATTACATATTACTGTTAACAGCACAAGTCACCAGATTACTCAGCAGTGTACATTGTCTTCGAAACAGATGGAGTGGATAATATTGAAGGGCATGGCCTTACTTTCACTTTGGGACGAGGCAATGAACTAGGTATATTAATTTCTCCTACCTCTAACATTGTGCTTGCCTCTCTACTTAACAAACCCCAATCTTTTAAATAACTTTTTGACTTTTCCCCTCTCTCTCAAATCACTTAGAATTATCATTTTCCATACAAACACATCATGCTCAGGGAATGCAGTAGACTTTGTCAATTTGTGTATAGAAAAAACTAGAAAAAGAAAAACTGTGTCAATGTGAACTATAACTCCTAAATTAAGGAAATTCTAGTCCATGCTGAGAACCTATCAGATCGAAGGATTCATAACTGTGCCCTCCAGGGAAAAAAATAAATCTCTAGACCTGTCCTGATTGGCAGAATATGAGAACCACAGGTTGTCTTGGGACCCCTTGCCTTTGTTTTGTGTGGGATAAGGTGTTTGATGTGTTGTCCTTTGTAGAGAAAGTAGTGGTCAACACAAGTAGTTTCAATGTGTTTTCTTTACATATTAGTGATGGAAGCTGTGAAAACTTATGGCAAAATGCTCATTGACAGGACAACTGATGAAATCTTTGAGAACTTTGCTGCAGTTTGGAGAGAACTAGCTCATGAAAATCAGTTTCGATGGGTAAGAAATCATTACCCAGTTAAGTGAAATTAAATATATTTTGATGTCACTGCAGTTCTTTCATTAATCTGTTAATACCTTTGATGTCTATCCCATATATTTTTTTTTAAATCCCATCAACTGTACATTTTGTGACATTCCTGAGTGATTTCTGGTATTTATTTGATTAAAGCTTGGTCCAGAGAAAGGTGTGATACATCTAGCACTAGCTGCAGTTGTCAATGCTCTGTGGGATCTCTGGGCAAAGATGGAAGGCAAGGTAATATAGACTGTGGAAATTTACTTCCAATAGGCCATTTTACAGTTGTGTACTTAGTTGCCAAGGCTTTGATTTGGAGTGAGGTTGAAGTTGACCATGTTGTGATAGAGACCAGCACCTTATTAGCATGATAACAAAGTAATTTACATTTGAAAAGCAACAAGGTTTGTATCATAACAAGGTCACCCTAAGCCTTGCTCCAGTTCAAAGGTTTAGCAACCAAGCATGCAACTGTAGAATGGACCATTGGTTATATATCTCTATCATATGGCAAGGTAGTCTCAAGTGAGATTCAACTGTTCTTATATGGAACATTCCTAGGGAAATAGTCATAAGCTGTGGATTTTTGTTTGCAAAAGCCAGCAAATTCATAATAAACAAGTTTGGTGCAAGTGCCATATATTAAACCACTTACTAACCTTGCTTGCTTGAGCTGCACTAGGGTTTATTGACCCTGACTGACTGCCACAACCTTAGGCCAATATTCCCTTGGACTGTCCCCATGCCTGGCTAGTAAGAAGTCAATATCTTAACTACAGGCCTAACATGTAAACCTGTAATAAAAAGCCCAATGTTTCTCTTTTTTCAAGTTAATGTGAATTATTCTTTTCATCCCCCTCTACAAACAAACTAGGATTATTTTTTTATGTTATTTTCATCTCAATTATCAGAAGTAGTAGGAAAAGTTTGGTCACTATGAAATGATATTCTGTGATTAATTTTAATACAGCCTCTTTGGAAACTTCTTACTGATATGGTGAGTAATTTGAAAGCTCTGTCATGCAATATGATTTTTTATGTTCTTAGTTTCCTTTACTGCCCCATTATATTTTCCTTGTAAAAAAAATAAGGGGTGGGGAAATGGGGCAAGAGTGAAGAGTAGCTGGTAGAAGCTGGGAGATGGAGATCAGTCACTGATAGAGGTCAAGAGCCTTATTGACAGCTGTGACTTGTTGCAAAAGACAGTTGAGATGTTGGGGGTGGGGACAGGTAGGGGCTGTGACTGGTAGGTGGGAGGGGAAAGGGCTTTCAGGTGGAGGGTAAGTGGTAGAGGATAAGGGTTGGGCAGGGGTGACTTGCAAGGGCTGAGGGATGTAAGTGCATTACTCTCTCTTTAAATGAAATCTTGCTTCAAGCAAACTAGCATGAAACTCACAAACAATCAATTGCAACTATTTTTAGCTTTACCTACCCATAGTTCTCTTCTTGCCCATGTTGTGATGCTTATATTCAAACCCAAGTCTGATGTGCAAGATATCTCCTTGTGGTACCTGTGAGTGATTTTCCCAAAATATTCCCCAAACTTTGGGATATCCAAACCAAGTGTATGGCTTTGTTCTCTCTTTAATTTGTAGTCTCCAGAGCAGCTGGTATCAACAATTGACTTAAGCTATCTGTAAGTTTTTTCTGTTTACTAGTGACGCTGATTAACTCTTAATGTTGTCTCATGCTCAATTGTCTCAGAAACGTCAATTCACTAGTGACTGTTGCAAACATTGATACAAGTATTTACCAAAAGATAGTTTCAGTTACTGATTTTAAATGTTCAACATGTGCTTTAGATTATTCAGTAGCCTTCACCAAATTACTGTTTTATAAACTTTACTATATTAATTATGATTGAGAATAATAATGAAGTTGAAAATAATAGTAACACTAGTTGTAACATAATATAACTGTTACAAATGTATGATTAAAACACTCTGTCAATAGTATTCAAGGCAAAGTTCTATAAAGATAGAAATAGGAGAGGAAAACAATTTCTTCAGCAGCAAAGAGGTCACTGAGCCAGAGCCCCCCCTTAAGCACTATTCAACACAGCACTAACAAATTGGTGTGTGGAATAAATTCTTAACTAAAAGTGAGAAGGAAGGAAGGGAGAAAAGCAAAAACCAGCAACACAAATTGAATGAAAGATCATGGGAATGCCACAGCAAAGATCCAAGAAGCCCCCCCCCCCCCCTCCGCATCATAGAAGCAAAGTTACAGCTGCACTGACTCTATTTTAGTCTTGTCAAAATAATGTGTGGCTTTGTTTGTGATAATGTATTGATAATTAACATGATAAGGAGAATGAAGTTATTAGAATTTTACTTTTAAATTTCTGTTGTCTATAGGTCAGATGTGTTAACAAAGGAGGAAGCCATTGGTTAGTCATCCTTTTTACTTTATGAAGTTGCTGACAATGGACTAACACTATACACATATATAGACTACACTTTTATCCCAACAGGCTTGTGTATGGAGAAAGTCTGTGTTTTGATTTTTCCCTAGTACAGTGCCTGATACATAGAAGTAGAGCGTGATATCTATTCAGATAGGAAAAAACAAAGAGACTATATTGTCATCAAGGCAAGCTTGTTTAATGAATAACTCAGTCTTCAGGGGATTTTAATGACAAGAATATTCATAACCACTGTTAATTTACTATAAAATTTGCATAATTGAAGTGGCTGTAAATGTAGATGTTTTGTGATGGCGTGAAGACACAAGTTCGTTACGTTTGTTAAGTGATGACAATTCAGTTCTGCAGACGATTGGTAATTTTTTTTCAAGGCAGAGGTTGCGTCTTTAACTTCTGTTATTGTAGGGTGAGCTTGATGAAAGGATATCCCTTGAAGAGTAAATTAATCATGAAACAGGCTTGTCAGGATGAAAGTGTAGTCTCTCTGTTTTTTTCCTATCTCAATGTATATATCCCATAAAATGAAGTCTCTTTCATTTTAGTTATTCTTCAGAAGAACGTAAGTGGAAGGAAACAAAGAGGTATCCATTGTCAAAGACATTTTTGTTCATTTGATGTGCTTTGATTCATTCTCCTGAGTATAGACTTGCATCATATCTAGACAAAGTGAGTACCAGATGGCTTCCTTATCGGTCACTTATTTAGGTACAATTTTCATTTGTTTCAGAACAAGAGATCATCACAAAGGGGTATCCTTCTTACACAACATCTGCTGGGTGGCTTGGCTACACAGACACTCAGTTACATGAACTGTGTCAAAAATATCTGAAGGCTGGCTGGACAAGGTTAGTGTTTCTTCTCCTCTATTCTGTATAAAGTTTAGTTAACACCAGTCATTGATTTTTTTTGTTTATTTGCTTTACTTCAATTTCCTGTAATTTTATTGCTCCAGCAATTTACTCCATACCTCATGATTCGGTGACACTTCAAGGAATTTTTCAGACTCAAGCTTAACCATTATTGGATGTTATCTTTCCACCCCTTCTTCTGTCTGCCTCTCTTTCTCCCTCCCAACACAGTACCTTGCACAAGTTAATTGGCAACTCTGGATGACATTGAGATGTTCCTCCCACTGTTTCAGTTTGCTCCTTCTAATGGTAGTCAAAGGAACATTGCAGGACTCAAAAGCTTGTGCTTTTCTATCTTCTTCATTGGTAATATGATCCTTGTAAGAAATTCCTATAACAGCTCTTGGAGACATCTCATCTTGGCAGCTTTTATCCCTCTCTCTATGACACCTTTTGATGTCTAATGAGTCACATGCATATCGGAATGTCAATGATACAAACTTAAAGGTATGCATGGGTCTTATTTTGAGCTGAAGCAAAGGGGCACTAACAACCTCTTACCTCAATGGCTAGGCTCAATAAAATCACTATTTGTGGATTTTCTGCAAAATTTTTATCTTTGTTATGGACTATTTTGTCAACCAAAGTATTTTTTCCAATTTAGATTTAAAATGAAGGTTGGTTCAGATCTCAGTGATGATATCAGAAGGGCAACAATATTCCGGGAAGAGATTGGATGGAATAACTTTCTGGTAAAACATTAGACAACTTGAACAGGCTTCAAGCATTTAAGTCAAAGTGAGCCAGTTTTGTATAACATAAACTGTGACATCAGTTCAGGCCTTTGGGGCTGAAGTTCAACATAATGGTGTTGCATTCACCACCTCCATCTTTTGTTATGTTTCAATCATGGCATAGCTCCTGTGTATTTACCAGACTGGGTGGAAGAATCATGATCATTCACTTGAACATGTGTAGGTGGTTTTTGCTTGTTGAAAACAACTCCTGTTTTGTAGGCAATGGACTCAAACCAATGCTGGGATGTTGACGAAGCTGTTAGTTATATGAAAAAGTTGGCTGAATTTAAGCCAGTTTGGATTGAGGAACCCACCTCACCTGATGATGTTTTAGGTAAGTGAGATCTGACCAGTAGTACCTGATTGACACTCACTTTTGGAGGTTAGTGATGGGATAACATCCTGTACGGTATGAGTAGCACCACATCTAGCTGCTTCATATTCCAGAAACTGCCCCAAGCTCTGGCAATTTGAGCCTCTTGATTTGCGTCTTAAAGGTTCTTATCTTCAGTCTGATCTAGTAGACCACACCAGTCAATTGCTAAGCCGAGCAAAACAGCACTGTTTTTATATCCAGAATCACAAATCAAGAATCTAGAGGGTTACTGAAAACCTGTAAAACTGTTACATTAACCTCTTTCTGTGGGCCTTGGGCTGCCATTAATACAAACAGTAACTTTTATTAAAATGCTTATGGATGAAACCTCCTTAAGACATTAATTTAAAGAAGACATTTATTTCATTTCTTCAACCAAAAGTTATTTAGTAGTAAGGGGTCAGAAAAACCTCTTCTGAAATTACAATACTTCTTCTTTCTAACCAGTATATAGTTCCTAGTGGCTCTAGGATCATCCTGCAACCACTTTCAATGATTCTTAGTGGAATGGTGGTTTAACTGAACAGGATCATTAATTTGTGTTAAGACCTAAGATTCTGTGGCATATAATTTTAATTCTGAACCATACTCCAGGTCATGCAGCTATTTCCAAAGCACTGGAACCCTATGGCATAGGAGTGGCCACAGGGGAACACTGTCAGAACAGGGTCATCTTCAAACAGTTATTCCAAGCTAAGGGTTTCCAGTTTTGCCAAATTGACAGTTGTCGCATGGGTGGATTAAATGAAGTCTTAGCTGTTCTACTTATGGCTGCTAAGTTTGGAGGTAATTAGGGCTTCAGGGAAAACTGGAATTTTTGGGTGCTCTTTGGTTAAGTAACCCTCAAATTTTGCTTGAGGAGCATACTTTACCTACATAAGGTCCTAATTTTAAGTGACTGATATGTTATTACTTGTGATCAAAAATCAAACTTCAATAACTTGTTGAATTTACACCAATTTATATTGCCTAAAATTCTTTTTCTAGTTCCTGTTTGTCCCCATGGTGGTGGTGTTGGTCTGTGTGAATACATTCAACATATTTCAATCTTTGATTTTATCTGTGTGTCAGCATCACTTGAAAACAGGTGAGAAATTGTAAATGAATGTTAAATCATACACTACATGTCTCACAACTCAGAGTCCCTCAACTGTGGTGTCAAGCAATCAATTAAGGATTGCATTGTCATTTTGGCTGCTATATTGCTAGTCTTTATCAAGCAAGACAATTCAACTTTATTTTTTTTTGTAAAATTAGCTCAGGTAGCCCTCACCATTAGTAGGGGAGCCAATTCATACAGCCAAATGTAAGAAACTGCTCGAAATCAGGATATTTTTCAAGCTATGCCCTCAGAAGATAAGTACCTAATCATACCAGCTAAGGAAACTTGCATCAAATGTAAAAATGTCAGGAGACATTCATCTGAAATTTTATGATAAATAAAACACTCGTGCTATCCATAAATTTTTTCCCATTGTCTCAAGGGTGACTGAGTTTGCTGATCACCTTCATGAGCACTTTATTCATCCATGCAAGGTAGAGAATGGAGCTTACGAGGTGCCAATGGTAAGGTTTTTTTGGTAGAAAATTGTGTTTTAAAAATGGTTTGTTTTTGCTTTCTAATGTGCTTTAACTTTTATACCATAAGGTGGTATGCCAGTATTGCATTTGAAATACTTGCTAGGCATAAATTTTTCACTCATGAGTGGCAAACCCACATTGACAAAATGTAAATGAGCACACTCTACCTTTTCTCTTATTTCGGTGTTTTGATAACAACTGTGCCTTTATCACGGGCTCAGTGTGTTGCGCTCTTGGGCAAGATGCTTGTACCCTCCCTCCACAGTACCTCTCTATACTGAAGAGAGTGAAATTGGTGAACAGTGAACTGTGAAAGAAACGTGACAAAATGCTGTGTCGGGAAGAACCTGCAAAGAAAAGACAGTATATTAAGGGTGTAAAGTAATTCTCATTGTTGTATTATCCTGAGGTTAGCTCCAGCTGTATGGCCCACTTGCAGCCTGGGTGTTCAGTGTACCAAGGAGAAAAAGACAGCCAAGAGAGGGCCAAGCCAAAAATTTGTGCAGGCTAAATGAAAGAGGAGAAGCTTATTATATGTTATAAACTTGAGAATTATACTGATTGGCATCCTCTTTTCTCTCAGTCCCCAGGTTATAGTGCTGAAATGAAGAGAGAATCCCTTGCTGCCTATGAGTTTCCTAATGGTTCTGAGTGGCAAAAGCTTATTAACGAGGGGTTATTTACCATTGATGAAAAATTTGATTGAACTGAATTCGTAGAAACTAACAAAAATCAAGTAGGTCTCAACAATACATCTCTGGCTTTTCTTTTGCACCTGCACTCTAAAATAATTTTATATATAATTACAAATTACTTAAATTTCATATGATTAGCAGTTTGATACCTAACTGTAAGGATACTTTCTCTGTTTGTGTGTGCACCAAGCGCATTAGATGTTCTCTGTGTCGCGTGTTTGAGTTTTCTGTAGAGCATTTATCCCTGGCAATAATTTACCAGAAAAATGAAACAATGAAAAGCAGGCAGATTCTGAAGTAAAATCAAAGCTGTTTAGGCATTTGGATTTTTGTGGTGTGGTATTTTTTCCTTTTTCTTTTTTTTTTTTTTTCTTTTTGAGGTGGGTGTGTAGCGTTCAAGGGTGTTACATAAGAGCCTTTTTGGTCAGAAATTTGGATAGAATTGAACTTTGACGGTCAAAATTCGGTTAAAGGTGTGTGCAGACTTCGGAAGCGGGGCCAGAATGAAGTGTTTTTTTTAAACAAACTCCACCTTTATGTCATCAGAGATGAGCAGCTGTGGTCGGAAATGGGATAGGGAGAATCGCCCTTTAAATTTTGGTCTGAAAAGTAGGTAAGAAGGGTTTAAAGACTCCACTACCCAGGTAAACCCATCCCGGAGAAGTGTTCAAACTTTTCGTGATTAGCAATATTAGGGTCGCAAAAGAGTGCCCCTTTCTTAGCCGCAAAACTAATTGAAGAGCTTCTCATGGGGATAGGCATTGCACTGATATATTTTGAAAGGAATAAGCGTTATAGAAGGGTTAAAATGTAACCTATCGTAGGCTCGTAAGCACTCCCTTTCACCCCTTCCAAAAACTAATATAACTTTGAACCGTAGACGGAAATTCCTACAAGAAACGGTGGGATCTTGTTTTTCCCCTTTATTTTTTCAGTTTTCGTTAGTGTTTGATTCCATTTTCTTGACCATTATTGATGTTTTAGTTTTTATTGATGAGAATGGGAATACGTGCTCGAGGAAAAAGAAAAAAATGAATACAGCAACTAATTTCTTTCCATTTTAAACTTGTTTATTGCCGTTTTCCGAGAAAGCCCGAGTAAAATACGGATTAACTTGCAACTAACACCTGTATAGTGGCAAAAGCGATAGAAAAACTCAACTTCTGGTGTACAATTCAAACGAAATAATGCGTTTATTTTGCAGAGGAAATTGAATAAGACTCTTAGTCAACTTTTTCCGCAAGACAAATTCCCTTACTAGGTTCGAAATCAATGACAGTAACCTTATGTTTCACAAGCTTTCAGTTACACAGCCGCCAGTTGCAAGTTAAACTGTATTTTACTTTGCTATTCGTTAGACAAGTCACGAAGTTTAGACTTCAAAGCTTCTTAAAGATAATGAAGCCAGGTGCAGCGTTTTTAGCTGCGCATGAATATTTGTTGTTGTAGCTGCAATTCTTAGAATAAAACCTGCTTCCAGAGCGATACATCCAAGCCAGGTAGCCACCAAATGAAAATTTTAGCCCAACCACGTCACCGTACTGAATCGGGCGACCATCAACAGCGCTCCTGGAGAAAATTTGGAAAGTGGTATAAGAGTAGTACAACCAGCTGTTCCCTGTCATTGAGCTGGTTGTTCTGCAAAGAAAAGATGAAACCATTAGTGATAATTAATCTCATTAAGTGAAATCGTAACTCTCAAAGAAAAGAATGGTACAGCAAATTAACCTTGAAAGAAAAAAAACTTTCCACAATTAATCTGAAAACCAATTTTTTTCAGATTGTCATTATTTTTTCGGTACTATGGTTTGATGATGTTGTTTTTGCTTAATCTAATAAGTAGATTTTTAATTTCGATACATATTAATTTTGAAACTGTCTGAAATTATTTGTATGTGTGTGCCTCAGCAAGTATACAACTGAAGTAATTCGGTACTGACTTACGAGGACATGCGGCAAGCACTACTTTGAGAGACATAGCATCGGATATGATAACTGGATGTGTAACCATAGGCTTTGTTCATCAACGTCACTGTATCACCGCTGTTGATTGGCTGCCCGTCCATCTTTCCCATTGCAATGATCTTAAAGATCATGTATGATGAGCAGGAACCCCACGATGATGAATACATGTGGGTACCATGACACGTCGTATATGAACAGTAAGAGGTCGAACAGTATAACCACCTTTGGGAGAGAGAGCCAGACGTAGCGGCCACACGCAAAGCAATGAGATCGCCACTGTTGAGGATGGGATAACGGTGCCCTTTGATATGAAGAAGAGAAAAGAATCAAATTTTCACACGTGGAAATAACCTAGTTCATTTTTTATGTCCGCAAATTTTCTTGTTCAATTCAAGAGAGTGAAGACGTCTATATTTGAACTTCAACTAGATCACTGTAATTCTTCCATGAAAAGTTGCGATTAAGTAACCCCCATGAAAATTCTTATCGTTTGACCAGAACCGCTTTGAATTTTAGAAATGCGATTGATGATCCATTAATTGATCATCCACTGAACGAGTATGGAAGCGATCCTCGCAGTTATGAAAACTACTTAAGTACTGTAGTTAAAAAGAATGATCATCCACTGTTAAGAAAAATGAGATAGCAAGTACCCTGAGCGCCTATGGGGCCGGAGTGACTTGCAAAACCCCAAGATAAAGACTATATTCCTAGGGAAAGTGAGAATCAAGGAACTGAATCATGCAAACTTTTACCGTCGGATAAACCAGCCCAAATCTCTTCTCTAGGACCATAAAACTGAATGTGAGCGTTACCATTGAGCGTCAATTTACTGTTGGAAAGGCTGACGGACGCAGAGTCCACGCCAAGAACCAAAATGAGCGCGAATAGAACAGCCACAACGGCAGCCTTCATTTTCCCGACGGCTTTTCTTTTTCTCTTCTCGGAGCTCTTAACGCTTTGAAGGCTGAATGCCAATTTATCCACAGTCATATGCAACGTTATTTTAAAGATATTTGTTTGTGAACCGAACAGGTTTCGAGCTAGCTCGCGAACATGTTTTGTCCCTTTCATCAGCAATGTAAACTGTGCTATCGACATGTCAAGGGGATGAAGTGTTTACCGACACGTAAGCGCTGTAACAAGTTTGCCATTGTGTGAACGAACGAAAAGACACGTCGCAAGAGTAATAAGAACTGGACTTTTTCTAGTCCGAGTTAAGCTAAAAAAATTTTAAACCCGAGTCGTTTGGACTAAGATTAAGCCGGATTGAAACACCTACGAATACCCAAATCAGACTATTCTTACTTGCTTTTTATCATTTATTTCGTTCTTCAATTCTATTTACCCAGCTAAGGCGTAAGTGACCTTGAAAATACGTTGTCAATAGCGGTTATAATTGTTAAAGTTTAATAAACAATTATGATAATTCTAACGTAAACTCCTTATATTATGCAAACAATTTTTCCCGCTCATACCATGCCTCGTGTCTTTGTAGATAATTGTATAACGTACAGTTTTCGCTCAAGTACTTTGAAACTCTAAACTAAAGCCTACCAAAAGCCCAAGTATAGAGGGATAATCCTTTCTTTGAGGAAGCAAACGCAGACGGCTTTACTGAAAGTGTATTTCAGAATCATAGTGCCGTTCCTGGAATCTAAAATCGAAACCTCTGTTTTTTTCGAGTCGACAAGCACGATGACTCGGCTTATAAAAGTCAGTTTAGGATTGAGAGACTATAAGAGAGAATGGAGGGTTACTTTGAAAAGGTGAACAAAAGATAACCGTTTTCATTTCAGTTTTAAGTATTTAAAAATAGTAAAACTGAAATGAAAAAGAGAAACTAAAACTTGTTTTGACAAGTGAAAGTCAGACTATTTCCTCAAATCTATGGAGACTACCCTTTTAAGTGATTACAAATCAAAGGAAAGGCTGAACCGTAAAATTCAAATTTTGCTTCGAAATAAATTTGTTCCTGCCTTTCGTTGCTAATAATGAAAAATTGAAAAGTGACACTAATGGCATTAAATCAAGTCTGGCCTTTTGTTCAATGGCAAATATTTACTTCAAAACCGACTCATTGTGAAAAATGCGCATTCCTCAGTAGCAGAGAAAGTACCAGAACTGAGAAATTTACGTCCTCAGGACGATTATCTAACAAAATTTTTCTTATCTATCCATTTTTTAGCATCATTTTTGCATCAATTTGTAGTAAATCAACACTAGATGGCGTTGGTAACGTATGCTGCTCCGTATGAAAGGTCTACTTCAGAATATTCAGAGGAGGGAAAAAAATTTGCCTTTGTGACAAAGGCAACATCGGTCTTGATGCCAGAGATCTTTCGCACCCGGCGCATTTCTTAACTCTCCTTTAGATTTAAAATAGTTTATATTCTTTTTTTCAGTCTACAAAGTCTTGAATGTCTCATGTAGGCTTCGTTGAACTTGTAGCTTCGAGTGAACATATTTATAAAACTAAAAAAGGTTGAGTTGAAAATCATGTTTATTAGATCTACTAATGAGCAACTTTACTCAGTTTCATGTCGTGCCCTGTTAGACGTAATAATGATTACACGAACTGTTTATGATCTCACCTTCATTTATTGCATTTCTTGTTCCCGGTGTCTGACTAGTTTTTTAAGTTAGCTTTCAAGTTTTCCACGAGGTTTGATTCTTAATTTCGAAAGGGAGCCTTGTCCAAAGAAAACTAATCTGCTGCAAATTCAAAGTTTCAAGTAGGATTAAAATGCATCCAGCAGACTGTTGCTGTATTAAATATTCCCACGAAACAATTAATATAACACGTAGCAATGGTATTTCTGTTTCGAAAACTGACTGTTGGTAAAGAAGTAGTTTTTTTTCAAGAAAAGTACCTTCAAGGACTACCGTACTCACTGCTTAAATAATCGAACAGGTTTTTGTCCTGTTTTAAAGCGGGCCAGTTAGAAAATTAAAAATGAATTTAGGAAATCGTTCCATATCAACAGAGTTTTTTTAAAGAATTTGATTATATCTTTCTCATCCTTTTTATCTTAAAAGTCGAAAAGAAAACCAGCAGAAAACATTGTTGTAATCTGTCAAAGAATAAACTTTTTAGATACTGTTAGCCAACTGATAGAGAGGTTGTGAAGCATGAAAAAGTTGACTGACTACTCTTCGATCATTGAATAATCACCAGACTGACCTTTCATGTCCGGCAAAATATTTGCTTTGTTAAATCAGACCAAAAATAAGCATTTCAATTCAGCAGTGACAGTGCCACCACAAGGCAATTTAATCAAGGCAGTGATCAAACAAAATATTGCTCTTTTTTCATGCACCTTTTCGTCTTCGTATTCTTGTAGCTGTGTACACAAAGAAAAGTCGCTCCGTCGGCAGAGTTTCACTAAAAATTGTCTTATTTTCCCGCTTTTAAAAATGTACCATTTGGAATATTGACGAGGAGGAGTCTAGAATGAACATTTCCTAAAAAATTTCAATGATAAAAATTTTTCATATGGGAGATTTTCTTGGTAGCTTTATCTTATTTCATTTATTTTGAGTTCAAATTCTAATGTCTTTCATATTCTCTTGGATTGTAATATTGGTAGTGTGGTCAAGTTGACAACTGAAATTGAGCCGTTGTTGGAGGTTTTTTCAGACAACTGAAATTAAGCCGTTGTTGGAGGCTTTTTCACCGCAATGCCACCCTTGCCTCTTCATCAGAAGAGAAATTGCCAGTGTTTGCTTCAATCGTCATGTAATACGTTGGTTTAGTAAATTGTTCAATCTCTTCAATGTGCGGGTTTTGAGAAGTAGACTAACTTAGTTGTCAAAGAGCGTAAGAAGAAATTTTTAAACGTTTGTAAGAGCCAGATTTCTGCTTTGAAACTCATGTCAACATACTTGTTATCGTTCTGCTCTTCGCTGCGCTTTTTTTGTCGTAGTATTACACTTTGCAACATGCGATTGAAGGGGTCAGTAATCACTCCTGCGCATTTGATGTAAAAACAATCATTCTTCATCTCGACCTTGCTTCCCTCGCTAGTCGTAATTGCGCTTTGCGTCTGTTTTTGTCTGCTATAATTCCAAGCGGATCTGTCTTATTTTTGGCGTGGTATTTACCTTACTTGTTGTCCAAGGAAGTACAGCTTTTTTATTCAGTTTTTAGGTTTTAGTAAATACATTACAAGCGTCGTTATTTCCTTGTTCATTTTGTAATTCTCTCCACTTCGTGTCTTTGTTTCTCGTGTTTTGTTTGTCAACTTGCTTGGTTTAAATAAAAATACCGACCATTTCTGTAAATTTGCCCGTTGCCAATAACTTCCTAACAGAGTTAATTTGCCTTCTACTGTCGAACGGGTTATTGCAGACAGATTCCCTTCTCAACTTTCCTCAAATCAAGGCCCTATCCTTGTGTTCGGTGTCTCAGTTATCACTGGTCTCACTGTTAAGCGTTTCTTCGGCCCCCGACAACTTTCAAAATTTTCCTCCATGTCCACTTTTATAACTAAATCACCGGCCTTGCGCCAAACTTTCCTACCAAAAATCTAATATATTAACGCAGCGCTGATAATTATGATTACAATTTAGGGTTTTTACTCTTGTATACAAAATAACCAACGTTACCGTGCTTTGTTTGCATCTTGGCCATGATCACTGTTCATTTTCCTTTACTTCATTACTGAATTCCTTAGTATCTTAGTTAACTCATTGAATAAAACTAAACTTGAAAGTAATAAAAAGATTTTACCTTTAAATTAAAGATTTTCATTTTAGATTCCATTATTTTTTAGGTCTCTTCTTTTTCATTCACTTGATTTTAAGTGGGTAGACGAAGGAGAAATTTTTGTAACGAAGAAGACCGAGTCTGTAAATGTTACATAAGAGATCACGCTTTTGACAGTTTCTTTTCATGAAGAAGACGTTCTAAATTTAGCCCCTTTTTTATTAAGTAATTTCATAGGGAGAATTCGAGGACAAGTAAATTCGTCTTACACCACTCTCAAAAAAAAAAACCGTCCAGCAAATGAAAACCTTTAACATTTCTAACCAAATAGTTTATTCTATGCCATGAAGCTTCAGATTCCAAAATCAGAAAATCATTTCGTCCCCGATTTCCATAGTCTAGTGATTTTCGGTCATTGCTATACAAATCAGCCTGAAAATGAAATCGTTACAGGTTAAAAATTGTTTCGACCAGCTCTGTTGGTCGACCATATAAACACAATAAAGCAAATCATTCAAAAGAAGAAGAACAAATGTTTTTCAGTTGCGCGAATAATTCCTCTCTACTTCCGGTAATCTCACTAATTTTTGTTTCCTGACTAAACAACGACTAAAATCGGTTTCCTCAATTTTTTGCAAGGAAGTGTTTGCTATATAAGTCTATAATCGAGCTTGGAACGCGATGCTCGTGCGTGGACGTCCATTCGAAGCAAGTTCAAAGTAAACATGGCTTTCTCTCCACAATCCCAATCCGCGAACGAGTCTCAATAATGACGTGTCCATGCCATAAGTGATATTTAGATTGTGTGAGCGTAAAATAAGTCAGTCTTGCATTCTACTTTTCGGTACTTACCTTTACTCAAATCCCCATTCTTGCTTTGTTAACTTAAATATCTGCGTTAATTTTACGTGAGGACTCATTGTATCCCTACGATGGTCCTATAAGAAGTGTTAGTGCGTCAAACTACGAGCCTTTTCTTCAATTCTATTCAGATGGCGTCAAACTATTCAAAGGAACCTTATTTTAGCAAGAGTCATGACCGAAATTCTCGTAACTCTGGAGGATAGATAGATGAGAATCAAGGGAACTAGGGCGAGACAAAATGTGTAACCAGGGGAGTGAAGGACGGGTTATCGGGTTGTGTAGTAGGGAGGAGTAGGACTATTCTCGACCCCAGATCCACTCGATCTGTACTCAGGCCTCTATGTCTAATAGGGTGGTATGGTGCTGAGGATGACTGGAAGAAGGACATATTGCCGCACCAGTACTCTCCGCCAAATACAAACAGACAGGCATGTTTAGACGACAAATGAATCCATATCGTATAGTATTCAGTTTCATTTCTACATGTCTTACGTTTCGCCAGATTCTCGAAATTCAGCTTCAAAAGTTCGAGAAATCAAATCTACGACAAACTTCTGCTTCTTGACAGGTCCACGTAAAAAATCTGCAACCTGTTACGAATATCTTGAGAAGAGAAACACAATAACCTGAGAGGAATGCCATCAAAGGGAAGCACTGATCGGTGCCCAAGAGTTAAAAGGATTGTTAACAAAAAGAGAGAGGGAAACTAAGTTCCTAAACTACCAAAAAACAAGGTCAGCAATAAGATAAGCTGGAGGTGCCTTGCATAGGCAACAGACAAAAAAGCGAAAGCAGTTGAATAGGTGTGAGAGAAAAAAAGAGCTAAAATTAATTTACTATACCTTAAAACTGAACTTAAAGGTTCGCGTTATTGTAAACAAGATGTAAGTAAAGAATGGTACAAAAAGTTTATTCAGGGAACATTTATGCCTTATTGTGCACGAACTGACAGAGATCGAAAGCAGGGTGATTGCTTTCTTGCTCATTATTGTTTTGTTGAAGGACGGAAAACAAGTTTTAGTAGGAGTCTGCGACACACAAAAATTATGCGAGGTAAATGACAGTCATTGTAAAAGAAGTTCTGCTGTCTGTGTTGTTCAAACTTCTTATGGGTTTAAGTGGCCCTGATTAGTTGATTACTTCTTCTCTCTTCTTCTTCTTTCTTTTTATAGCTTCTTTGACATCTTCTACCTTGAAGCCTAGTTGGTTGTCCTGAGAATTCAACTTGGCACTTTTCGACAAAACGTGCTTGGGTTCAAGGTCGTTCATTTCTCTGTTCACCTGCGCCTTCTCTCTCTTCTTTGTCATGAACAAGTCGAACTCCAGACTACTGAGCCGTGTGAACTTCTGTCTGGGAATTGCGTCAATCTCTGCTAAGCTTAGACTGGCAAGTTGTTCGTGACATAATTTGTAGTTCTCATGAGGAGGGTCGTCATAGGTCACACAAACCCCGCCGGGCTGTCTGGACAGATCCATCAAGTTCAGAGGCCTGAGCCGGGGAGATACTCCGTAGAGATAAATGGTCCCTGGAAAGTAAGCATTTTTATATCGGGTTCCCTTCTTCTGCCAATCAGACCAGAGTTTGTCGGTGAATGCGTGGTGCAGGAGGAATTCTGGGGCATTGGCTGACTGCTTGCTGCACATGGTCCCGCCTCTCCCGCCAATCCTACAGTGCATGTTGTTGTGCAAGGTGTCACGGAGTGTCATTTCGAAGTCGGTGAACTTGTTGGAGAGGATGCGCAGGCATTTATGAACTGCTATGCAGTCTGGGGGATTACCTGTTGAGTAATAAGATAATTGTAACCTCTGAACACGTTCCCTTTTTGAAGATTTCTGTGACGCGACTAAGAAAAAAACAAAAAATTGCGCAGCTCGTGTCGTTACTTATACGACAATCTTTTTCAATAGAGAAGCGTCAACTTTTCAGTTCTAGGTACAATTTAGCCCGGGCAAAAAGAATTCAACTCACTCTTCTTTCCAACAAATATTTTGAGTTTTTGTATTGCGTATTCTAACGACTTCAGAAACATCTATGATCCATAAAACTTTCTGAGGAGAAATTTTAGCTCACAAAAGCATTAAAAATTACCATTGAAATTTCTCTTGAGGCATCCTCCGCTTGTCAGCGTGAAATGCCGTTTCCCAAAGGGTCCGCTGTACACACAACCATCTCTTCCACCATTGCTTCCTAAGCCCCATGGTGCATTGCTCCACGTGCTCATGACCTGGAAATTGAAAATTGTGTATCAAAACGAAGAGAGTTAGGAAAACAAGATTTTCCAAGGCTCGAAAAATTAGAGTTATGTGAGTGTTGTTATGCAGTTTTGCTAAGTTACCTTCTCGAGAAAGCAATGAAAGAAGAGTCCTAATCGAGAAATTGAATCCTCTTTAGTGCAGCTTTTCCCAAGAGTGTAAAAACAGGAAAGCGAAAACCTGCAAGGTTCTAGGAAAGGGCGACATTGCTCGCCTTATTCCCCTCTCGTTCCTTCCTCCACTTACCATGATTTTCCGTTCACCATTACGAGCTTTGTGGCCGCGGCATGTAGTGATTATAAAACGTAAAAAGCGAATTCCGACTGGAGTTTGTAAAACTATATCGGAAGAGCATCACTATACTTAGTCAGAGGGAGGAAAATGGGACCAATGGGACTCAAAGCAGACACATGAAATATATAAAGCGCGTGAAAAGGATAGCAATCAAGGGCCAATTAATTTTGTTTGCGACTGATCAATTGAGAGGGAGGCGTGAGTTTCTTACTAAATCGCAGGGGCAAAGTTAAGCACAATCGATAACATCCTAGACTAATATCCGCAATAATTTAATGATTGCTGTTAGACTTTTTCCAGATATTTTATTAGAGAATCGCTGATAGGTACCTTATCCAACCAGGGTGCCCCGGACCATAGACTCCAGTCCCAATAGGGCACCGTCACGATTGGGTCCACTTTACGCAGAATGTTCTCCATCTGCAACAAATACCAGCGATGCCAAGGGAGGAACTGCCTGTTGTTATGAATTTTACTGAACTGTTTTGTGTGTCTGATGACAAGGTTTCGATAATCAGATCTTGTTGATGCCTTTTTTAGTATGCTTATGAAACGGTACCTTGCAGAAGGAGAAGAAATTTTACAGTAATAAAGATTGGTGTTTCTTAGATTGATAATTGTGAGTTCTGATCAATAGCAGAGACAGTGCGCAGCAGAATTAATCGAAATGGGAGATTAGAGATGAAATATGGCACAAATGGTTTTAGGAAGCTTTTTTAAAGGCTCTCTTTTGAAAACTATAGGAAATACCGACGCATACCAATAGTTTCTTTTTAAGCTAATAACTCTGTTTTGATACTGCTTTTGATAAAGGAAAGCCCAATTAGCTGGAAGGATTCCTTAGCTTCAATTCATTTTTTTCAGTTTTTATGAGACACATCATACTCCAATGGCGTCTTCCAGTTGCGATTATGTTTAAATTCTTCCTCCTTCTCGTGTATGTTAACGAGAGAAAATATTCCTGAGGTTATGTGGGAAGGGAGTGGGGACCATTTACAGGTCAAAAGATAACAGAGGCCAAGGGAAGAGAGGAGTTTTCTCACACTGTAAATGAACAGTGACGTCTACCCACCTCTCTCCAGGAAGCATTCCGTTCCATTCTCGCCGCACGCGGCAAGGCGCGCTCCATTTCCCGCCTCGACACGTGCGACGCTGACCAAAATGGTCGTGTTCTACAGAGCCTTCCTTGCAACTTTGCGCCGACGTTCCTGAGTAAAACAACACACGAACTAATTTTCAATTGCCGGACAATATAGTCATTTGAACACTGACTGAGTTTAAGATTTTCGTGTCCTGGGGAGGTCGCAGGCAATTGAACGGAACATGCCAACGTCATAAACAATTATCTGGGCAAAGGAGATAAGGGTCCAAGGATTCTGAGGTTTGGATAGAGTATTTCTCGGAGTGCTAGCAACAATGTCGGAAATTTTTCATGTTTTGACGAAACGTGACCGAAGAGGTAATCTTTCAGTGGAGTGGGAGTTAGAAGGCGTTGCTGAGTGGTTTGGGGCTTTGGATCCAATCAATATTTTTAAATCGCCTGGAACAGATACATGAACGCTAAAAGGTATCAAGGCTGTTCTTCTCATTTTATTATGATTCAAAGATGTAAGGAATTCGATTCAGACATGAGAAACAAATGTATAACCAATACAATAATTTCTTACCTTTTATCACCAAAAATAATATTATTAAGATCTTCATCTTTTTCATCTGTGTAAAGAAGGTATGTAATGATGTATTCACAGTGTGAATCATGAAAACAAAAGGATAAATTCCTTTCCAGATCGTCCAGAAGTAAGAATGCCCGAGTAGTTTTATATTTACATATTAAAATTCCGAAGAGAACCTTTCATGTCTGTGCGTCATCTGATTTATCTCCCTTACTCCCAAAAATAGCTAACATTTAACTTCTCTGTCAATTTCAATTCATTATCCAGTGGGTAGGTGAGGAGAATAGACAAACTCATCAGCTTGAGGGTGTAACCTTAATATAACATTAAATCATCTTAAATAATTTACAGGGTAACGCGTAGTAACCAGACGAGAGAGTGAATACGTAATAATATTTTGGGAGTTGAAGTGTTAAGTGCCAAAATAATTTGAGACTACAGTATGAAAAATTAAGCCACCTTGTCGAAATCGTCACGGTGTTTAGTAAATTACGAAGTTGCATTTGATAAATATCTATCTTTTCTCGTATTTTCATCATAATTTTGTACAAAGAAGAGTGAAACTAATATAATTGTCAGAATAAGAGCCTTGACCAGCACTGCAACAGTTATCTTATTACGTTAAAATGCACAGGAATCGCTGAGAAAGAGATGAAGAGGTCTTTCAACTCGTCTAAGATGCTGTTAAGGAATGTTCGATGTTCAGTCGTGTTTGCATTTCCAAAAACATTGTAGTTCGTATTTCTTCGTCTTCGACTCGCCAAAAATTTCACAATTTTCTTTCCGAGCAACTCAATGTTGTTTCAGTACTTACACAGCCTGCTTTCCTACAGCCTCCCTGAAAATCGATTGACTCCAAATCTACTAAGGAATTTATGAGTACTTTTTCTCTTTCATTATGATGAATATATTTAAATTCCCCGACTGCTGTTTGCAATATTAACCGTGAGCTTTAACCTCGTGCATTGTAAGTTTGATAGCTATGTCAATAGTGTTTGATCTGGATAAATGTTCTGTGCATTACAGAAATACGTTCCGTCAATCATGTGGCCTTTTCATTTTCTACTCGCGCAATCTCGTAAGCCTATTTTTGATCGCGGGTTGTACAACCAGAACTGGCTAAAGAAATAACTACGGCTAATCGGAACGAAGGGAAACATCATGATGAGAATTCAAGCCAAACAATTAACAAAATTCCTGAAGTGCGAGAAAATGCGAATGAATAAGTTTACAATTGGTTTCAGTTTTTCAACTGATTGGTTGAAAGGGTGACCGCTGTTTTCAGGACCAATCACAAAGCGAGGTAAAGCAAATCCAATGCAGTCCCAGATCACCGTCAACGCTCAATAGAAAATTATAAATTGCTCTTATCTTTGGACCAATTTTTAATTGAGTGTCGAAAGTAATCCGGCCGGATTGTTTTAGTGTTACCCAACGTTGTTTTGTGATTGGTCCAGGAAACTCGCGCCATCCTCTCAACCAATCAGATGCAAAAGCTAAAATACAATCGCGACTGGGTCGCCGCGTTTTCCCGCGCTCCAAGCAGTCTACTAGTTTTCATTTTGAGTTCTCATTGCCTAATGATAATTTGAATCTTTATTCTGATTGGTCGTTTGGATAACTCAGGTTTTGGTTTTCTAAAACACAATTGAAAACTGCTCTTACTATTATTCTATGAACGCAATTAGTCTCAAAAATTGACAGTGAAATAATTTTTAATTCAAATCTTCCAAACAAGTACCTTTTAAAAAAATCTGCGATAAAAATACAAAAACTTTTACGTACACCAACCGAGTTTGTGGTCGTCGGTTAATGAGTTCAAATACCATGGCCTGTGCACAACTCAAAACTCAAGAGGACTTGCATTATACTTTGGATAATGTTTTAGTAAAAGCATGGTGTTAGGGTATACATTGTGAGAATGAGGTAATTATTTTCCGTTGATTATTTGCCTGGGGGAAGGGCTAAAGAGGTCTTTTTTTGGGGGGGGGGGGTCGCATGGTTATCACGGCGAACTGAGGGGTGAATCAGTCGTTGCCAACATGCAGAGTGTAAAAGGGGAGACTGTAGAAAATGAGTGCTGGAGAGGTGGAATTACTGGATATCTACAGAGCCCGGGGAAGGGGGGAAGACCCCTCCCCTCCCCAGATGTTAAATAAATACTGGTCCCTAATATACCAAGACAACGTTAATGCTTGAATATCACGTGTATCTATAGGTTAGTTAATTTTATTAACGTAATTGAAAAGGAACTTAGAAATGGTTCACTTTTATTTCCTTTTGGTAACAGAGACTGAATAATTTAATTTATGTCCAGATCGTTTGTGCAAATCAGAAAAATGTTTGTCTGCTACAGAAGACACGATTGATCAATCGAGATATTGGTCCTGAGAGATGAAAAAGATTCAGGATAACTACTGCCAGCCGGAACATAAAGCCAGCGGTGTTTGTAAAGATAACAAACGCATGCGCCTTAACAAGCGTCGTTCACGCGCGCAACTTTTGTCTTCGGCGTCTGTAGTAACGAAGGACGGTTACTTTTAATTGAAGATAATCACCAAAATTCTAGTTTTGCTAATTCTAAATCCGGGATATTGAAAATCTCGCGAAAAAAGTCGTTTTTGGGAAGAGTTTGAAGGGAGATTTTAAGGAGTTCCCTCGAGTTGAGGCGAAGTTTCGAAGATCACCACTGCAACGTTGGATTTAAGACTCGATCGAGATAATTGTGACGGAAAATCGAACGCTGTGCATCAATCAATGGAACGATTTGGAGGGTCACTGCCTGTAAAAGGATACAGCGGTGAATTGGCTGGGAAAAAACGAGTGCAACTTCCAGCAGATCATGGAAAAGGTTTGTTATTTTGTGTTTATGTTTAAGTGTCAAACTCCAGGTGTGTTGTTTCAATGTGATTTGTACGTGCGTGAAATAATTTTGCGCGCTCTACTGGAGCGTTAACATGACCTCTCTAAATTTATGGATCGTCTAAAAAAAAACAATTTGCGACAAAATTTTTCTTGTCCAGAAAAAGAAGCACGTGTTATCGATATGTATGTGGTCGTGCGTGTTTCTTTACGAATGAATTGAACTGTTTGTCAACCACAGCCTACAAACGCTTGACAACATTCAATTAAAGTACAGAAGCTTTCCGCTAAGCCTAATTGATTGAAATGGAAAACAATAATTTGGTATCATAAGCTTTCACGCGCGAACATTTATAATTCATATCAGCTTCGAGTTAAAAAAATTTCTTTAAACTTAACTTACCGCCTATCAAATGGAATCGTGAAGAATTTTATCTTGAAGAAGCTTGAATAGCGAAGTAACATACTTGATCCTATTTAAGAAAATCATCCAAAGAAAACAAAAAGCTAAGATTGTGATAGATTAGAAATCAGTGAACACATTTCCCTTTCGTTTGTGTTCTATATCGTTTTTAAAGAATATCATATCTTATAATGTCACTATCAAAAATTCTACCCAATACAAAATTGTATCTACATACAGGTTACACCTCTTACGACTCCAGTAATTTGTTTCACAGCACCCCCAAAATAAAGGTAAATGTTTCTTTCTCAGCAAAGCGACAACAGTATGGCAAACCTGGGCCGCCTGTATCTTATTAGTTAGTTCATCTTCACAGTTATTTTATTCCTTTCTTAACCCTTTCACCTCCAAGATTTCATTAGTAATTCTCCTTCTGTCTGCCATACAATTCTTATGATGTTACTTCAGAGAATTTGGTGTTGGATCAACTAAAATCTCCTTTTTTGTAATTTTTGTTTTATTTTCCTTACTTGTCTACTTGATATTGTAGGAAAAAATTTTGTCTTGCTTAAAAGTGGTGTTTGACCACAAGTTTACATTCAGATCAGTGGTGCCCTTGTAACATAATGGTGCTGATGTTTACCTTTTGGCAAAAATTTTGCATTTTAATGGTTAGAGAGTAACCCAGTTGTATGTCTAGTCCATCAAACCTTTAACTCCCAAGTTCAACTTTAAAATTCTCCCATTCTCAGCAGCCATGTTTCAGTGTTATTAGTGAAGAGAGTTTGTTGCATGATCAAGATAATACCTCATAAGTGGACAAGTTGTTAATTCTTGTCACTTCTCTACTAAATAAAATATTGATTAATACTATATGCTAATCAAGAATTTTAGTAAAAGAGTTGGTGAATTGACCACTTTATAAACATCCTTTACTAAATATATCTAATGCACTATATTTCAATGTTAGCTGATTATGTATGGACAGGGTCTATTCATACTTTTTAAAATAGAATTGTGTTTCCTGTAAAAAAGCCTTGAATATTTTTATTTTTATTTATCACTGAACTCCACATTGCGATCTTCAGCCCATATCTTCATCATATTCAACAACATTACCAAGTGGTTACAAGACTAGAACAACCAATACAAGCTTTCAGACAGGTGTAAGCCCATCTCGGTCACAGCGCAGTAAATCTCCAACGCGTAGCACAAGTCCTGGCCGTCGACCAGTGAGTCCAAATTTGCATACAGCAACAAGTCCAAGACTACACAACAGATCTCTGTCTCCTAATAGTAAACAGGTCAGTAAAGCCAAGTTTCCTTACAGTCAGTTTAGATCTTCAGCTATTTAAGATTAATAAACAGTGCTGAAACAATTCAATCAGACTTCATGTAGTTATATCAGGTTACATGTGTCAGTAAGTAGGGTCAAGAGAAAATTGTCTCCATTTCCAAAATGCTAATTGTTAGGAGAGGCTGTCAAGGGCAATGTTTGCTAGTGTAGGTGATGTGACAAGGAAACTTGCCAACAAAATTATAGATTATAGTGGTTAGGAAATTCCTAATCCTGCAAGCATTTCCTCACAAGAGTTGATGAAAAGGTTTTATCATATTTATTATTCCATTTACACATACTAAGCTTTTGATTTTGCCAAAACTAATAAATTCAGGAGATGTTGCACATAGGAACTTAGCAATGGCCTTCATAATCTCACTGCTGAGGTCTCTGTGGCTCAGTTGTAAAGCATCAGAGCTTGAAATTAGGTGCTGAAGACTCAGATTTTCTTTTTCCCATGTTAGTAATATAAGCAATAACATCTTTCTTTAAGTTTTCTGCTAACAAGGGAATGGCTTCTAAAACAATTTTGTTTTATTCTAACATGATGACCATTTTTGTTTTAGCTCTCTGACGTAGATAGTGACACAATACAAAGGCAGAGACGAGAACTTCAGCTGCTTATTGGGGAACTCAAAGATAGAGACAGGTATTTGCATGAAAGTAGAAAAACAAAAAAACAAACCAAAAAAACCCACCTCAAAACTCCTTTTTAGCCCTAAACAGTCTTGGTTAATTCAACTTAAACAATTTTGGAACAGACATTTTGCAACATGAATTAGTTTGAATAGTACGATTTTGGTATTATAAACTGAAGAACTCAGAAGAAACACAAAAATAGACATCAAAAGACCAGATGGCATTTCACCAAAAAAAGCAGCAGAAAGGGAAAGAGTAGGAGCAAAAAATTGCTGCACCTTACCGCAGAGGTCCATGGCAACTGTAGATCCTGCACAGCTAGAATACAAATGCTGTTAATCCCATCAAGTAAAACCGTCAAATTTTTCAGCCTCTGATCAGCAGGATTTACTTAAGTCATAAATTTGCTTTACACTCTTGAGCACTCTGTTACTGCAGAAGCTTGTGCACTGTATCATGTGCCCTCTCAAATTTTTTTCCTACTTCTGTAAAACTAGAGAATTGAATGATATGGTACAAGCTCATCAAAAACAGATAGTGGCTTGGGAGGAGGACAGACAAAGGGTGAGGGTGCTTAAGATTTTATTTGTCCTTAGTGGTTTTCAATTTTAAAGAAAAAACAGCTTTGCAATGGTTGTGACAGTTGGCATCACATTAAGTGCATTGATATGGATGTCGAGACTTATGTCGCTCTGAGTTACTCTCAAGATCAATGGTTTTGTAAAGCCAACAATTGTAACTGGCCTTTTGATTTCTCCGACTCGTTTTTCGAGTCTTCATTCTCTTCGGATACGGTTCAGATTTCAAGTATCACCCCTACTCTGCGGCATAATGATCAACTGGAGAATCAAAGGAATATCTGTAATGATATCCTGTTATGTCACCTGAATATACAGTAAACAGCATACAAAACAAATTTGAGGAGCTTGTCGCTTTAATCTGGAAACTAAAAATTCATATAATATTTATCAGCGAAACAGAAATTGATTCCACATATCCTGATAGCCAATTTGCCATTCCTGGCTATACATTATACCGTAATGACATAAAAAAAGGAGGTGAAGGCATCCTGGTTTATATATCCACACTACTGCCTTGTAAAAGGCTTAAGATTACCAGGACCTATAAGACACTGGAACCCCTCACAGTTGAGATTAGGCTTGGCACATTTGAAATGATCGTTATCAGCGTCTACCGTCCACCCAAATCGGTATCTGGTGATTATCAACTACAACTGGAAGGGGAACTTAATGGTATTTGCACCTGGGCCTCTTTATGGAGAAACTTTGTCACTGTCATTGGCGATATTAATCTTGATAGACTTAGACCAGATAAAAGTGAAGGGAAATTACTCTTAGATTCGGAAGTGGAACAAGAACTCACATGTCTTATTGATAAACCAAGACGCACGGAGAAGAAAGGTCTATCTCACACCTCTACCCTCATTGATGTGTTGTTGACAAATAAACCAGAGCGATTTAAGTGAATACAAGTTCATAGCTATGGGTTGATCAACTCCAAGCTTCAACATCCCCCATATATTAGCTTATTGATTCCAAAATTTGGAACAATTTGTAATTAACATACCATCAGTAATTGTTTTAAAAAGGAACATTTGAAGTTTGAGAGCACTGATATATTCCATTTCCGTTGACATCCCACTGCATTTAGGTGTTTGCTCTTGAGAAGCGATCTTCCAGGCTTGAAAGTAAGTTAGGTTTTATGTTCTTGAAAGACTGTAAGTTACAATGCATTGTACTGTAAAATCATGAATTTCTAAGAAAGTGGAGTTGATAAAGTTTTCTACACTTACAGGTGAACTCAAAAGTAGAAATGAACAAATGAAGGCATTACAAGCAAGGTATTGTTTATTATTATTAATATAGATACTGATGAAATACCAGGATTTTTCCTTTTACTAAAAAATCATATCTTCATCGTGCAGTGAAGATACTATTTTTATCTTTCAAGTGTGAGGATACTGGTGTCGCCATGGTTACTAACATGATTAGCCAATTACAAGAGAGCTTCCCACTCAGGCGCACAGCTGGTTCTTTTGAAATTTCATCAGTATAAATGAAATAAACAGAACATTACATGGCTGCTTGGGGATATGAATTTTATTTTCGAGTGTCTCTTATGAGTGAGCGAAGTGAACTAGTGAGAGATACTTTCAGCACACAAAGATAAAATTCATATCCCTGCACGGCCATGTAATATCCTCTATTTAGACAGATATCAATTAAAAATAACTTTGTTTCACACATAGTTTTTTATGTTAGAAGTGTAATGTTACTAATTAAAAATGAATAGAAGACATACAAACAGTAACTTCTTCTTGTTGACATGCAGGTCTATAGTTTCTCAATAAGTAAAGATCACTTTTTAATCACGGTGTAATGACATTAGAAAAAAAAAACTATGCGCCACTTTCTGATTGAGATTGAGGTCCAACAATTGCAAGTTGTAGTTCAAGTTATTTTAAGGTATTGATGTATTGCTCACTCCAAGGAGTGAAAGGGTAAAAGGAAAATTAAATTTTTACTCTGAAGTTGAATTGAATCAGCCCATAGATGTCACTGATAGGAATCCTTGTTGTGATTTTGCTTTGCAGGCTTAAAGCTTCTGAAACAGAGGAAAAGAACAAAGGCAAAGAACTTGAAGATACTCAGGTAGTTATTCATGCCCTTAGTACTGTTGGATGAAAGATGCCTTGATCTAAGGTCTTGCATTATGTCCAACCGGCCCTTTCTGGTGCCACTGAAAGGGCTATGTTGGATAGTGGAATGCTGGAAAACACCTTCTACAAAACTGCTCAGGATTGCCCTCAGAAGTGAAGATTCAACTTAAAGATAAAATGGCCTTTTTCCATGATAGCCTGCACTTGTGAGATTGGCAGACTAATCTGACTGGAAGAGCCCACTAGACTACTGGCTGTTGACTCAATCAAATGTGTTGCAGTTGTGTGTGAAACATGCAAAACCAGTTGTGTTAAGTTTACAACATGCCCAAGTTTGTTTAGCTTGTAATTTGTGTTGCAAAATTACCATACTTAAACTTACCATTTCTCCTTGATCTGTAGCTTCAACTTCAACAAGTTTCAGAACATGCAAATACTTCTCTTCATCAAGTTCAGGAACTTGAAGTATGTAACAACCTTGTCAATACACAATGTATGACTGATAGTATTAATTACCCTTGAATCATTTTATAAACCCTGGCGGAGAAGACATAATACTTAGTGTGCTTGACTGTAGAGACATATTTCCTTTCATAATCAAATGTTATTGTTGTTGCTTCATTATCAGGAAAAGAACAGTGCTTTAACTTCATCAATGAGAGAGCTATCAAATACAATAGGACAGCTTCAAGCCAGAGAACAGGAGCTTTTAACAAAACTAAAACTTAAGGTATTGCAGCCTACATGAAACTTGATATGAGACCACATTCTCTCCTTTAGTTTATTGGTCAGGAAATCTATTGCATCCAAAAGGAGAAATTTAGATCAGCAAATTACATTTTCTTACAACAACAAATAGTGACAAAAGGAATTTTTAAATGTTGGTGTCTTCATTCTTTCTTCGACCTAATGGTCTGCATAAGTGCTTAAAATGCTTGTTTGTCAGAAGCATTTTGTGGTCTGGATTTGCACCATAGCTTAGGATTATCTCTCATGTTGTCCTGGACAATTAATAACATTTCATTACTTGCCTAAGACATACATTTGTTGATTGTGTTTTCACCCAGGACAATGACATAATGGAGGCAAATGTGAGCTTAGGAGAACTGCAACAAAAGATAAAACGTCTTGAAGGATTATGTCAGGTCAGTATTGGCAAAATAAATGCAGTCGAACCTCTCCACCATGGCTACCTTGGGGAAAAAATGATAACAAAAAGATTCCTTGTTGCATTTTTTCGTAGGAACTAAGGAAAAATGAAAGTTCAATCAGGACAGAGAGAGACCAGTGGAGAGATCAAGCCACAGCTAACAAACATGAAGTAGAAAAACTGAGAGGTTAGCAGAAGGTCTTCAGTTTTAAAAGTGTATTTTGGTTTATTTTTGTGGGTTGTACTTATTTATTTGATATTTATTCATTTGTTTAACTGTTTGTTAGTTTGTCTTTCGTCTCATATACTGTATAGCTGATAGTTTGCGTTCTTTTTTTTTTTTTCAGTTGATATCAGTAAACAGTTTAGCGATGCAGACGAAGTTCAAGCTGAGCTTGCGAAGGTAAAACTGTCGCCTACCTGTCGCTGCGCAAAACAAAGTTTCATCTTATGGCATTCAGTTAGTTAGGGAGATTAGCCTGAACCTGAGAAATTTCATGGTCAGAATTTATCAGAAGTTTTTGGTAATGTCTGTTGTTTCATCTGTGTTTTTCAGACCAAGCAAGAAATTTTAGTTTTGCAGAAGGAACTTTTCTTAGCAGGTAATAAGAGACATACGAATAACATAAGGATACATATGTATCTTGTACCTGACGTCAATTGCTACTCTACGATTTCTTAGGAGAAAGAGAGAAGAGGAAAGATCAACTGCTTGATTTACAAAAGTCGAAGCAAGAGAGAACGGACTCAGAGTTGCAAAACCTTCGACAAGTATGTTCATTTATTGTTCTTGGGAGTAAAGATAGCAAACAGCTTATGTCGATTGATTGTAACAAACAGGAAAGTTAAAAATCATGTCGTCCAGTCATAATAGAGGGAGATAGAGTAATTTTAAATGCGTTTCGATTGTCATTCGGGATTTCCTCTCCTGTTTTACTTCGTTCTGTGATAGATCTATGGAACCCGTGATACCAATGGAAAGCAAATCTTAAACCAATCGAGACTCAAGCTCTTTCAATTGCGTTTTCTCGGGCAATTTGTCAGTTTATTTGTACTTTGAAACCTCATTGTTCAAAGTGCGCTTTTCGCGGGAAGCAATGGGAACTTGATTAAGCGAAAAAGGGCGGGAAAATACAAGGAAATATTTGGTTGCGATTGGTTTAGCTCTGACGTTAGTATCAGAATCGAAACTCGACATTGAAATACAATCCATCTCAAGTGTTTGGTTTTCAGTTATAGTAACAGTTAATCTGACTCTGACTTTCCTTGGCAGATCTGTGAGAGACAACAACGCGACATTTCTTACATGCAGCTGCAGTTACAAAGTTCTCACGATATGCTGTCCAAACATGTCACGGAACCTGAGTAAGTTGTAAACTGCTGAATAATAGTACGTTTTTTCAAAGAGACAGAACTTGTTTTCACCCAGACTATCAGAGTACACTATCAAATACTTAGTATAGAAATTACGTTCAACACAAAAAGGTAAGCTGTTAGTTATAATCGGGAAAGGAAAGCGAATTGTTGACCAGGTGAAGTTGAGGTTGCAGAAAAAATAAACTTAAAAAAATATATGAAAATTTGCCTGGCTTTCAGCTTCTGACTTCGCAGTTCTGATGGCCGGAGCCACTAACTGGTTTCTGAGAGGCTTGGAATCGTCACATTGTAGCCTGAGGGTTAGAAAAACACAATAACAACAACAACTACAACAAGAATTCAGGCTTTAATAGGTCTTGACGTCATGACTCCCATATTTCGACTGGGTGTCATTGCCAGCTGAGTTAATAAGCCACTTATTGGGAGTGACAGTACTTTTTATGACTAGCTCCGTCTCTTGATTTGCAGTAAAATGTCAGAGTTGGAATCTAATCCCCCGGATGAAGATAAAAAGCCTCTAAACAGCTTTTACGATGCCACGAGTTTTAACCTCAATGGAGACTATTTTGACAATCAGGTGAGTTAAGACGGTTTTTTTTCGTTGGTAAAACAAACCTCAATGACAGCTATAAATTTTGTTTTCCGTAACTATCTCATCTAATTGATTGACAAGGTGGCGCCAGTTTTTTAGACTAATCATAGGTCGAAATAAAGCAAGATAACGCGATTCTGCATAATCATTTACACTCAATTTGTAATTGCTGCATTTTGAGTTATCTCTCTCACTGGAAAGGAATGGTGAAGAGTTTGGTGCAAATTTTTAGAGAAGTTTCTTGTTATTAGGATACTCCTTCCGCTTTGACTTATTCAGTTTTGCACATTTTTCTTGTGCCTAGGATCAAGCGTCCACGAGGTCAATGGACTTTGATGGTATGTCAATCTCTTACGGGGTTGTTCGAAACAGCGTTAAAATCCTTGAAATGTTCTAGTCCTTAGGCCAGACATATTAAATAAGAGATATAAATGTATGGCCCTAGTGAACATAATGTTATCTAATTCGGCCAGCCTTTCAGTTTCTTTGTTGTTGGCACAGAAAGTACCTATTGTTAAAAATGTTGTGAGCTTATGCTCGTGTCCGACTCTGTGCGTCCAAATGTTCCATTGTAGTTTTTTTGTGGTGAGGATCAATAACTCAAAACTGACAGAGATCTTTGTCGTGTAAGACGTGTACGTGAAGCATCCTTCTTTAATTTGCAGGCCCAGTCTCTTCCAAAGGCACTGATGATGACCTCGCTGCTTATATTCCAGGTGTGAATCACAGAAACAAAGTGATTGTCTGCATAGTATGAAAAAAATCTAACCGCTATTGATATGAAACTAGAGAGACATTAATGATATACATTTGAATGCAAAACCAGAATACGACATACTTAACTCTCACTTTTTAACGTCAGAGTCAGTGAGATGTGAACCCTGACACACATGTACCATCTGTATCCAAATAGCAAGCACAAGCCTGAATCCTTCGCGCAAACATTTCACAAGACAAGTTATTTAACCTTTTACAACCCAAAATCGGTATGCATATTCTCCATGCTGTTCTCTAAATATTTCCAAGGGTGCTGACAAGGAGAATTTGTCCAAGAATCTGGAGCTTTTACAGTTACCGTTCATTTCTTATATTCTCCTGACCTTTATGTGTCATTCGGGGGTGATATGGTAAGGAGAAATTAGTTATTTGTCACTCTTTGGGGTTAAAGGGTTAAAGCTGATGCTTCACTTTGTGTTGAAAATAATGTCCAACCAAGGTGCGGTTACTATTTTATATTAGGCGGTGGTGGAGTGTCCTCCCTTTCCATGCACGCGACAGCCGGAAGTGACTTGGCTGACGACTATGACAGCCTTTCGCAAGATCCACTTCAACCTCCGATCACTTCAGAAAGAGGCTTCACAAGTTCAAATGTTGACACGTTTCTTCCTCCCAGGTGAACAAACGTGCTTTTATCGGGAGTGAACTCTTTACGGGTGTCATTTCACATTTCTTAACATGACTTATTTTTTCCTATCCTGTAGAAACCCCTCTTACTTCAGCACACCCAACACAAGAACCGACATTTATCCGCCATTAGGTAACCTTTCTCTCACGGGCGTTCGACTAGAGGACCACAGTAGCCTGTTATCCTTCTCGCCTGGGAGACCAGTGGAAATTAATTCCGTAACAACTACGAGACCTGGGGACACTTATTCCTCTTTCTCAGCTGGTGTATCTGTACCGAAGACGTCCCCTCCTAAGGTAAGAACTGCTCGGTGGAGCCGCCTTTGGTTCATTGGTGGCCTTGTGAAACCAAGGAGTAAGTTTTCCTCTCAGAAGAAACGGCAAGCAATTGGAGTGAATTTTGAGTGTCGTAAATCCAAAACCAAAGCACTGAAAGAAAAATGACCAATTAGAACAAGAAAATATCAAGAAGCGACTGTGAGGACTTAAATTCAGCCAACTACCCTAAGCGCGGGAAAAACACGAGTGACCATTACCCGTTTTGTTTGTTTGTTTGTTTGTTTGTTTTTTTTTTTTGCGAGATCTGATTGGTTGAGGTGGCATGTTTTCTTTTTTTAGACCAATCACAGAGCGTCATAAAGTTAACTCATAGCAATCTCGCATTGTTGTCCACGTTGAATTGAAAATTTCTCCAAATACTATTATTTTTAAGCTTGTGCATGATTTTTTCCCAAATTTATTTTAGTTTTGATTTTTTAGAACTGCAGTTTTCCTAGATTCTATTGATTAACTGAACAAATTCAGTTAACTAACGATTATAGGTGCAAACGCTGATTTTCGGCTGAAAAATGCAGGTTGTAACCTAACTTTCGAATGAAAATCACTGTAACATAATTTGAGATCCCTTAACGTAGCACATAACTACTAACGTAGCTCACTGTCAGATAGTAACAATAATACAACTAACAGAAGTTCCAACAACTTGCGTGACAGGACAGCTGTGCCAAGTTGGGTGAACTTTTCTTTTCTTTCTCCTTTTATTTCGTTCTTACCCCAGGCGGAGGGGGACGCTTCACCGACCAGTAAACTACATCGTCTGCTCGCGGAGTCTCGACAAATGGTTCAAAACCTCGAACAATCCTCCACATTCTCCCTGACCGGAAGTCCTAATCAGGTTTGCATTAGCGTCACGCATTTCAGTTTGTTACGCTATACCTTAAGGCTAGGTTGCGTTGGAAAGTGGCTTAGATGAAGAAAAAAAAAAAAGAAAAGAAAAGAAAAGAAAAGGAAAGAAGTAAAAAAGGAGAAAAACTTAAAACAAAGGTTTTGGCTGGGCTGGTCAACTGGTCACTGCCAGAGGAAGCTTTTCATGAGTTTTCGCGAAGCAAAATTTTCATATTCCAAACGTTGGCTGAAAAACATATCGGGACTGTTTCAATCATCGGTACCTTCCTTTTAGTCTAATTGGCGATAAGGCTAACATTAACAAATAGTTCTATTGAAGTTTAATGAATGGTAATGTATTGCCATTGTCACTTAACATTTAATACAAAATTCTACTTGTAACCGCAACTGCAATTACGTCAGTGTCCTTCTTTAATCATGTATTCCTCGCTCGCTAATAAAGTTCCTTAATGATTATAGGATAACAATTGCATTTGCAGTTAACCATTTTAAGCTCCCAGCGAGGTCAGACTGAAATTTTACCTCCCTTTATTAGTGTGATAGTTAGAGAAAAGATTCTTAGAATTTTAAGACATTGATTACTAGGAAAACTTGCTTTGAGTTAAGGAGAAAGTTGTTACTACCACAGGAAATATATGGATTTTACTTAAAATGTGTACTTTTATTGTACGCATGCTAAGCCAGTAGAAATCAGACCCATTTTCGGAAGAAGTTCCGGTCTCCAAAGTGCGTTTCAAATCCAGGGGTGTGGTTTTTAAAACTAATCAATCAATAGCGACGTTACAATATTTTGTGTCCTCTTTTTCTGCGACATGCAAAAATATCTTCTAGTTGAGGAGAAACAAAAAACGACAGTTAATTTTGACAGAAAAGCAGCAACACGAGAAGGAAGATTTTCCAGAACATGAAAAGGACTTCTAAGGGCCTATTTACACGGTACGACTTTGTCGCATGCGACAAGCTTACGACAGGCTTACGACACGAATTGTTTCGTGTAAATCAAACCTACAACTCGCTTACGACTCTTAAGTCATGTCGTAGGCCTGTCGTAAGCTTGTCGCATGCGACAAAGTCGTGCCGTGTAAATAGGCCTTAAGGATGAAGAAGTTTGACCTAGACTCGTGAATTGAATGTAGCTCTTTTAACCAGGCTTTCTGTTTGATTGTCCGGTGGTGTAGTTACAATCCTGTCTTGTTGGTCAGCTTTTCGTAGCAGGAAGTTGATACCAATGAACGCCCTCTAAAAGATAACACACTCTGTCTCTGTTTCTCTTTAGGACTCCACGGTTCCCACGAGTGAGCAGTACACACCGCCGCAAAGACATCTGGGAAGTCCACTACATTCGCGTCCAATACCCACCTCTACTGAATGAAAAGTAAGTAGTACGTATTGCGTGATCTGATGGGCTGCTTATGCCGAGCAAGTTAGCTTTATCTATTTTATTTTGAAAGTCTTCAGTTCGCTTTACTAAGCTGCAAAGTATTTAAACTGTGAACTATTTTGGAGCCTGTTTGAACCTTTGGCTTATGACTCTGCAGGATTATCTTTCAATAAGTTTTGGCTAATTCGGCGAGTGAACTACTTGACAATTTTATTTTGTGCTTCGCTACTACAAACTACCTACTTTAAACGTGAGTGAAAAAAAAGGACAGAGCTATTCGCAGGTGTGAAAATTAAGGCCGACTTTTCTCGGGATGAACTTATCGTGACATAACATCTGGGACATTGTAACCTAGTCAACGACAAGAAAATGAATTTAAAAAATATATATTAACTACAAAAAACCTCTCTCTTTTCAACGTTGTAGTGGATCGATTAGTGGAATGTTTTATCGTTCACCTCTAACCTGTAATCTTTCTCATCCGTGGGGTTTATTTCATTTCATTTTTTGTCTCACTATACTTTTCTCCCTTGATATTGCAGACTAACATGTCCACAATTTTCCGCTGATCCTAACGACGCACGCCCGCAGTGATTCTGTGCTTAAAACTTGATTCGTCTCACATTCGGATCGTCTTCGGAAATCCGAATACTTCCGTAAAGCCAGGTGTGACTGCTCGAATCAAAATGGTTTCCAACATTAATCCACGTGAAGTTAAATTTTGTTTCGATATAAATAGTATAGCTTGAGTTACAATTGTGTTTTAACTGTACATAACGAATACTGACTATTAACTTGACCTTTTTTCATTATTTTTTGTTATGAAAGGAAAGAGAAAAAATCCATTTCGTACAAATCCAATCTAATGTACTCTCTTTTGTTGACCAAAAATACAATGCAAATATCTTTGAATTATTTTTTTTAATGATATTTTAAAATTGATTGAGTTATATTGAGAAACGGATGTTTGGTCCTACAGGCCAGGTGTTAAAGGCTACACATTACTACTTGTTTATATACAGTTATATTGCTCATGTTGGATACTGGTGTTATAAGTTTGGTATTATTGTGCAAAAAGAAAAGTTCACCTGACGCAACATGTCGCAACTTTTTGGAACAGAAGTAGTTATACTCGCAGCAAACGTTCTTTAGCCTTTAGAGTCATACAACCATTTTTCTTTCGTGATGAGAAACGCGCCTGCAACAAGACGCACGCGTGGCGTAGCCAGATGGAAAATTAGCGGATGACATTAGAGCCTCTCTCTTAACCGATCGCGCGTGTGAGCAGGCAGTCCACGCGTTATCGCGTGGTTCATCGCGTTAGATTTCAACCAGGCAATCACGTTGGAGGGAAATATATTAGGAACATTTACTCCAACATTTTAGCCTAAATGTCAACCACTAATCGAGAGGTACAACAGAATTCTTATGTTTTGATACACGTACTCATTTCATCTATTATACTAACCAGTCGTAAACTTTACATGATCATGTTTCATTATCTTGTTTGGTTCGTAAAGAGAGAATGATTTTAGATAGACTCTTATTTAATAATTATTATTTAAATGATGTGAATCTAGAATCTTGTGTATGAACTGTTGATTTATTTCATTCAGAATTTGATCGGGTGGGGCAGGGTGTGATAACAAGAAAGAGAGAAAGTAAAGTGTGCGAATCCAAACTGGTTGATGGCTGTATTTTTTTCTTCCTTTCAAATGTCTTCGATATCGACAGAATTTTATCGGGAAATAATAATTTCTTGATTTGAAAAATGTCATAATGGACTCACAAATAGTTGGTTTCCTCAAGGGTTTCCTTAGCATGGGCTTCTCCTTTCTCACCCTTCCCTTTTTCCACCCAGCCCCCCCAGCCCCCCCCCCCCTCCCGAGGAAAGGGTAATCCCAGGAATTCTTGCTGAAGGTTTCTTGCACGGTTTTACAAATCCTGATCGTGTTTGGGACCAAAACAATGCCAATAAACACGCTTATTTTCAGACCTGGTCACTATTATCCAAATCTTGTGGAGTAAACAGTGCCAAAGACAAGAATTTGCCCAATTCATCCAGAAACACAACTCGAATTATATGAATGAGTTACAACTCTGTCTCTGTTATTAGGAAGAGAAAAGACATGCATGTTCCCTTGAAAATACTCCATACTCAATGGGAAACCTTAATGGACGCCTAAGCTTAAGTCTGGTCAAAATGTATGACCATTTTCGGAAATCGGCAACAAAGTCATACACTTTGTAGTGGCACACGGCTACGGAGCTTATATCAGAGTGTAACCCCACCCCCCCCCCCGCCCTCTCCCCCCTTCCCCCCCCCCCCCCCCCGTCACTTTAGGACGCAAGCCTGAGCCGAGTACGCAAAATCCTCTGAGTTCTTCGTCACTATTGCCTCGTGTTGGGATCTTGAATAACAAACGGCTTACTACATCTCCATTGTTTCTTAATAGTTGCCCGTAATCAAGATTATCTGTCAAAATAAATACTTTTAGAGCTGGGTTACAATCTATCGATCTGCTACGTCAGAGCACGTCATGCTCATCAGTTCACGTGCCTTGTGAACAGAAATTCATGAGCGAGGAATGTTGTCACGAAACTGAGTTTCGTTTTATTGTAAAGCGCACGATTACCGGGCAGCGAAAGTAGAGCTTATATCCTCTTCATTTCCTTCTAAAACGTATTGGTATTAATGCAATTTTTGTTGCTGAATATTTGGTGAATATTCTTTTGACCTTAAACGATTTTGCTAGGAGCTCTACCTCTAGAGATTGAATGTTATTAGCGCCTGACGCATAACAATGGGCGAGTAACTAAGCCAATTCTTTTAAGAGCAAGGGATCGCTGTAATTCCTTTTTCTTCCAGATCACTCATTGCACGCGGGTAAAGATAACTTTTAAACGTCTCTTTGTTCCTTCAATTTTCTAGAAAAAGTTGGAGCATTGATTAAAAAAAAACAATTGTGACAAGTGTCAAAAATTTTAGAAATTGGCAGCTTGAATATGTATGAACGTTCGCATTCATGGGCCAAGGGATATTGTCATTCTAATTAATCTATTTCGCTTGGAAAATAATGCCGTCAAATTTATTTCCTGTCCTGGGAAAAAATAAAGAACTGTTTCACTACTAACAAGCGAACAGGTGCTTTCTAGTTTTCCTCTATCTGCATCGAGATTGATAGGAGAAAATGCATTTTGATTAGTGTGAACTTGATTTTATGACTTCTCCGGTGGAGCAAATTATGCAGATGAATTAATATTAATTTTAACTCAAAGGGATCGTTACTTTTTGGTTGCCACGAAAATTTTATCTAAACGAAGTGCAGTCTCGCTTGACCTTCGTTTCAGTTTATCTCAATGAAATGATGACAGTTTCATTCGTAATATTGGCGGCGTTATGATTTTCACCCCGATATTTTAAGAACAGACGCGTCTTTCGATATGCAAATACGCTGCGAGGTTTAACAAGTAAAAGATCACTTAGCAACTCAAAAACTGAAACATCCGTTTTACTCAGGCAGCAGTAATTTTCCATACCGCTCGGTTGTGTTTACCAGTTCGCGACGTTTAACTAGGCTTCAATGCAATTAATACCCTAAGACGAAAATCGCTTCTTTGTGCTTGACACCTGAAGGAGAACGAAACCTTCTAGAATTTACATTCACGTCCTATGGGTGATTTCACTTGTTTGAAGTAGATGAAGCCGGCGATCAAGGGCAGCCCGAGAGATCGATAATTTTGCGCAGTGTGTTCAGAGTTCAGGTTCATTTGGAGTCTGAGAGTAAATTGTTTTTGTCTCGAGTACAAACTCTGAGTTTGAGCGGAAAAACACACGTGAGTGCAAGTTATGTGTAAACATGGAGCGTGCAGTTGATGTATTGCGAGACGCTTCAGTATGGCTTCGATCTCTGCCAAAGGGAGATATTAATGAGAAGCAAGAAGAAGGATTCCCATTCAAGAAAGATGCTCCAACGACAAACCTGACGCCATCTGGTCTAAAACTAAAGAACCCCAGATCGTCGTCGAGACTGATTCGTTTGACAAAAAGAAACTGAAGGATAAACACGATGAATTCAACTTCGACAAGGCGCGAGAAAAACTGCGAGAGAAGCTTGAATCTGTATTAGCTTTTCCGAGCGAACTGAAGGAAAAATTCCAAACGAAATTTCTCCACGACACCGCAGTTAAAGTTGACATTTCCGAAAGAGAAGAGACCAGATCCGGGAAAGAAACCGACTTTGATCGAGAGTATGACATAATCGAATTGCGCGAAAATATATTCGTCATCGGAGGAGCAACCGAGGGCAACGAAAGCGAGCCCTCTTCGGCTGTTGGAGTCTTCAATTGTGCCGAAAGAACATGGCGGGAAATTGCGCCTTTGCCGGTGAAGACAACGGCTTGTTATGCTACGGAAGTAACAGCTATTCCTGCTCTTGTGGTTGCGGGCGGTTTTGGTGGATGGAAGGCCCTTAACACGGTTCAGATGTACGACTGGGTTACTAAGGAATGGTGCATCCTTAAACCAATGAGAAAAGACGATGGGGTTGTTATGCGACAGGAACAGAGCACGGGATTCTCGTAGCTGGAGGCTGCGACCAAGGTACTGTCCTAAGCAGTGTCGAGCTCTACAACGTCAAGAAGAGAGAGTGGTTCACACTTCCAGAGATGCTGGAACCCCGCTGCAACTTTGGTGGCGGAATCATCGACCGGAAGCTGCTTGTGGTTGGAGGTGGATCAGGCTTCTACTTCAACAGCGCTAAGAATTCAGCTGAAATTTTCGACGGAGAGAAAGGAAAATGGACAAAGCTACCGCCAATGAAGCGAAAGCGCTACGGCTGTGCTGCTGTAGCATGGAAAAGAAAGCTTTTTGTGGTTGGTGGCTGCGACAAGAGCGGATCCGATGTGCTAGAAGTTGAGGCGTTTGATTTGGAGGGACATGTATGGCTAAACTTCCCTCCGTTACCCGTAGGATATTCTTTGTGCCGGGCTAAAATTGTGCAAAACATGCTCGTGGCATTTGGCGCTGATGGTGGTGAAAATACCGCATATGCCTTTGATTTTGAACTCAACAGATGGGAGAAGTATATCGAGTTACCACAAGGCAGAAATGCTTACGCTATTGGAGTTATCGGCATTTAAAATATAGAAATCATCGTTAAGTTGTATCCTAAAATTTATCGAAATGTCTCATTTTGCATGGAAGCAAATGGTTACGTAAGGGTTTCAAGAGCACGAAAAATTCCCAAATTTATAACAAAAGTACTTTTCCAGAGTATTTCTTTACTTAGTCAGTCGCCAATCGACGAAAAAGGTTCAGAAAGCCTGTTATAAGTAAATCAGCGAGGATTTTTAGATTGCACCTGATTTTTTTTGCAAAATCGCTCTGAGAGAGAGCTTGCTGAAAAGTGACCCAATTGAAGGGCTCGAAACATTTCCATATGTATATTGCAATCAGAAAACTGTTTGTAGATAACTCAGTTAAGAAATTTTAATTGCCCTTTTATGTGGATATTGCTGCAGGAACGTGTCCAGAATATTCTAAACAAATGGTTCACGGTTCTGCGTCGATATAGCCAGTAGTTTTTAGAATGTTCTAAGAATTTTCTTAGATTTGCATTTATATATTAGAAATGACGCAGGAACTTTTTGTGTCTCTTTGTTTTCCTTATAAAAGCAAAAAAACAATCTCCATTGTTTATTCGAAGTTAACTATGTTCTTCTTTAAGAACATTTCCGTAGATGTTCTCTCCTTGTATATCCAATGCAGCCGATAGAGTTTGTGATCTTCATTTGTTACCGCAGCAACATTATCTTCGTGAGCAGCTCTTCTGAAGTGTCGAATTTTTTGGCGATGGTTATCTCGAAATATTATTTTGTACCACGGTTCCGTTTTTACTTGCAAATAAATTAGGCCGTTTTAAACAATTAGTTCTAAAGACCTTTGGCCCCTCACCTCTGTTATGCATTACTGATTGGCTACCTTGACTATAAAACCTACTTATGGTCACGTGAAGAGGACAAGGCTGAGTTATTCTGTACGGTCTTAACTTACTCTTCGTCTCTTCTTCACTAAGGCCCCGGCGACCACACTAAAGGGTTTTATTAGTGTCTGTTTTCGTCTGAGACGCAACGAAGGAAAACATTTTCACCCACACTAGCTTTTTAGTTTCCCTCTTAATCCACACCTTCTTTTTTTCATTTCAGTAGCGCATACATTTGGAAGAGTCTTAATTTCTTCTATTGTTTGCACTAAAAGGTCCGAAGGCGCAGATACAAGCGATAGTGATTGAAGCATTTTCCATCATCGTTTTCAAAATCCTCCGTTTTCACTTGTCCACACAAGAAACGGAGCGTGTCAAAAAGGCGCTTCTCTCCAGAGATCTCCGTTTTATTCAAGTTTTCGATCGTTTTCGTGCGGCCGTGGTAGGCAAAAACGCACCAAATTGTATACGTTTACGAACGAAAACGCAGTAGCGTGGATGAGGCCCGAGACAGTCTGGAACAGGGTCCGTGTTCGCCAACTGAAGACTACGTGCGGTTTTTACTCCCCTCTCTTGAAAGACGTTCTCGATTGCGGGAAATGAGCCTTTGAAAATAGTCCTTTGGGGAAAGGTATTTTAAATCATTTGGAGAATTTTGAATCGAAAAAAGCCCATAAATATGCCACCCATGGTTCCTTCACTATACATGTAATAATTTGTTTGCATTTTTCCGTATCATTGGTATCTTTTTTTTTTTACATCAATTTGTAAGCAATTCAATTAGTTTAAAACTCAAGCTGAGACCAAAAATGCTCATGATTTGTCCATTTGCTTTTAGTGAGATGAAACAGATCTTTGTTTCAGCCAGTTATGATAAAACACTCCGCGCTTGAGAGCGCCGCCACTATGGCTTGTCTCTTAAGAAATTCTGCTCTCTGATAGGATGGATAAACCTGAATATCACCCTTATCTAACAAAAAAACTCGATGTGCGAGGGTACCGGCGAGATCTCCCGCGTTTTCCCGCGAACGATAGAAACTCACGCGTGACGCCCACGCGTGACTTGTTTTTCAATGCGAGAAGACCGTGAGAAATTGGGAACGAGAAACAATGCAACATGGCGGAAAAGACGAATAGCTTTAGCGAAGATTACGTACTTTGCCACCAGTTACCGAACAAAAGTGGGATATTTGATCTGAATTGCCTTCCCAAGATGCTTTCTCTCGCCTTGTGATGTTTATTTGCAACAAAAGTGCTCACAGCGCCTGCAAAGACAGAAAAATGAAGAGCCAAACTGATGCAACATGCTAAAGGTAAGGTACCTTTTAAACTGGTTGTCATGAAGATATTCTTACTTTTTTAAGCAGTCTGAACTTCTACCTAATTCACTGTTATATACTTAAAGTATGTCGATGGAAGGAGAACATCAGCTTTTACAATTAAAGCGTATGCGCACATTCACCCTAGTAAAGCTTCCCTTTCTTCATGATTCTAAAATGTAAATGAAACTTAACACAACAACAGACAGAGGCTTGTTTTGGGACCAGACAGTTTATTAAATGTATATATCCTACGTAAATAACACACTTGACTATTACATAAAAGATATTTGACGAATAAACTGAACCAACAGTCCAGTAATTAAGAATCAATTACAAACACGAATGAGATTAAGATACAATCAAAAGCGTTGATGATGTGGGTGGGAGGGAAACTAAAACTTTCTTAAAGCTAGAAATAAACTTGTTGCTTGCTTGCTTGCTAGATACTAATAACAAGTGCATTGATACCTAAGCAGTAATACTAAGTAATTTCACAACTAAAATGCGTTAGCATGGTGAATAGCCATTGGCTCTACCCAAGTCTTATCACTTATATGCTGAACGAAATTGCTCAATCTTAAAGAAAAGGGAAAATACAAATTTGCACCCTGCCTGTACCCAGTCCAGGCCTCTCAGTTATAAATGTCTAGATTCATATTAATAGAGATTAATATTCACTTAAATTTTGAGCTGGAGAAAAACACATTCATATGCCTACCAACTAAGCAAGATTTCTGTGCATTCATCATACATACAGTTAAATGACCAAAATAAACAATAGCGGAGATGTATCATTTTCATATAATTATGACTTGAATTTACAAAAATAGGTCGATAGTAATAGTATAGGCCAATAGTAATAGATAGTATGGGTAACCAAAGTGTTTCAAAGACTTCCCAACAATCTCGAACATTTCCATATATATTCCTTAAATTATTAGGTGTTTCAAATAATTCTGAATCACCCATTATTAACTATCACCCACTATCAAATTGAAAGACATTAGTGACTGTTAGTAACATTGCGTATTATCACTAGACATAATCAATTGCTACCAGAGTTAAATTTAGACTCTTACATGTACAAGGAATCATTTACTCTTAAAAGGTATTCAGACTACAATACTAAGGGTCACTTGGTCACAAACATCATTCACTGAATCTAAACTTTACACACTGGTACAGGATACTCACTGCCATGTAAACTTTCGCTGACTGCAGAGGTAACTCATTGTCTCAAGACGTCATTCACTGTTAAAACACATCTCTCACTGTTACTTACTAAATAATATTCACTGTTATTGAACATTGTCCCAATGATCAGAAACCAGATTAGATGTAAACTTGATTGTTAGAGACATATTTTGATGATGAGAGGTGAACATTTTTTGATGTGGGTCCTGTTTGGTAGACTGTTGTGTGACTCTAACATAGTGACAGTTTTCCATTGAATTATCTCACAAGGAAATGTGTCTAAGAATAACTGGAAGAATAAAAACACAGTAAATTGCAGTTTCCAGTCTCCAAGTTTAACATAGGGGAATGATGTTTCCAGCTGGATTGGCCATCACTAAGATTTAGCTTGAAGGATATCATGGAGTTTTGAAATAATTAACTGATACTATGCACAGCCACATTCTGCACAAATGATCCAAAACGTTTTTTTGGTATAGATGTAGATAGTTGAAAACTGTATGCTTTGATATCAGTATGGTAAGAGTTAGACTTGCTCTTTTAGCATGATAACTGTCAAGATGTAAAGCTGATAGTCAGACAATTACAAACTTTTCTTGTGTTCTCATATTGTAGACTGCATTGGTTAGTACAGCAGTAAACCATTGTATCATGCAAGCCTTGGTAGGTGGATGTGGACAAACTCAGGAAGGTGGCCTGTGGATAAGCTATGGTATATGATCTGTAGACAAGCTATGGTAGGTGACCTGTGAATAGCTATGGACAAGCCTTTGGACAGTTTCATCATGGTCAGAGGAGAATTTTAGATCTGGGATAAGAGTGGCCAGAGTATGATGAGGCTGAAAAGAATGTGCTAGATTTGATGGTTGAAACTATGACAGCAGGTAAATTCTAACTGTTTCGCAAACTACTTTGAACATTTTTTGTCACACCAAACCTAGATATCCTAACAAACATTTGTGGCCAGTCTAGCCTCTCTTACAATTGTAGTATAACATTTAACAACACCTAGGCCATCTGTACCATAATTATTAAATATCATGAGTTTATTGTTACCAGAGCTTATCCTAGTTTCCACAGCACAGCATAATTATTAATACTTCTGCAGTTTGGGATTCTGAAATTGTGCAAGTTTCCCTCCACCTATAGTTTTCTGATAGCGATCGATAACCACAGGGAAAGAAAGGCTCTGTAAGAGTTTAGAGTCTCTCCCAAAAACAAAGCAAAATGACCCTCTTTCAATTTTCCACTACACACGAATTCAAAGCAATTAAATCTTAAGAACATCATTCTAAGGTCATAATTTATCTAATTTTAGTACAAATATGCTTTTTGAATCTTGAAGCTATAGGTGACCGTGATATAGACAGGATTTTAAATTTCAAGAAAACACTGGTATAGATGTTGACTTTCAAAAGCATGTCCTTATAAACCTTCAAGGGTCAAATTTTTCAAAATCAGAATTTTTAACTCTTTCTTTAAGGTAACAAATAATTGTTAGTGATTTGGAAAATAAAAAATTTGAAGGAGAATGCAAGAAAAGCTAAAGAAATCATCCAATTATTATTGATAAACACCTAGCCATTTGATTCTTTGAGGTATTCAGAGGCCTGTTGACAATATTAAGGGGCCCATCTTCATCTGGGACCAGGGATCTAAGGTTAATACTTTTTTGTCTGGGTGCACGATTTCAAATCTGAGTCATTTTGAAACTCTTTCATGAGATAAAAGATAAATCTTTCTTTTCATGTGGCAACATGGAAATTATAGAAATACAGTCAAATGAAAATGTAATGATCAAATCAATACTGAGACTGTATTAAAGAGAACGTGAAATAAGAATTTACCAAAGATGGCTAAATTAGTCTGCCGTTTTATGATTAAATGTTATTGTTTTACAGTATTGTCAGATATTCTCTTGGCTTTGTTGCTTGGGCATCTAACTGGCTTCCAAGACTCCCATTGAACCTTCTCATTTTCCTTGTTATAAGTTCTTGACAATAATTTCTACTCTATCTTTTCTTTTATACTGAAGGTGCTTTTTCAAACGAGCTTTCTGCCTAAAGGAAAACTCAATCGACAAAAAACTATGTTGACATATTATAAAACCCATTCCACTTCAAACTTTGCATCATTTACATTGATGAGGTCGTGCGTGTTGGGGAATTAATGAATTAAGTTTACAAGTTGCAAAATTAGCATTAAACTGGAAGGTGCCTTGACAATTTTTCGAAGCTTTGTAATTCTCAAGAAGCGTACAAGGGTAAAATTAAGTCGAAAATTCCATGTGCTTCCTCAGAAGAGTGACGAGTGGAGGAACAATGGTAGTATTTGAGAAACTGCCGACTTACCCCTTCCTTACTCGATAACAAGTTATGGTTAATGTTGGGTTAGGGGAGGGGTAGGTACGCAGTTGTTTAGATTAAGCCAGAATGACAAACCCTTTTCATTAGACACGCCCATAGCACGATTTCTGAGGTTCGTTCGAGCTGCCGTTGAAACAGCGCTCTTCTTTTATGTTTAAGATAACGTTGGTTTTGAAATCTGTCAAAAGAGTAAACGCATAGAAAATTGCCTCGTTTTTTTGTAGAGAATTAATTATTCAATACTGATTCTTTCACGATCTCGCGAGCTCAAGGGTAAAACGGTTAACCGATCTGAATTGCAAATTTGTCCTTGTTATTATTCAGGATTTTCTCCCACCTGCACATTCTACTGTGGTGTTACTCGGGTGCGGAAAGTTCTGTGGCCGTTTAGGTCTCCTAACTTGGTTTACAAGCTTCAGGATTAATGAAAATTTTGTTGAAGACACCAAGGCTTCCACGATGGCCACGCGAGAACCTTCCAAAGGTAACATCGCCAAAAGGTCGCATATTCTTTAGCGAAAGTGCAAAATGATACCGCGCAAGATGGCAACCAACATGGCGGACTAATGATTCTTTGCATTTTAAGGTAACTGAAAGTATTTATTGTGATACAGAGAGCTTGATAATTGTTTTGCATGTAAATTTAAACTAATCTTACCGTGTTTCTTTCGCCAAATTCCCAATGTAAACGAGGAAAAGAGACAAGGAATATGGAAATTAAAAAAAGCTTGTGAAATCGGTGGGTGGAAATCTTCGATGATTTTAAAAGTAGGCCTTTAGGTCTGTAGTTCCGTCACAGGCCTCTTGCTGATGCGGTGAAAACAGCGATAATGTAGGTAGATTTTGCTCTTAGAGAAAATCCAAAAGCAGAGATATGAAATATTTCTAAATGTTTTGTTTTCATCAATCCTCTCCTTGATTCCACTGAGAATTTTGTTTCCAAATGATTTTAAGATATTGAGAGTTATAGTCCTCTGTTTCCTAGTATACTTTGGGAAGTTTTCTACGTAGCAATTTCAAACAGAGGAACAACGACTGATTGCAATATGTCACTAACTGAAAGCAATTTTTGTTGTCTCGTGAAATCTGCTCAGAAAATCAGTAACGATTAATACCTTGTGCGTTTGATCTGTAATTTGACCGGTGTCCTCACAGAGTTGTATAACCTATTGTGGCTAATGTACTAAAAAACTGGGGTTTGTGCAACTAATTTCGACTATATGACCTCATTTTGACTACTCCTCCTTTTAAGCTCAAACTTGACCAAGTTTGATTCAGTTTTCCGAACAAATTTCAACTGATCCCCTCACATTTCTTCATTAGCATTCTTAGTCTACACGAGGAGGGGGGGTTTCATTACATTGGAATGGACGTCCTGTCTTCCTCGCTGAGTATTGAAGATAGATAACGCGTTTCTGCAGAATTTAGGATGATTTGTTCAAATGAAATATCGTTTCAGCGAACGTAAACAGTCTCAACCAAGGACATATCTATTTCATACATTGGATGTCCATGTAAAACTATACGGTGTAAACTTCTTCTTCATTCTCTGAAATTGGGAATTTTAACCCTGAATTCTTTTGTTGCTGTCACAACGACAATGGTTATGATCAGCTTTTTTTCTTGTTTATGTTCTTCCCTGCTAGAATTCCGCGCAAGGTTCCCTCGATTATCACTTTGATTGATATCCGGCAAAGGGACAAGTGACTGGACTGAAATCAAGCCGCTGGATGACTGCATAAGTGGATGGAAATCAAACTTGCAAATGGACATCAAACTTGCAAATGGACGAGGAACTGGATTGAATCAAAATGGAAAATGGACATGTGATCGGATTTAAATCAAGCGTACATGTTTTAAAGATAGAATCCTTAATAAGGTCGGTTTTGAGATACACAGTAATAGGCCACGAAGGTGCACTTTTAAACGCAATTATTGTGTCTAGTTACAAACCAATTTTTGAGATAATTTGAAATGAAAATTTTTGATGAGTGCCAAACCGTGCCAGTTCGATTCGTTTTCATGAAAATTGTCAACCTTACCAGCAGGAGTTTGTTTTAATTGTTGCCATATACTGGCAAGATTTGATTTTTCAAATGAAATATGCTTCAAAATCAACCTTAATGAAGACTTTTCCATATCGTTTAAGCATCATGATCATCAGAAATTACGAAGACAAACCGACCCGATAACAATTAAGAAAGATTCTCTGTATGAATATCGAATTTCTTAAACACGAGCTTACGAAAGGTGATGTGGATTATCTGCCTTTGTAAAACAAAATCTAGGGAAATTTTCGAAATAATTTGAGAAATTAGAGGATAAATTTTTGGATAGAAGAAGGAAATTGTCAACATGTATTGAGGTCAGATTAGTAATGCAAATTGTTCTTCTAAGTCGTATTCATGAAGGAATGTTTCCAACTACTATTGTGAGGAATAGGTATGTTTGCTATCGTTCATACGATTCATTTTAATACACAATTCGTGAGTCGTGAAAATATCATATTTCAAGTGTTTCATTTATTTTATTCAAAAGCAAGTTGAAGCGTTTACTGTGCACCTTCGTTTTTATTTTTTAAAGGCAAATTTACAAGTTATACCAGTCATCAGATTACAATGCCGAGTCAAAGTTTCCCCTTTTCATGGAGTTAGCGTTTATTGAGAAGCTCAAGTTCTTATCGAATTTTCTATACTTTTTGCTATCCAAATCCCTTTCAAAATTAATTTACGCATGCACCAATTTGCTATTGAAAACTTTAAAGCTCTGCAAGTTACATCCGTTTCAAATGATACAATTTTCCCGCCAAAAAACTTAGAAAAAATACGGGCGCCCAAAATACGCATGCGCCGGTTTTTTTTTTTTTTTGGAGATGTGAATAAAATTAATTTATTTGTCTTGTCTTTTTTCATTGTTGAATAGAAGTCAATAAACACTGCAATGTTCACTTTTTGTTTCTTTATTTTCTTGAAAGAAAATAACATGAATTTTTTAATTAGTCAAGTGAATTGCCATTAAATAATCAAAAAGGTGTCAAGGAATACTTGTTCAAATATATACTAAGACTTTTGGCGGGAAAATTTGGAGCAATTTGCACAGAGTTTCCCCTGATAACGTTCTAGACAAAAATTCAAAATGGCTTCCCTTAAAATTTCCCGCCAGGTGAACAAACAGAACTTCGTACATCGATAAATTGTTTGCCAAATTCATATTTGACGTTATCGAACATGAAATACTGTCTAATTGTAGCGATTTCTTGTTTTTACTGTTTTGTACGAAGTCGAGCTTGTTTGCAATTTTCTTGGCCAGTTTCGTCAAAGTGCAAAATACAGAGTTTGATTTCTTTTTCAGTGATTTTAGTCTTCCCGATGTTACATCAAATTGGCTGTGGCTTTTAAAAAAGCTTTTTATTAAAGTTGACAAACAAAATAATCTAACTCCAGACTTTCATTGCAAACTCTGTATATTGCTCAATCTTTACACCACGAAGAAACTGGCGAAAAAAGTCGGGGACTAATATACTAGTTCTTAAGTAACAAGACAAGCCAGAAAGTTTGACCAAACACACACCAAAAAAAAACCGGAGTTGATTCAAAAATAAAATTCCTTCCATTATTTATAATCAAAATCCACCAAACAGACTGATTGGGATTAACAAAGTGTATCTCAACTTTGATTTTCAATAACAGTGACTCGCCATGTTCCTTAAGATTATACCTACACAGTGGAAGTAAAGAGGCGGAATGTCTCTGCTCCAAGCTTGGTAGAATGTCAAGACAGTTCGGCCGTGTTCATTGGAATTTTTTAAATGCCGGAAGAGTTCGAATAATTTAAATTCCCTGTAGACAGTATCATTGGTTGCCGATTACAAATTTCCTTTTTTCTTGGTACACATCGTCTCTAGTCAAAATTCTATAGCCTTAATTTGGTAGAATGACAATACAATTCGTCCGCCTGTATTATGAATGTTTTTTGGAGGGTTAAAATTCCGAGAACTCATCTATCTAAATTTAGCTGTAGTTGTCAGTTTTGCTTTAATTTGGAAGATGGTGAAGACAATCCGTGCAAGCACAATACAATTTTTGATTAAAACGAGAGAATTTACAATCAAAATTCCCTAAGGAAAATTCAATTACTGGAATGTTGTATATTTGCATCTCGAAGATGTCTTTCAACATTTCGTCCAAATCCTGTTAATCTCATTTAGAATTTCGTACATACTATAATTTTTTCAATCTCGAGAGAATTCACCCATTTGAATGGCAATGCTCATTGCTTGCCAACCTAGAAATCTTTTTTCTTTTTGCTTCAGCAAGATGTCTCGCTTCTTTTCTTCCACTGTTTAGGAACTTAAATTAACATAATTATTATAGTTCTCAAAAATTCAACTGCTGGGTCTTGTATGAATTTTTGCAGCGCAAAAGAAATAGAAAACTACCGAGTTACATTAATTTTCCGTGCACGCGAGGAAAATAACTCTTGATGATGGTTCAAATTTTCAGAGTGGAAATTCTAAATTAATCGAAAAAGAAAGCGAGTTTTCTCCTTTTTGTAAATGAGACTGTCAATTGCACGAGACGCACCTCATATGAGATCTTATAATGTAAAATTCAAATTTAAATTTAAATTTCCTATCCCTCAGTGCAAGTTTTATTCAACGATTATTACTGGTAATGGTGTTCTCACGTTGTGTTCATGTCAAATTTTCGTACTTTTAACAAAGAATACGCAGATATCAGCCACTTTTCAAAGCCTCAGTTATCATATCAGGGTACATAAGGTTTTTAAAAAAAGTGAGAGTGAAAATGAATTTTACGCATAAGGTTTTGTTTGCCACAACGCCTTCTGTACCAAATCTCACAGAGAACAAAGTGTGCCAACAATTGCTTTTTGAGAACTAAGATTGAAAATATTAACTAATTCTATTTTCTAAATCAAGTGGCACTGTTGGCAGACTGAGACTAGCGAGTTAAATTTGGTGTCCCAATTTTCGGTCGCTTAAGATTGATCAAACTTACCGCGGAAGACATAGTGCAGATTACTGTAACGACGATCCATCAAGTCAGTCTATCGTACTCAATTACTAAGAGCTTAGATTACAGTGCCACTTGCTATGAGGACCTCATGTCGCCTTATACCCGATTAAAATGGTGGGTTATACATATGAGAAGTTGAATTGCAATTTTTTGGGGGAACCATGACAACAAATGCACGAAAATTTTAGCGAAAAGCCTCATGTCTAATATAGGCAAAAACAATTTGACTTCGCAATAATTTCCTTCTGTACTTTGTCAGAATTTCTTCCATCACAAGTTTTACATCTTGTTTTCTTCAATGAATCAGCAGTTTAGACAGTATTTTAGACAGTAAACTCAGTATTTTGCATGCTCTCTTGGTATTCAAACCACCATCTTATCGGATATTTTAGCGATTTAGTTAATCAATATTCTTATCTTTACGACGTTCCCCCATTGCTTGACTTGACAATCCATTGTTTCTCGCTTATAAATTCTACTTCTTTGGCTTGTTCAGCTTGCTGTCTTCACTGAGAGTTATATCTGAGCATGAAACATTAAAAAGATATTTAGCATCATGGCAAGCGAACTTAAAATTATGACATTACTTCTACGAGTTATATCCATTTTAAATGCGACTTTCAACACTAGATTGGCTTGGAGAAGAAAACGTATGGAAAGATGAAAGAAAGTCCTTGATTATTCCCGCCACGTTTTATGGCACAAGTGTGATGTCCTATCCCAGAATATTAAACGATTTATGGACTCTGAAGTCAAGTTGTGATTGAACTGACAATATATATTTAACGTAGTTTTGGCTCTAAAGGTCATGAACGAAATAGAAGTGAAAACTCTGTTATGAAAGTATTTTTGCCCAAGTCTACTTGTTGCTTTCCGAATAGTTTGGCAAGGTCAAAATGTTTCTTGACGAAATCCCAAATACACATGGCGTCCTTCAACTTCGTACATTGCCACTAGTTTCCTCTTAAATTAAGCGTACAAGTCACATGTGCAATTAGTTACTCACCTTTCGCTTAATTTCTGACGTTCAGAGCAGTAACCATGCTTTTTCTTGAAACTTTTGTGAAAGATACACAACGGAGAGGAACTGCTTCGCCTGACATCTTAACGTGGCCGCCAACAGTTTGTAATGAGGTGCAAGATGAAAATTGTTCATGAATATGGATAAAAACGTACCTCCAACAGACAGGAAATACGTCACAATTTTAGGTGTGGTTCGTTTATGTTTTGTGCACGCTTTTTAAGAGAATGTTAGAGTTTTGCAAAGGCCCTTTATCTGTCGGTTTTTTAAATACAGTTTTCAATTCATAGCATATTTTAAAACGAGGCTTCACGCGACAACAAATTCTAATTTCATACGTAACAAGTGGGCTACACACTGCTAAAATCAAATGTGAAAACATCCTGAACTAAAAGTTCTTTGACTCAAAACGTCCACTTACCTACAGAACGAAAACATCACCAAAATCTTTGTTGTTTGATTTAACAATGCTCAAATTCCGCGGCATTCTGATGCATGTCATGACTTTAATAGTGTAGAAAAGGGTAAACTTGCCGATAAGTAGAAGGAAGCCTTGTCTAATAAAATAAGAAAAGAGGAGTATACGAAGACACTCCAGCCTATTTGTAAGCTTGGTATAAAATAAGAAAAGTAACAAATGATTGAAAAAAAAATTTTAAAAAAAACGGCAAGTTCCCCGGAACAGGATCTCCATCCTGACTGGGACCGCTTTCGCGGTACAATGCTCTACCCACTGAGCTGCGGGGAACTTGCCATGAATGGAGAGTAAATTTTAAAATAACATGTAACAGGTAGAGTACATACTTCTAGAAACGAGTGCACTACGATTCTGCGGAAAACAAAGTGATTTGACCCAAAAATGAAATTATTTCAAAAGCTTTTAACTATGTCATAATTCAGCAGTATTCCGCAGCACGTTTTTGTTCACTATCAAAGCGTAGGAAAAAGGTAAAATTGCCAATAAGTGGAAGGAAACCAATTCTCATGAAATTAAGTTAAAAGATGGGTATGCAAAGACACTCCAGATCATTTATAAGCTTGGTATTAAAAGGGAAAAGAAACGAATCATCGAAATAGAAAATTAAAAAAAGAAATTAAACAAAAAATGAAAAAACGGCAAGTCTTCCGGGATCTCCATCCTAACTGGGACCGCTTTCGCGGTACAATGCTCTACCCACTGAGCTGCGGGGAACTTGCCATGAACGGAGAGTAAATTTTAAGAATAAATGTAACGACTGGAGCACCTACTGCGAGGAGCAAGTGCACAAAGATTGTGTGGAAAACTCAGTTCTTTGACCAAAGAAAGACATTACTACAAAAACTCAGTTGTTTGATTTATAATATTCAATTCAGCAGTATTCTGATGCAAGTCCTCGATTAAATAGTGTAGGGAAAGGGTAAACTTTCCAATAAGTGAAAGGAAGACCAATCTAATAAAATAAAGTTAATGGACGAGTATGCGAAGACGCTCCAGACTATTTATAAGCGTAGTATAAAATGGGAAAAGACCCCATCATCCTTAAAAATAAAAAAATTTAAAAAAAAAAGAAGCAAACAAACAAACAAACAAAAACCGGCCTCTACCCCGGAACAGGATCTCCATCCTGACTGGGACCGCTGTCGCGCTACAATGCTCTACCCAATGAGCTGCAGGGAAATTTTAAGCTTATTAGTAACAAGTGGAGCACGTACTGCAAGGAAAACTTGCACACAAAGTATAAGGAAAAATGACCTATATGGGCAAAATATGACATTTTCTCAAAAAGCCTTGTTGTTTTATTAAATTATGTTATAATTCGGCAGCGTTCCGATGTATGCTTTTCTTACTTTAAAGTGTAGGAAAAGGGTAAACTTGGCACCTATGCTAATGACATAATGTGAAAAGACCAATATAAAATACATTCCGGACTATTTATAAGCTTGGTATAAAATGGGAAAAGGACCACATCATTATCGAAAAAAAAAAAAAAAAGAAAAAAAAAAAAAAGAAACAGCATGTTCCCCGGAACAGGATTTCCATCCTGACTGGGACCGCATTTGCGGTACAACGCTCTACCCACTGAGCTGTGGGGAACTTGCCATAAATGGAAAGCAAATTTTAAGATTATATGTAACAAGTGGAGTATACACTTCAAGGAACAAGTGCACCAAGATTCTAAAAAAATGAGCCGGGCCAAGGGAATTTGGAAACGTTTCTCAATGGAGGGGTATGCTTTAATAACCGCTGAACAAGAACAGAGGAAGAGAAGAAAACCAAAATCATTAGAAAACTCCCAAAATTATTGATTATGTTGAAAATGTATCCAGGGTAAAAAAAAATCAAACAAAACTGAACAGGTCAGAAATGAAACGAGTTCTATATACAACTGAGTAATTCAATCATGTAGAAAGTCGCTGTGCTTGGTATAACTTGGTGTTTCTTCCTAAAGATGAGTTCAAACGATTTCTGTGTGAACAATTTTCGTCAGTGATATCTAAACTTATAGTAGACTTAATTCTGGAAACGTTTTAGCAACTATTTTTTAACGTCCAGGATCATTTATATACTCCAAAAACACTTCAAAATAACTGCAACAGCTAGCTTATCTATTTCCCTTTGGTCGATTAAATCCATATCAGCAAACCTACAAGTCGTTTGCAGAATTTCCACTTGAACTAAAACGACAAGACTTTCTTAATCACACATGCCTAAAATCTTAAATTAACTTCACTCAAAGGCCACCGATTTGAATATGACTCAAAATCAAGGTCATGGCTAATCCACAATAGGACTGAAATTACCAGACGATACCATCCACGGAAACGTTAATTATTGGAGCAACTAGGAAAACCTGATCCCTGATGGCTTGTATTTTTACGAATCTTGTATCACTTGTTGCACCCAGTGCTTGAGCTTCAAAGCATCACCGTACACTCCATAACGTCCCACTCGTCCACATCCAACACCCCAGCTGATGATGCCCATTAGATGCCACTTCCTGTGTTTAAGACAGACCAGCGGTCCTCCGCTATCTCCTTGGCAGGCGTCAGCACCCCCTTTAGCGTAGCCTGCACAGCGCATGCGTTTTGTGACGCAGAAGCCTGAATAACGGTAGTCCTTGTAGCTCCTCTTACAGATATCACGCGACACGAGAGGAACTTTAGCCTTTTTCAAAATCTGCAAGGTAAGTTAGAACGATGGTAAAAAGGAGAATTTCGAAATAAGAATTCGGAAGAGTACTAAAGAATTAGAAAAACGTGTATATTATATTTTAAAACGATGATGCTGGAGAGAGTGAGGTATGTGATGGTGTAGTCTGATCGTCCGGGTGAGTGTACTGTTCTGAGAAGCACTGTTGTCGGTAGTAGTGACCGATGTTTCGACAGCCTGAGCGGAAGTCATCATCAGAGTCAGGAGAATAGTTGTTGTCAGTCGAATGTTTTAAGACAGGTTCGTGTAATTCGATTAGCCAGTTTAGCCGTGATGTATAGAGTGAGATTTCTCTGCTATCATCTCACCTCACCAGTCCCCCCCCCCTTCCCCATTCCCAACTTTCCCTATCCCAACACAAAGTTAAAAATTTGGAAACTTTGATGCCTTTGAAGACAAACAGGATTAAGAAGGGGGTTGTAGATCAGCTGTGAGTTTTGTTTACAATACTTTCCGACGGAAGATATCCACAGTTGTTATCGACGGACTCGTGCTGTGTTAGCATTCCCGCTAAAGCTACGGTCCCACTCCTCTTTTGGAAATGGTTAAAATGACATGAGTTAATTTTTTTCAATTCTCTGAAAGTCAGGATCTGAAAGTTTTTACTAACTTAATATTTTTTTTTTTTTTTTTTGGGGGGGGGGGTTATTTTTACTAATTTTGTTTCACAGATATAAATATAAGATATATCCTCCAAGTCGTTCGGTGTATGATACCCACATATATATTACATGCCCTTATACCTACATTTCCCTTGAATTTGTTCCTAAATCCGAAATATTTTCTGAGAGCGAACCTCGAGGAAAACTGTCAGCTTAGAGAAACAGTTAATGTCCAAGGACAAATAAGCCAAAGATGGCTGAGTCGTGAAAGCTGGCTGCGAATTTCTAGGAAATGCAAAGCAAAGAAAGTGCATAGGATTACCGAGTACCAGCTGTGCATGTCGTATGAACTGTTTCCAATGGCTATGTTAGAAAAAGCTGAATTAATGTTTTTGTCATAAACGAATGCGAGATTTTGTGTGCACTTAAAAATTAATGGATGCAAACTGATCTAAATCAAAACAAACATATTATCTACAATTGCATACCTGTTGAAAAGACTTATTAAAATTCAAATACTGTATCGACATGTTTATTGGAAATTATCTCGAATATATTTAAGGCAGAAAGCCATAACACAGAGAGTCAAAAAGTGTTCCTCAAATCAAGGAGAAAGCTTCACTCTGAAAGCAGTTGAACACATCAAGCTTTTGTCCAAGACCAAGCTCACACGACAGACTGAAACTGTTTTATATACCCTTAACTACTTCCAATTTTTGTTCGCTACGAATTCAAAGAAAGCACTTGTGTGTACAGTTGCCGAAACTGTTTCCTCAAATTTTTTACTATGAAATAATATGGGCAAAATCTGCCAATCTCTAAGAAACAAAAGCTTTATAGGTGTGTGCCTTTGCAGGGATTTATTTCAAGGTAAGTGTGAATGTCACTAACATGAAGTTGCTTACCACATAAAACCAAGTTTCAACGACTAGAGATTTTACGTTGTAGAGGGGTTAATACAGTTTTCATTCTAACATGGAGAAAATAGGCAATGAAATACTTACATTCAGCTTACGCATTTCCTTTAATATTGCCTCTGGAAACTCGGCCTATCCTTCATTTTATTTATAATTAATCTTCATGGTTTATCTACCTGCTACCATTGCTTCCTTTTGACGAGAACATTTGTTCCTAAATCCGAAATATTTTCTGAGAGCGAACCTCGAGGAAAACTGTCAGCTTAGAGAAACAGTTAATGTCCAAGGACAAATAAGCGACCATATTTAACGACCATATTAAACGTGTTTACTATCCTTCGAATAATTTTGTAACGCGCGAGAAAAATACTGTTTGTTAAGTGAGATGTTAACTTTTTAGTGTTCTTTAGTCTTCATGAACGAACAAACATGTCTCGTTTTCTGTAACAGTGGCTAAACGCTCTATAATCTTGAATTCAATTTTAAACGAAAGCTGTTGTCGAAGAAGACGCAAGGTTTTGAAACTGGGGAATATCACTTACGGTATCTCCTCGGATATTCCCCAGTTTTAGCTGGGGCATATTCGGTCACGTGATGCGTTTAGACCAATCGCGTGCGAGCAAAATATTTAATGACTAAGACCAAAAACATACCCTAGCCGATAGTTTCCTCAATTTTTTTCACCTGTCTGGATACCCGTCTATACTGAAGTTCGTGTATTGATTATTGTTAATGGTCAATGGTTGAAGTACCTTGGCCCCTCTGTTAACACTATATTCCGATGTTTTTCCCCACCCAGTGATGTAGCAGATGGTGCCAGGATCAAATTCAGCGTCGGGAAGACACACAGACCCCACTCTGTTGTTAAGCTTTAGGGTTCCGTTTAGCTCCAGTAGTGCCACATCGTAGTTGAGTTTACAGGTCACGTTATATCGAGGATGTTTGAAAAGCCTTTTGATGCGAAGTTCTTGCTCAAAACCGTTTGTTCTTGAAATATGATATTTACCTGTTTTCAATTGGAAGCAGCAGAAAAATGTCAAACGGGCTTGTTAAGGTAATTGACTACATCGTAAATAGATTCATTTCAGCTATCTGTGACGGCAACAGTAAAACGTATGTAAACCCAAAATCAAAAGTAACGGAAATCACAATAGCCAATCAGAAGGATGGTTGACGGCACAAGGAGCCAATGGTAACTCAATTTAACTTAAGCCTCATAATTAATCACTAAAATTGACGAGCATTAAATTTCTCCATACAAAGTCGCTGAATCAAGCATTGAGATCACAAGAATACAGAAGATAATCATCAACTATAAAAGGTCTTGATTGTTAAATAAATTCTCCTTGACAGCTTTTTAGGAAATGTATAAAGGAAAGTATAGAAGATGTGCATGCATACCGTTGTTACGGTGTAAAGGTTAAAGCAAGCAAACTGTCTGGAGCAGTTTTGCATCTAATTGGTCGAGAAGGTGGCTCGATTTTTGTAGATCAATCATAGAAAGAACTAAAGAAAAACCGACCCAATCCTGCATTACTTAGTCAGGGGAAAACTACTCTAAAAGCTGGAAGGAGCTTAGTCTCACCTGCAACAATGCTGACATTTTTTGGATCCTCTCCGTCAAAGCAGTGAGCCGCTGTCACGATCCATCGCGGGCTGATTACTGAGCCACCGCAAAAGTGTCCCTTATTTTTTAGAGACACCTGCCAAGGCCACTCCCCTGGGATGGTGTTTGTTCCGTGAACTATCCTAGGAAGAGGTGGTTTCTTGCCACAGTTAAAGCTTTCTGTGGAATAAACAACCAAATAACCAAAGGTTAAAGATTGATGAGTCAGAAGATGAGAACAGCCTGCAATCTGCGGCAAGCATAGTTGACACCTTACACCCTCGTTGTCATTTTTAATGGGGTATTGGCTGAATAATGGAAACGAAATCTAAAATGAAATACATTTCGCCACAATACCCTCCTTCCCCATTCAATATTATACCATAACATACAACAAAGTGCGCAGTACCACATTTTAACGTGATCTGTGATGTGTTACAGAACAGCACACCGCAACACGGAATCAATTTTTCAATGACATCATACCTACTCTATAGATGCAGAAGAGCATTTCATTGATTAACCTGTTGTGTTCGCCGTCCCAAACTATATACCAATATACCAACTGGCCAAAATTTCCTTCCAGGGCCACCTCCACGGACACCCGGACAGAACCATCAGGCTGCTCTAGTGCTTGCGGATTTGTAACGAAGGTCTTACACCAGTCACAGGACGACAACGTATCACTGTGGTTAGAAAACGTAAAGGAGTTTGCAGCTTTGTTCCAGCACAAGATCGAAAAGGGGTTCCCTTTAGAGGCCTTTCCAAAACATATATCTGTATAAGGATCAGGGGTAAAAGCCCTGATGTTGATAAACCAGCTCACAATAACTTTGTTGTTACTTTGTTGCAGTGAAGAGTCGCATCTATTTGGATTTCGGGCGTTTGCTGAGCCTAAAAGTGATTGTGCATAGTTTCAATATAAGGAATACTTCTGAAATACTAGCTACGTTTCTGCAATGGTTAGCTAGGGAACATAGCAGGCTGAGTATCAGGTCCTTTTTAACTCGTGAATTGCGCGCATGCGCAAGAGCGAGTTGTAGATACGATGTGGGGAATACCACTCGCTCGCTCGATTGGTCGATTCCTGTAAACTTTTTTTCGATTTTAGGCTTTTGAGTGCATTTGATAGTTTTTGGCGAGCAATAAACAAACGAAATGGCAACCTTTGTTGCTAAGAATAGTGGTGGGGTGACAAAGAAGCCAATGATAATCTTAAAAGAGTTTTTTTTTCGTTTTAGTTTCAACAAGCGGCGCCAGCGACTGGCAGGCATGCAAGGATTCACACTGAAATAACAGAACAATCTTCGTTTTTCATAAAATTGTAATTTACAATCCTTGCACTTGAAAACAATCCGAAGATTCATTGAAAATGTTACTTACTGCGAAGCGCTCGGAGTTTACAGATGTTCAAAAGCTTTTTCTGTTACGGCGTGAGATTGAGGACAAAATCGATCATTACGTTTCGTATCGTGTGTTTTTCCTGTGTGGAGCAACAGAAGATGCTGGCGACTAACGAAATTACAAGTTAACACGAAAATCAAATAACACCTAAACAAACAATTTTAGCTACAGTTCAGTGAATTTTTAAAGAACAATTCATGACGAGCTTTGCTCAAGAAAAGAATTCACACCAGGGATGCGTAAAATGATCCATAGGCTTGTCAAAGTAAAGCGAGAGGGCTCAATTAGCAAGTGAAAGCGAGGTGTTTGGCTTCGAGCGTGAAATTAATCGAAGTTAACAATTAAAATGTAAACAGGCGCGAGGATCCGCGCGGCTTGCGCGTTAGGAGTGCTACGTAAATTTAGGACTCTTTTGCACAATTTTCTCTTTAGAAATAACTACGCATTCATGGCGTGAATGGCAATTTTCATAATTGTAGAATGATTCAGCGATAAGAACAGCTTAGCTAAGCCGTAGTGTGTCATGGCATTTGAGGATAGCCTGGTTGTAGTGTGTGACATGACTATCAAGTAACAGTTGTTGTACCCAGCATGTTTTGTCCGTGATCTACAGATCTATTGGTTTGTGACGCAAAGAGCGATTATCTGTTCTGTCACGACAATACCAAAATTAAATTGTGTTAGCCAACTTATATTTCACTCTGATCAGACCTTTGACTCGAAGTCAGCATGGAGGCCGGTGAGCCGCTCGGTAAGGACCTTGTTTTCAAGAGAGATTTCGACTGCAGTATGTTCTGGAGATACAAGAGTATCATTTAACACTTGAAACGATTGGGTAGATATTTTGATAATACTTTTCTGGCGTCCATACTAAGGAGCTCTTTCAGTATAAAATATTATTTTAGTAAGTCTCAATCATCAGGTAAGCGCGGGAGCTTATCCCGCGAAAATTCTGTGCGAAGGTACGAGTGTATTCGGCGGTATCTGCGAAAAGGGGCCATCGTTCTTTCCTTAAGGTAAGGTCTTAACTGTGTATTACTTCGCGAGGAAGAAATTCTACTCGCTGGCCTGTCCAATTTGGCTTTTAGGTAAGGTTGTATGCCTGATAATTTCTTTCTAGAGCTATATGATGAAGCGCGATAAATCTCGCTGCTTAATAACCTTTGAGCGGAAAATGATGATGCCCAAACCATTTAATCAGCAAAGCAAGGTTTACCTTTACTTCTGTGCTTTCGAAGCAAGAGAAGGAATTATTTCTGTGATAGTCAGGTGACAGATGCTTAAAATCACATGGTGTATTATCCAACTGTTGAAACCTAACATGAGCCAGATGAACTAATTATGGAATGAACCCTGACATCAGAGCTCAAATATTCCTTCCCTATAAGATGACACACTCTTAACAGGTTAGTGTGTTTTCTTACTAATCGTACTGTACTATTTCGCAGTTTCGAAAGCAGAATCCTAAAGATGCTCTCGTTCTTTTGTTATTTCTTACCCACTCTCTCGGGTAATCAGTCTTTAGTTCCCTGACTTATCTCCGTGAGGGAAGAACCTTCATTTTTTCATTTTTTTCCCGGTTTTGTCATTCGTATGTGAGTTGTTGTTTTCTGAAGGCAGAACCTTTCCTTTTTTTTTCACCTGGTTCTGTCTCTCTTGGGTAGTCAGTCCTGTTTGGGCTGTAGTTATCTGAAGGCAGAACTTTCCTTTTTTTTTCACCTGGTTCTGTCTCTCTTGGGTAGTCAGTCCTATTTGGGCTGTTGTTATCTGAAGGCAGAACCTTTCCCTTTTTTTCACCTGGTTCTGTCTCTCTTGGGTAGTCAGTCCTATTTGGGCTGTTGTTATCTGAAGGCAGAACCTTTCCCTTTTTTCACCTGGTTCTGTCTCTCTTGGGTAGTCAGTCCTATTTGGGCTGTTGTTATCTGAAGGCAGAACCTTTCCTTTTTTTCCACCTGGTTCTGTCTCTCTTGGGTAGTCAGTCCATATGGGCTGTTGTTATCTGAAGGCAGAACCTTTCCCTTTTTTTCACCTGGTTCTGTCTCTCTTGGGTAGTCAGTCCATATGGGCTGTTGTTATCTGAAGGCAGAACCTTTCCCTTTTTTTCACCTGGTTCTGTCTCTCTTGGGTAGTCAGTACTATTTGGGCTGTTGTTATCTGAAGGCAGAATCTTTCCCTTTTTTCACCTGGTTCTGTCTCTCTTGGGTAGTCAGTCCTATTTGGGCTGTTGTTATCTGAAGGCAGAACCTTTCCCTTTTTTTCACCAGGTTCTGTCTCTCTTGGGTAGTCAGTCCTATTTGGGCTGTTGTTATCTGAAGGCAGAACCTTTCCTTTTTTTTTCACCAGGTTCTGTCTCTCTTGGGTAGTCAGTTCTATTTGGACTGTTGTTATCTGAAGGCAAAATCGTTCCTTTTTTTATTTGGTTGTGTCTCTCTTTGGGAGTTGTTTCAATTTAGACTGTGTGTTTTCATCTTATGACAAACTAATTTTGAGTATGAATTGCGACATAATTAAATTTACTTGTCTTAATTTTTTTCCTTTGCAGATTTCATTGAACGTTAACCGCGAAAAGTCGTGATGAAAAAGCAATGTTTGTTTTCATAAAAAAAGATAGTTTTCCTGTTGAGATGACTAACCAAATAAGTGCACGTTCCGTTGACTGGTAATTTTTACGTCGATGTTGTGTTTGCCTTGGTGGTGTCTGTCCTCAAATCCCGTGATGTTTCAATTAAAAATAAATAACGAGTTTAGGAATAAAATTACCAACGAGTAAAATACCTCTTCTCGTAACATATTAAATTGTATTTACATTTCCAACTCTTGCTTCAGACACGAGATGTAAAATCGGTCATAGATTGTAAAAGAGATTTGTGAGTAAAGAACTTTTTCTACTTGTCCTTTTTTATTTTCTCGCAGCCTTATACAAGAGGTTCGCTGTGTTCGCAGTGGCGCGCCAGGAAACCCCAGCAGGAAAATTTTTTTAAAGATTTTACTCCTTTAATGATCTCTTTAAAGTATATTACTCTCTTAGCATTTAGCCAATTATATGGTTGCGGCGGAGGGTGCAAAAAGACTCCGTTATATATTTCTTTACAGGCCAATATTATCGGAAAAAACCCAAACAAACAAACAAAATGAGGTCTGTTGCGCTGTGTGATTCATGAGTGTTCTCATCGCGGTTAGGGCTTGCTGTTGCTTGCGGTATTATTTTCCGGAGTGGACATACCATTACTATATTTTTGTTAGCGTTTAAAAATCGGAAATACATGGTTTTGGTAAAAAACTTCATCTTTTTCAACTCTTAACGACTGTCGAGTTGTGTGTATCAATAGAGTGGGTCAGCAAATTTGCATTCTATGTTGCGCAAGGGGCAAGAGAAAATGGTTGACTCCCCGCGAGTGAAGCTGACGCTCCAGGTCGATGTCGATCCATTATTATCCTTCATAAACGAAATTTCGATCATGTGGTTAAATTATAAAATTTCTTTGGCTTACATTGAGCGCTTTAAAGTAAACTTGAGTTGTTAGTTCCACGCGAGGGTTTAACCTTGAAAAATGCAATCACGCGAGTGAAGCTGACATTAACGCGTGTCCCTATCTGGAAAACATTCGTATTGTGACAAGAAGGGTCTACTTTAAGGTTTTGGGTTACTCTCGCCATGCAATTTGGACGCCGAAAAGTGCCAAAAAAGTAATTACTGAAAATTCATCCGCAACACCTCGGTCGTTCTGTGGGCGCGAAGTCAGTTCTTCTCTTACAGTTAATAATTGCCAGGCGGATCTCAGATCCGCCTCAGCCTCATTTGCATAAATTCTTTTGGTGAGCAAAGCTCGTCATGTCTTTTAAGTTTCAAGACAATTTGAAGATTCAAAATACATATTACGTACTAAAATTCGAAAGTTATACACCACAAAATTGATAAATAGGCCTGAAATGAAATTCTATCTTGTTATTGATTGTACGTTGCCTAGCACGTGACTAAAATCTACCCAGGCGGAGATCCAAAATGACAGTGGCAGTCTTGGCCTAGGTATATCACTTAAAACTCGTTCCCGTTTGTCTCATTTCATAAAGAGGGAATCGTTAATGTTTTCATTAAGACAGTATTGCCCTGATTTTCTAATATTTACAAGTGATAGACAGTTAATTTCACTTTTCACCCACATTTACTTCCAACCTTTTCTTTTGAACCAGGAACAGAAATGATATACGTTAAAAACACATTACATCATCCACCCTTGTCAAATGCAATAGCATGATCATTTCAATTGTAATGCCTTCTTATCCCAACGTTACTTTGTTTCTTTGCTACATTAGCAAACACTGAACTACTGCTCGTACTCTAAATATGACAATCAACCACAAAATTTCCTAAACCAGATAACATTAAACATAATCCAAATAATCATCTGTCAATTCACGAGTTTGCTCACAGAGCACTTTGATTAATCTCTTCACCAAACTTGTAAGGATAAAATCAACGAATAAGGGCTGATTTCATCCGTTGGTTAGTGGCTTTGAATAAATTAAGTTATGCCTCAAGAGACACTGAAGAGATGCAAATAACCTACAGTCAACTTCATGATCAACCTTAATCTTTATATGTTAATGTTAAGTCTAAAGTAAAGAGTAGGACTTTGTCCTTTGCATGAAATTAACTTCTTTTGTTCGTGTCTAAAAGAATACCAGCATGTTAAAAGTCCGATCCAAAACTAACACGTACTCTACTTCCTTCAGATATCATCAAAACAACTCGTAAATTAGTCATAAATTCAAATAGTTCATTTGTAGACAAAAGTGTAGGAAATGCATTGTTAACAAACGAAAAAATAACAGACTGTACACGTTCCACGAAATATTTGGAGACAACCGTAACAAGATTGAGAGCTTAATGTGCAGAATTTCAAAAATCGAAAAATAAACACATGGGTGAATATACACACACACAAAAGAAACTGTGAACCTAGATTTAGTTTCAGAAACCTGCAAAGTAAAAAAAAAAAATGTGTTTTCATTCCATGAACAAAGACTCTTTGTCCATGTCACGAGCAACAGTCATTGTCATGTGACGTTAGCACAGTCTACTGGCTTTTCAGTCGTTACCCCGTCATTAAGGGGGTGTCTGAATGTACTGCACGCAACATGTCTCAATCCATTTCACGTAACTTAAATGCAACAAATGTATCTGCCAAACTAGCGCACTAACGAGAACCCACTTACTGACAAACTGCGTCACTGCAAACACGAACAAAACCCGGATTAAAAGATAAGCCAGAAACATCACGATTTCCAATTTCCGTGAGTCGTTTTTCGTTTGTGAAACACCAACTTAACCGCCTCCTAAGCCAGAAAACAGCTTTAACAGGAATATTCGTCAACAACTTTGGAACTGATTAATTCTACGTGTAACCTGAGCTGCCTCAGTTAATACGAATCATATACTGTTGTTATTCAGTTCCTCAAGGTTCTATTTGACCTACTTGACCTTAAACCGTTCTGAGAAAAACTGAAATAGACCTTCTATTCAAAGCATATGATTCTAAAAACAAAAGCCTTTCAGTTTCCAAAACAATGAAAATGACATGGTAAAAAAACATTGTTTACGAAGAAGCATGAAGCATTCACAAACATGACTTTCTTTAACAATTTCAACGAATCCTTCATGGTAACTTTTCGTGATCTTGTCATATGCTGTTGTTTTAATTTAGCTGGAAGTGGAAAGGTACCGGAAGTGGAGAATCTTAAAGGACTTAAGCCAAAGTATTAGGCCACTCTAGCCTCGTTCTCACGGTTCTCGAAAGAGGATCCTGGAAAAGAGGTTTACACAACTGAGATGGCTGAGTCGTGAAAGCTGGCTGCGAATTTCTAGGAAATGCAAAAAGTACAGTAGAAAATTTTATAAACAAAGTGCATAGGATTACCGAGTACCAGCTGTGCATGTCGTATGAACTGTTTCCAATGGCTATGTTAGAAAAAGCTGAATTAATGTTTTTGTCATAAACGAATGCGAGATTTTGTGTACACTTAAATATTAATGGATGCAAACTGATCTAAATCAAAACAAACATATTATCTACAATTGCATACCTGTTGAAGGGACTTATTAAAATTCAAATGCTGTATCGACATGTTTATTGGAAATTATCTCGAATATATTTAAGGCAGAAAGCCATAACACAGAGAGTCAAAAAGTGTTCCTCAAATCAAGGAGAAAGCTTCACTCTGAAAGCAGTTGAACACATCAAGCTTTTGTCCAAGACCAAGCTCACACGACAGACTGAAACTGTTTTATATACCCTTAACTACTTCCAATTTTAGTTCGCTACGAATTCAAAGAAAGCACTTGTGTGTACAGTTGCCGAAACTGTTTCCTCACATTTTTTACCATGAAATAATGTGAGCAAAATCTGCCAATCTCTAAGAAACAAAAGCTTTATAGGTGTGTGCCTTTGCAGGGATTTATTTCAAGGTAAGTGTGAATGTCACTAACATGAAGTTGCTTACCACGTAAAACCAAGTTTCAACGACTAGAGATTTTACGTTGTAGAGGGGTTAATATAGTTTTCATTCTAACATGGAGAAAATAGGCAATGAAATACTAACATTCAGCTTACGCATTTCCTTTAATATTGCCTCTGGAAACTCGGCCTCTCCTTTATTTTATTTATAATTAATCTTCGTGGTTTATCTACCTGCTACCATTGGCAGCTGCCGATGGAGAAAATATTCAGTATGACTGAAATTCGATTAACACCTTTGAAGTAAAGTTGATATCCTTGCTGTTCATGAGGATTTGTTTACATTGTAATATATATCTGAGATCTTTCTTACAAGTATTTCTTTGTAAAAACCAATTTTAGTAAATAACATCTGAACCAATGTGATCATTGTCCTGCCATATAAGCTCATCATCATTGTTGTCGTCGTTAGCACTACTTTTTTCATCATCATTATAGCATTGAGAAAACTTTCTCAAATGAATTTACTTTGATTGCATAAATTTAATGACAAAACGATGTCGCTTCAATCTTTATGGCACAGAGCCTGATGCATACTTCAGAAGTACTGATTGTATCACTTAAATTTTATCATATTTTTACAGGTGTTTGAAAACAAAACCGTGTAGAGCAACAAACAAATCATGGGGTTCCCTTTTTTTGTTTCCCTCGCTGATGGTGCAAGTCCGCAACTGTCTCAAAATCAAGCTGAGGGAACATCTCTCTACGTCAAGCATGTAGAAGTAACAGAAACGAAACCATGTTTTGCTTCATACAAGAAGGTCGAAAATTCCCTTTTAGTGCACTATTTAGTGAGCACACGCGGTCTTGAAGTTCTCGAGCAGCTGATGGTGGTCACCTTTTCTTCAAACGACAAAAACTTCATAATCGAGACTCTTAAGAAGGGAATTGAGTGCAACGGTTCACAGTATTATTACTTGGGACAATCGAGCTCCCAGCTTAGACACAGCACTTGCTACGTGATGAATGCTTCGCTGACTGACTTGCACAGTTTGCTGGAAAAATTCGAAGACTTCAATGACATCTTCCCGGTGGCAAAACGATCTCAAAAGATATCCCTCCTCTTCTCACCTTTCCAGCGTAGTTTGGAACTAAAACCAGGGGAATACGACGTCATCGATGACGTAACAAGCATATTGGGTACATATGTGTTCACGGATGGGTGTGGTCTTATGTCGTGTACACTCTCTCAGGATGTGCAGAACCTGTGCAACCTTCCATGCGCACCTAGCGTAATTGAGGTTAAATTCAAAGGTTTTAGAGGGACACTGGTTCGTTTCAACGATATGCCAAATCTCAAGGTAAAAGCGCTCTTTAGAAATTCCATGTTGGACTTTTCCTCCCATCAAAATGTTATGAGTGATTGGAACACGATTGGAATCGTCGGTTTCTCGCAGCCGTACTCACTGGGCTATTTGGACACACTAACGATGATGCTGTTGGCCGAAGGCGGTGTCTCACATGAATATCTGGAGGCACTTCAGGGAAACTATCATGATTTGCTAGAGAGGTTGGAAGACAAGACATACGCCGGTTACTTCTTGCGTATAACGGGAAAGGACGAGTTGCTACAAACCCTTGAGCAAGAAGGACTATCGCACAGTGTTGTGCGAGAGTTGCAAAATCTGAAGATAAAAGAAATTGAAAATATGAAACACTGTAAAATAGTCAGCGAAAACGAAGAGCAAGGCGATAATTATCAGTTACAAGAGAAAAACTGCAAAGTACCTGAGATGGGTGGACCTCTGTGTGATGTTACAACGACAGACACTTTGGTGGAGGATCCCAGTGCTACAAGTGATGAAGTCCAAGATTTTAGAATTTTGATTCCAGACTCTCGCGTGGTCTATGCGGTGAGCGATCCGTACGGTCAGCTGAAGCATGGCGAATGTTTCTTCCAACCGACGCTCCACGAAGCGGAGCAAAATGGCTTCTCATTTTCTGAGTTTGTTCTTGTAATACGAAGGCCCTCTTATCATGCGGGAGATGTTCGTGTTTTGAAGATTACTCAGGGAAAGGAAGCTTACAAAGATCTGTACGATTGTATCGTGTTTCCCACAAGGGGGGCGCGACCGCATGCCAATGAATGCGCTGGGGGACGCGTAGGCGGTGACAAGTACTTCGTGAGCTGGGATCAGGGGCTCATACCGCTCTTTGTTAGCAGTCCTTACATGGGGCACATAACCAGTACATCCTCTAAAATAGTTCGAAAATTGTCAGAAGTCGCCAACAGCCTCGTGTGTTTGAAGAGGAAGCCTGTTAGTGACACGGAAGCGAGGAAAAAGCAGCACGAAGCACACCAAGCGCTCGTGAAACATTTTAGTCATTTTAGAGAATACGAGAACTTGCGCCAAAAAGCTTCAGAGCTATTTGTTAAGTACGCGTCGTTATTCGGTTCGACGTGTACCGAATGCGAATTGCTCAAGGAGACTCTTCTCAGAGACTTTGGCTGGAGCGATTGTTACGATCAAGTTAAAAAACAATTGAGGCAGCTTGAAGAAGGGTACGAGATAGAGATGCAGGGACTCACCAACCGTTCGCGATCAACCCCTCTCCCTTCTTCATCTCGCGGTCCTGATACGTTCGATCGTTTGTTAATCTCTCTGCAATGGAAGAAACCACCATTTTTACCTGGTGATGATGTCTGGAATAAGATGAAAGCAAAAAGCGCTACGTTTGTCGCATCCCAGATTTCATAGTTCGATTACGAAAATATTACTCCTTAAATTGTCCAAACTTTATCATTATGAAAAGGAACAGAACTTGTTAAAAGTGTTTAACTGCTTCTGTGGTGTGTATATACTATAATTCATTATCTTCAGGGAATGTCCAATATTGCACATTCGCATATTCAACTGATTTCACTTCAACTTCACTACGATTTGCATGATTAAGCGATTCCTTCCAAAGATAAGCAAAACTTCGTTGTGACGACTTAAAAAGACAGTTGTCAGTCATCAATCTCCATGGTAGATAATCGAAGAAAGTTTTTGATTCCTTCCCCATCTTGGGGAAGGAAATCGGTTTGTCACAAGCACTGGCGTCTCCGATTAATACTTCATCTCATGCCCTCAGCCCGGCCTTCTCGCAATGGAATCTGCCGTTAAAGGAAACGATTCTGGATGCTTGGGCTAGATAAAGGCCAGTTTAATGGACTATCGAGATTCTCTGTGTTAGGAGATTCCTTGTTGCGGGAAATTTCAGCATTGTATTATTTTGGTGGATTTAGTTGACTGTCCATGAACTATCCGCTAAAAGAAGTTTCCCCCTCCCCCCCCCCCCACCCCCTTCTCCATCGAAAAAAAAAATAGACGTAAAATACAACTCTAAACATTTGCTATCTTCAGTCTAATAAACTGATTCCTCTCTCAAAAAACTCGGTATGGAAGGGAGGTATATAAGGGCAGGCTTTTTGTTTGATTATCTTGTTGTTTCTGTTTACTTTTAGGCAACAAGGTATGACAGTTACTTAACTCATTTAAAATATTTCTCTGAAATCACTCTAATACTGAAATTGAAACGATAATTTTAGGTTGAAAAAAGCTTATTTTAATATTTCAACATAAACTGAGCAGTTACATGTTCAAAGACCGCGAAATCACTGACTACACCTCGAACGCGCATATTGTTATATAATTAGTAGAGGCGCGCTCATTGTGATAAGTTCAATTGCAACTGCTTAAATTCGCCGCTTCTATCTAGAGCCCGGTAATTTATGCCTGCATACCTCTAATTAACAATTGGCTCAAGAAGCTAGAGTTGCCCTCGGCTATTGCCTCGGGCAACTCTTACGCTTCTTTCGTACTCTCCAAACTTCCCACGCGCTCCATAACTCGATAGTGCACAGCTAAAAGCATGAACCAATTGTTTTATAACGTAGCCGGTGGAATTATGCATCAAATCCGACGCGAAAAACGGACAACAATATCAGAAGTGATTGTTCGCGGTAATCATGAATCGTGACGGCGCTGATGCCGAGTCTCCTTTCCGTTGTTTTTCTCTTTTTCAGCCTCATTTAAGAACTCTAACCCAAGGGGAAAGGTCGGAAAATTGTCTTCGTTTTGGGACTGGTCGGCCGAATCTCTGTTTGTATCCATTATTGTCGCGAAATATATAATTTTTCCCCGCGCTAACAATGACCGCTCGCGCGAAAAAAAAAATTTCTGGCGAAGCCATTTGCTCACGCTATCAGCGTGCACTATCGGGATTTTGAGCACGCTTACGTATACTGAATTTGATTGCGCGGCTCCGCTAGCTATGTTATAACAGTATTTTGTCACAGAAAGCGTTTGAGCTTGAAAATTGAGATCACCCGTCCTTCATTCTCAATTTTCTACTTCTTGGACAATAAACAACAACAACAAAAAGACGTAAAGAGATCGAAAATCAAAAAAGATTTCTTCCCGCAAAAAAATGGGCAAAATCATTAACCCGCAAAATATAGCTATTGCAAAATTTTATTGCGATATGATATGAAAGCTGACATAATGACTTCATTCAAGCCTTCGCAATAACGCTATAGAGAGAAGGAAAAAGTAAAGTACAGAAAAAATACGAAGTACTTTGGTACGAGCATCTTCACAAACTTTTCAATACTTAAACTTAACTTAAGGGTTAGTTGATACACTTCAAAAATGAGCGAAATGCATACTCCCAAAAGCTATTGTCAGACTTGTTTCTCTAGAGGCCTAATTTCTACACTCATAATTACCATAACAACGTCTGTAGTCTTGAATTAAAAATGTTCACTTGCATTCTGTAGGAAAGGAGATTCATGCGCGCTCATTGTGTAGGTACTACTACTTCTTTGATATCGATGATGAGTTTGACTGGCTTGTGACCTCAACAGAATATAGATTCTAGATATTCCTAAAAAAAAATGTCCTGCTGTGTAATGTGTACTTACTGATCGGGAGATTTGGTAGCAACAGGCATTTCTATTCCATTTGCAGGCCTCTACAATAAACTGGCTTTCGTCAAGGATTAGAAAGGAAAGCATGATGGTTCTTACAGCGCCTTCCTTAACGACTATTACAAGAGCAGCAGCTTATGCAGGCATGCAGCATCTTTAAAAAATATTCGAAAACTTCTCATGGGGTTTGTCACAACATTTTTATCGATAAAAACGGAGTCTTACTTAAACGGTTTGAAAAGAAACAGCGTTTTAACGCTGCCCTCCGGTTGTGACCGTAATAAAATCATTCAAATTTTTAATCATGGCTGTACGTAGTCCTTTCAGATCTTGAGTAGATGCTTCCTCTGCAGATTCTTTGCTTTTCTCCATCTGGGAATGCAGGTTCTCGCATTTCTTTTCGAGGTCTTCCAAATGTCTGTCGATCTTCTCTCTATTAGCATTCCAGTCAAAACTCGGAGATAAATACGTTCCGAGTTGCTTACAAACTGAACATGACGTCGATCCTTCGAGAAGTGCAAACTTTTTGAAAAGTGACTTTGCTCTTAAAATCAAGTCATCACTGCTTTTGAATGCAGCGAAATGCTTCTTCAGCTCCTTCTGAAACGATGCATCTTCGTGCGGCTCAAGAGCAGTCATGGGCGGCGTTATTCCTTCACTTGTTCCAGCTTCTACACCGACCATGACTTCTGTGTATTCGGAACCACTCAATTTTACATTCGAACACTGAAAGGCGCCGAGGAAAAACTTTGAAACTTGATTCGGAATCTTGAAAAATTTCCAGGGGAATGAACAGAATTGAAACACGAGACCACTATCCCAGCAAACAATGTACTTTCTGGAGACAAATCGCTTTTCGGTTTGCGACGGCAAAATAATGCAGTCTTTCAATTTCTCGTAGGCTTCAATTCGGCGACAAAGATTGAACCTTTGGATATCTGACACAGAGTAGCACGGTTGTGGAATTACAAGAACCTGTTTTGCCGATTCAAAACGTTCCTTTTCATTGGACAGCATACCATCCAAGTTAGGAGCAAAGAAGCACTCGTTGGGTTGAAGCTGATTATCTGGATCGACAACTCCCAAAACTTTGCGCGACTCACTCACAAGGATTTTCATCTCTTCCGGGCTATCTTTGCACTCTTGCATTTTTCTAATTTCCTCCTCCTTTATTTCGGAAATCTTTCCCCGTGCTTCAAGCGTCATTCCGTTGTCTATTTGGGCTAAAAGTTCCTTTCTTCCTTTCACACGAAGGAAATACTTCGCAGAGGTCAAATTGGTTTCCAGTGTTTTTAGAAGGTTATGATGTTCTCTTTGAAGTTCCAGTAGATATCGACTTTCTACACCTTGGCAATGCAGAAGCATCACAGTAAAAATATCCAGGTAGCCAACCTCAAATGGTTTGGAATAGTCAACAATACACAGTGTGAGTGCGTTGCCGTGGTCCTTAGTTATTGCAGAAGTTTTGAAAAGGGCCTTTAAGTGGGAATGCTCGTCACCGGTCGTTCTGGCAAGAATTTCGTCAGACAATAGAAGTTTACCTGCAAATCCTGGACAAATAACTTCAACAACACTGGGAACATTAACAAGATTGAGTGCTGCTATTTCATTGATTTTTTGGGCAAGTTCAGGCGCCATAAAACCACTTTCTTCAGGATTCCCGTCTTCGGTTTCGAAGATAACCTCGCCCGCAGCTAATTCCAAGCTTAATTCGTAGGGTTCAAACATATGTTGAACCTTAGCTACGCGCTCGGCAAACGAGACACCCTTGCTTAAGTTGCCAAACTTTGCTCTTCTTTCATAGATTTGCATGTCGTTTTCGGCGATGAGAAAGCATTTCTTTTTTTTTAACTGTGACTTTGAAAATCCTAGAAAGCAGTACTGTGAACCGTTGTACTCGACATTCCTGGCTAATATTTCGCCAATTTTGTCCTTACAATAAGACGAAAACTCGAGCATCAAGAGCTTCTTCCATACAGTTTTCTTTCCATCTGTTCCTTGCCTATTCCCTTCGGGGAGAAGCTGATCAATCATTAAACAGTTCTTCAATTGTTCCGCTTCTTGTTGGAGTAGCCGACATTCCTGGTCATCTTCCCCAGGCTCAATGATAACGTGAATTACGTAAAGTTTCTCATCTGATGGACACACCGCTGGTTCAGTACATGGAATACGGAGAGGCTTTGCCATATCACGACTTATTTCAAGGATCACCTGATGGAGGAAAGTCAAACCTCAGCCAAACTTGAAAGCAAAAATTAATGCCCTTCTTGCCTTTTTAAAAAACTACCTATTCGTGGTTTGTTTGAATTTTTCCAGAGATATTTCGCTGATATTTGATCAGACTGAGTGAGTTTATTGTCAACCAGTCTGAACTGTACAATGACAGTGAAGTAATTAGTTACTTCGTAATTGTGACGTAACATAAGTAATTGACGGGCGTATAGATGTTCATGACAAATTTAGCGTAGCATCACCGACGGAATGATCAAGCAGTCGATGAATCGCAGCCCAAAGGATTTACAAGTGACTTCAAGGTAATTTTGAGTCATTCAGTCACGGTTTGCTGATGTCAAATCAACTTTGCGACGAATGAAACGACAAATTCCGCTTGAGGTAAAACGGTTGAGTATGGTTTTAAGATTGGAAAACACTGACGTGGATTACAAGAGACAAGTTTGGAGAACTAGGGTCAGGATTTAAGAAGAAAAGCTGTGGGAGAAACTGAAAACTTATTCAGCCAACCATAAACACTTGTTAGAGATAAGTGTTTCATTGAGTTTTTTCTGACCGTGATTACACAACCGAAATGAAAAAAACCGAAATCGAAAGGTCACGAGGCTTTTTCTAGGTATGACGAAAATCGTTAACACTGCTACGTGATAATCAGATTCCAAAAAATGTTCTGGAACTGACTCGTATAAGGAAATGAACGATAAAATTTAAACGACGAAGGTGTTTATGTTATTTATTACACCCATTTTGAAATCACTGGTGGTCCCTGTAATTTGATTGGCTCTAATTGGTGCGATTTATTCACGAATCGCACCATTTTTTGCTTTAAATCGCATCATTTTCCCAGGCAATGAGGAGGCTACACTGAAAAAAAACAACCAATCAGATTTCAAGGCTTGCTTAAAGTAACCCATGTAATTGCAGGAAAATGAAAGACAAAGAGTATCATGTGACAAATTTTGCAACCTTTGTTTCCAAAACTCTTGTTTTTTTCCCCCCAAAAATTGGATGAATTTAATTTCAAACTAGCTCAGTACTGCATCAATAAAATATTTGAACTGACCACTACTTGGGTGATTTCAAAATGGATGTAATTAAGTGGTAACTGAACTGAGTGGAGTGCAATTTTGGTCTGAAATCATACCTGTGATTTCAAATCACATGTATGAGTGCAGCCCAAATTGCACTCCACTCAGTTCAATTACCATTATAAATTAGTCTAGCTAGTCAATGTACACGAATTCGATTCCGCCAAGATTTAAGTAGAGAGCGCCTTAAAAATTGCACACAGATTTTCCCTACTTTTGTTTCTCTGATTACACTTCAGAAGTGAAAATTATAGATCTATCATCAGATTTTGCATGGCAAGGGAATTATTTCCATTCTTTTCTGCCTTTGGTCGCAGTAATAATGTTACGTTCGTCGAATGGCAAGATTTCTTCCATAACTTTTGGCGCATCAAATAAACCATCGGTATGGAAGGAAGATGGAGGAGTATTAAAGCTGACATCGACAGGCTTTGCATTCAACTTACCAAAGCTGTTCATAAAGCTATTCAATATTGACCGAGCAGTGAGTCTATACGTCAATGATGTCGTTTGACATCTTAATACTTCTACTTGCGTACTCGTGTCCTTGTCACATATTTTCCAAATTTCCTTTGTTAGTAAAATGCAACGAACGAGACCGACGCAGCGAATCAATTCCTCTCAGCTTTCTATAAAGTATATAAATAGAAACCCAAATTCGGGGGAGTCCCCAGACTACATTTAGAAATTACTATTATCTATGGCCAAGGGCCCAGTTTATGTTTCCTCTGTCAGAGTCTTGTCAATACGATAGCATGTTCAGGATTTATGGCAAAAGCTCGTTAACATCGATTGAAGCTTCGTAGCTGGAGAGAATGCAACAAAAGTTCCCAAATTTAGCACTCTTTTACATTTGTTTCTAGTTATCATTGCAACGAGACATTTCGTGCCTACATTTCAGTTTGAAACAAATATGTATCTTAGATGAATCCAAGTTTCGCTTCATACAAGAAAGTCAAAAATTCCCTTTTAGTGCACTGGTTGGTGAGCACACGAGGTCTTGAAGTTCTCGAGCAGCTGATGGTGGTCACATTTTCTTCAAACGACAAAAACTTCATAATCGAGACTCTTAAGAAAGGAATTTAGTGCAACGGTTCACAGTATTATTACTTAGGAAAATCGAGCTCCCAGCTTAGACACAGCACTTGCTACGTGATGAATGCTTCGCTGACTGACTTGCACGGTTTGTTGGAAAAATTCGAAAACTTCAATGACATCTTCCCGGTGGCAAAACGATCTCAAAAGATAGCCCTCCCCTTCCACTTTTCTTTCACGGTATCGACGCTTGCTGCTGTGTCACTAGCTGATAATCAATACCGCAATGAATTCACCTCCAAACAGCCTGTTACTACAACGATCTGTATGACTTGTAGGCCAAAACTACCAAGGAAACAATGTCTCTAAAAATTGAGATCGAATTGAGAGCATAAATAGTGGATGGTATTCAAACGAAATCATTCAAAGAGTTCTGTTACAATAAACACACATAGCACACTGCTTGTATTTATATTAAGGGCAAAAATTTCGGCCCGAAAGTCGCCTTGGATCGAAGAAACCGCCATCGGATATGTCTACAATCTATCCAATCCCAGAAGAAACAGGGGAAATACTAAGAACGTGGAGGCCCTGCTCTATAGCCCCCATAAAAGACCTCTACTTCTTCAAAGTCAAGAAAGACACGCTCCTATTAAGCTCACTTACTTCACCTACACTCAAGCGAAAGATAAAATTATCGTCAATGACATGACTAACATTAGCACTCCACAACAGAGTGAATATTCATTTCAACATCAAACCCCTACAGAACCTCAAGCGCCAAATACCAAAGTGTTAGATGTGCTCAATACCTCCAAAGAATGGGAAGTTGTCACAGTTCAAGGCAAGATTTTGGGTTTGAAAGACCAGCGTATAGTTGGAAGTCCCCGCAAAAAACTTACGCTTGTGGAGGCGTTTCTTGACGATGGATCTGGCAGGATTCCCATAGATATTTGGGAATCTCACATCGAGAACGTCAAAACTGGTAGGTATTGCAATGTTTTTAAAACATGTCAAAAAAATGCCGTGTGAATGTACCAGTCAAATCGAAGCTTTGGAAGTCCCCCTAGGCATTTGAATTTTTGGAAAATTTTTGCTCAAATGCCTCCCTCACTGGGCTGAAAAGCTGTTCAGATGCTCCCACTGGGAAAATTACCAGATTACTGTTTTAACTTTTCAGTAGCTTCTATAATGCTTCTGAGGCTGTGCATGTTAACATGGTTTATTAGACAACACTTATTTAAATGTTATACATATAAATATTGTTCTTAAAAACCAAATACGAAACACTGCTTGTGTAGGCCTTTGGTTTTCAACCAATCCGGCACGAATACGCAATCTTTTCCATTGAATTTATAAGCGATAAAATTCCCCACCCTCTGAGTGGTAATCAAATGCCCTCCCTCCCGGGCAGGAACAGCTGTCAAATGCTCGGGGTGTGCCCAGGGTGGGGAGATGTTTAAGCTTCGATTTGACTGGTACATAACATACCGTCTTTATTTACTTATAAGGCGCACCATTTTTCACGAGAAAATATCCTTCTTCGATGAAAATCTGCTTAAAACTTGGGGTGTGTCTTATAACCGAGTATTTTCGCGCAACTAAACATAACTTTTCCAAATTTCCCTAATAATTATTAATTAATTAAAACTCTTTTTCCTAGTCACACCAGGAGAATGGTACGCCCAAGTGCCGATCTTGTAACTTAAAACGCTGTTTCCTGAGAAGGATGACTTGAGCGAATTAAAAAGTGTGACTTTTTTGCTATTGTTTGTAATGTGTGACTTTTTTGCTTTTGGTTTGAAAATGGAAGCACCGTAATTAGTAGCTTTTGGAAGCAAATTGTTGTAAGTTCAGCGACGTGGTAAAAAAAATTTCCCGTAATTCTGGGTGCGCCTTATAACAGGGTATTTAGGTGAAATTTTCATTTTACTTTCTTGTCACAATCGTCTTCAAAAGTTTAGGGTGCGTCTTATAACCGAGTGCACCTTACAAGTGAATAAATACGATAATTTCTTTTCATTTCCATAGACCAAGTTTATAACTTCGCCAACGTTCAAGTCAAAGTCTAAGGTGGAAGAAAGAAGCTTGCAACCACTATGCGTACAGCCATTCAAGCTATTGACAATCAACTGTTACGTGATCTACCAACAAATAGCGAAGACCTGGAGCCACAACAAACCCTCAAAATAACTGGGGTTCACTCCATACAGAAGATAACCAAGTATTTAGAGTGTGTCCATTGTAGCAAAGGTATAATCCAGGGAACATGCACAGATATCATCATTTGTGAACACTGTGGCCACATGATGAAGACAGACTCCTGCCAGACAAAAGTTGTGGCGAAGATAGTCATTAAGGTGGATGACCAAGAAGTAGTTTTCAAAATTGATCATCCTCTACTCGAAAAGATCTATCCTGGTGTAATCTCTGTGGATCACTCAGTCTTTGGAAGAGAGTTGCTTTATGGTCTTGTGGATCATACTCTTGTGTATAATACTGAAAACTTTAATGTGTTGGATATCACAGTTTAATTTAGCCTGAGTATCAGGCTTTTCTTCGTTGACTTACTTGACCATTTTGTTAGGTTATGTCATAAAAACTGTTGGAGTCTACCCTATCAAAAAAACACTTTGGAACTTTGTTTCCTCTATTTTCAATATGCTTAATTTTGTAACATGTCCACTGTAACAAAGGTATAATCCAAGCAACATGCACAGATATGATCATTTGTAAACACTGTGGCTACATGATGAAGACAGAGTCCTGTCAGACAAAAGTTGTTGCGAAGATAGTCATTAAGATGGATGACCAAGAAGTAATTTTCAAAATTGATCACCTTTTACTTGAAAAGATGTATCCTGGTGTAATCTCTATGGATAACTGTTTTAGAAAGACAGTTGTTTTATAGTCTTACGGATCATACTCTTGTGCTTAATACTGAAAACTTTGATGTTTTGGATATCAGCGTTTAATTTAGCCTGAGTATCAAGCTTTTCGTCGTTGACTTACTTGACCATTTTGTTAGGTTATTTTTTTGTAATTTAGTGATTTCGTTAGGTTATGTTAGAAAAACTGTTGGAGTCTATACTGTATTATAAAAACTTTTGAAACTTTGTTTCCTCTATTTTCAATATGCTTCATTTGTAACAATGAATTGATTTTTGGAACTTTGTTTGCTCTATTTTCAATATGCTTTATTTGTAACAATGACTTGACTTTTGTTGTGCGGAATACTGTATTACAATAAAATTGTTTCGATACTTGTTTCAAAGTCGAAGTACTGGTCAGAATCTCATTTAAGAGGTTCATTGCACAGCTTTTACAGACCTTAAAGCACTGGGAAAGTTTCATTGGATTATCTTAAATACTTTTTGAGATATTAGGTTTCTTAGTAGTCAGAAACCTTGAAAATGGACAGCGGAGAAAATGGTCCAAGAAGTTAGAGTATAGTTCACCAACACATGTTCTTTCTTCTAATACAGTTAAAACGCCTCAGCTCCATTGGTAGGTCCCTCTCTTGCTTCAATATTTCAGAGTAGCCTTTTTTGTGACAACACCATAACAGGAAGAAAAACCTCTCCTCCTCCAGGTCCCATCCCTGAAATTCCAATAGTTGTAGACATCATCTTGTTCTGGTTCATAAAATCCTTTTACTTCACTGCCTTGAGATGGTCTTGAAATAAATTTCCCTGCATTGGTGGTAGCATGTTCATCACACCGCAAAACTTGACAAGGCCTTGATGACCAACACCTATATTTCTTGTCGCCAGAACCACTCTTCTGTTTACTTCGAACGCCTGGCTGTTGACCACTTTGTTAAATGTGTAAAACAGCTTCTCAAATTTACACTTCGATGACGAGCACTTTAAAACAAGAAGAGATGCTAGGCCCATTTTCTCTTCTTCCAAAACAGCATGTCCTTGTTTACACAATGGGCACCGAACAGTTTCAAACACGGAGGCAAGAACTGAAATGTTAATAAAACGAAGTCCTTCTGGTACTCCTGAATCAATTTCCTCCTCGCTAGTGTAGTTTTCAGAAGAATCACTGTACTTATATTAAAGTTCACACGGCAACCAGGTGGACAATCAGACATAGTTTGATGCTACACTGGTTTGCAGATTTAATGAATGTAACCGAAGAAGTTACAATTCATAGACCCAACGTTTCGACACTCCTGTCTAGTGCCTTCATCAGGGGTGATCTAAACGCTGCAACAAGAGGTCCTTTTATATGATCACTAATTAGCGGCCTTTTTTCTGACGAGGTGTAAATAGGCGTCAGGTAGCAGACCGCCATCGTCACGATTTAAAGGAGCGTAGGCGGAGTTAATGTGCCAAGCCTCCAAACAAAGGCGCTGGTGGTAACGCCGATTAGTGGTGATAATTTTAGAATTATCCCACCCAATTGTATGGTTGGTTAGGCAAGTATGCTCCGATAAAGCTGAATTTTCCTTTTTTTGCAAAGAAAAACCGCTGTACTATTCCTTGAGTCTGCGAACAGAAGCTGGCAAGCGTTTCTCAGTATTTTGGTGTTCGGCGGTTTCCACGTGGCCTTCGTCACACTCCGCTACTTTTTCTTGCTTTTTCTCGATCTAGAACGATTTTGTCGCTGCGCTTTCCTTCTTCGTGTATTGAATATTAACAAATCTCCTTTTGTTTCGTTTAACACTACGAAATTTACCAAAACAAGGTTGTGTATGTATCCTTAAAGTGTCTCCTGTATTCCGAAAACTAGTCACCAGTCTCCTAAAACAGAAAATGAAGTGTAAACGATACAGTTTCCATGGCAACCGATTAAATCGCTTTCAAAAACTTTGAAAATCCAACAAAATTGCCCGTAAATACGGAAAAAACAAAGTGATATTGATTATACTACGTCTAAAGTTTTTAAAAACGCGGGCACCGTGTGCTATTGGAACAAGTCTTCCGGAATTACAATTTTTTTCTCAAAAGAATATTTGTGATAAAATAGACTTTCATATCGCGCGACAAACTTGGTGATGTAAACAACCCTTATGCATGCTAGTTTAAACGTGGATTACCAAGGCAAAAGTGGCCCCGGTAAAATTCACGAAGTGATTCTCGTCTACTGTAGTGTCACGGTCGGAACTAAAACAATTACATCTTCGGATCCACTGGGAATAATTTGCTGATTCGAAAGGTAAAATGCTCTCCCTTCATAGCGGAAATTTTTTCTTCGAAATTTTCATGATGCGCCGATGACCTTTTTAAGAAACATCTGGAAGGTTGAGCTTTGGTTTTTTTACGCGCCATTCAAAAACGATTGAGAGATGTTTATCGTCTTCTGTAGTACACTACAAAAAAAACTATAGGTAGTTCCGAAAAACGGCGTGATCACCAGCTAATATTCCGCGTAACATCCGAAGCGATTCGAACAAATCGTCACTAAGCGTTGATCGACAGACTTCGTTGTTGGCGAAGAGGTCGTTCGTATTCTGTTGTTATCCTCATTCACTCAACATGACAACAATATGGCTTCGCCTCCGTTGAGGGCTGTAGCCATAATAAAAGAGCTACATTTTGTAGAGAATTCTGAGCTAGATGCTTGCTATCAACAACGAAGGAAAAGTTCGCAGCTATTTAAAGCATATCTTACTCGAATGATGGCAAAACTTTAATGAGAGCTAAGTGTAGTTCAAGTTAGCTGCCGTTAGCAGGTGTTTTTTTAACAATACACGCAATTAATCTATTTATATTCGTCGCTGGTAGTGTCTTTAACCTGACATGAAAACATGTTTTCAGTGTTTCATGCTAAAAGAATAAACTCGAATCGTTGCACTAATAACCAAGGGATAAAAGTCACACACTTTTGAGCTATCTAGGAAATATCTATCAATTTTAAGAAAAGATAAATACCTCAAAGTTCAAATTGTTACAAAGTGAGTCAGAAGTTTTCCAAAACAAATTGTTCGTAAGATAATTGGGATGAATTCTTAAACTAACTAGGCTTGTAGGGGGGTCTTAAACTGCCATGGAAACACCAAAATATCGCTCAAAACTTTGAAGCCACTGTTAATTACTTGACGGTCAAACTACTACCAATAGTTCGGTAAAATTACATAAATGCATCAGAGCTAGATGAAATAACAAACTATGTCTGGACAAATACTAAAGTTCTTGGGGAAGTTTTTGCCCCCTGAAACCTTCAACGGGTACAGTGTTATGGTCTTGCACCTTTACATACTATTCTATGTTGTTTTGTTGTCTATTATTGCCAAGAGACATTCTGACGAAATGGGCACGTTCACCTGTGCTTATGTGGAAAGCAAGGAAAAGGATCCCATCAGAACCGATTGTTTAAACCAATTCAGGGAACAGTACGACCTCAGCATCCCAATATACGCCGTCGCAATACTTCATTTCCTACTGGTCATCATTATTTCAAGACTTTATTCAATGGATGCCAAAACAAGAATGAAAGAGCCTCATTTTGTAGAGAATTCAAAGCTGGACGCTTGCTATCTACAACGAAGGAAAAGTTCGGGGCTATTTGACGCATACCTTACTCAAATGATTTTAAAACTTGTCGTGGGGTTCATATTTTCGGTGCTAGAAATAGTGTATTTTTTACAACATACCGATTTTCCCTTAAATTATGATTGCGAATACCGGAGAACATCTTTGAGTAGCCACGCATCTGTTACTGAAGTGAGCATAGCTACCAGCCCCGAAACACAAAGATACAGCTGCACTTACCAAAAGGATGGGATTAAATCGCTTTTCATCACATTTTTCTGCACTTTGAATATTATATTTTTAGTAACCCTCTCATATGAAATCGTTCATATTTGGGTGCGGGCAACACGAGAAAAGCATTTTAAGGAAGACCTCTTTTTTTCTGCGGTTCACATTCGGTGCGAAGATCCAGTTAAATTATTCATCACAGGCCTCAAGAATAATGTCAGACAATCAAGAAATCTGCTAAGATCTGTCTTTCCTCGGTACGTCGAAGAAGGCCAAAAACCACACGACATTGAACTAGATCAAATACAATACCCAAGAATGGTCCTGTATCCTAAGAAAGTGGATTACTCAACCATAAACGAAAAAAGACAGGACTTATTCAGAGAATTTCTAAAGGAAAGTGGTTCGATTCTAGAAAAACCAGATGACATCTTTACTGCTGCCAAATCTGGCATCATTTTAGTCGTCGGAGGCCCTGGTATTGGAAAATCGGCGTTCTGTGAAAAGTTGCTTTTTGACTGGGCAAATGAGAAGAAATTTAAAAATGGAGAATTGTACTTTGACATTGCATTTCTTTTCAGGTTTAGAAGATTTAATAAAGGTGAGGAGCTCACTCTGCATGAGCTTTTGGCTCGAGCTGAAAACTCAGTCACTGATGATCTTCAGAACTCAGTCGTGACCTACATTCAACAAAATCCTTCTACAGTACTTTTTCTGTTCGATGGGCTGGATGAATTTTCAGATAAAATGGACCTCGTTGATGACAACCATTATAATGCCTACTCTGAAAACGACGCAATGAAGAAAATTCCTTTTCCTGTGTTGTATCGCAAACTAGTTTCAGGGAAGTCACTTCAAGGAGCAACAGTTATAACAACTGTGGGGCTCAACAATTTTTTAAGTTATAGGCGTCTTCCGTTTAATGCAACTTTTGAGATCTTAGAGTGGACGACCGATGAAGTTACGAAATGCGTGGAACGATGTACGAGTCATACGGAGCAAGTAAAGATAGAACTGTTAAAGTTTATCTGCGAAAGTACAATGCTCTTATCACTCTGTCGTATTCCTGCAATCTGTTCAATGGTGTGTTCTTACCTTCAGCAAATGTTACAGTTCAACAGTAAGTTGGATACTATCCCGAATCTCACCAAACTGTACCTTGGAATTTTCAAGATGTTTATCTTACGAAACAGTGCTGAATACCACGACAAAATCCCAAGCTTTAGAGAATTTTCGTCCGAAACTTTCCCTTGTACTTTAAGTAAGAAACTTATCGATCTGGGGAAAGTCGCTTTTCGAGGAATATCGAAAGAAAAAGAAATCTTTATGGAACAAGAGATTAACGGATTGCAAGAAACTGGCTTGCTTCATTCGCTCCAGCAAAACCTCTTTCGATTTGCCCACATTACGATGCAAGAGTTCCTCGCAGCATGGTACATGGTAAAAGGTAAAGACCTAAAATTAAAAGATATAAAAAAGTTCTTTTCTGATAACCTCACGAAAGGGAAATGGCAACGAGTTTTACAGTTCGTTGTTGGACTTCTGAATGACAAAGGCATGCAGGTCAACTTGTTGAAAGACTTGTTTCCCTCTTTGACTGAGATGAAAACTCTGTCAACTGAGGATGCAGACAGCGAGGACTTGAGACAAAGTATGCAGATCTGCTGGCCATTCAAGATGGACCAAACCCTAGCACTGACATGGTGTAAGTTTTTATTAGAGTGTGAACAAATAGACTGTAGAAAAGATTTTTGTGATGTCATAGATCTAAGTGACTCCGGTATCACATACTTGGATTGTAAAACAGTAGTTCTTGCTTCACAATACATTTGTGGAGACAAAGTTTCCCGAATTAGATTAAACGATAATTATATTGGTCGAAGAGGTTATAGAGATATAGGAGAATTAATTCACGCCAGCAAAGATCTGGTGGCATTGGAAATTGATGGAAACAATATAACTGATGATGGTGTGAAATGTTTATGTCTTGCCCTATCCAAATCAGAGTCTAAAATCAAAAAGCTAAGCTTAGGACGAAATAAAATAACTAACAAGAGTGTTCAAAATTTGGTTCAGAATCTCGGAGAATGTGACTTAACTCACTTAAATCTCTCTTGCAACGAGATAACCGATGATGGAGTAACACAATTGGCGAGTTTCCTATCCACAAGTCCGTGTAAATTGAGTCATTTAAATCTTTCCTCCAATTCGATTGGGGAAGAAGGAGTGGACTCATTGTGCAAAGTGCTTATTGAGGGTGAGTGTACACTCAGTTACTTAAATATCGCAAACATTGCACCAATGGCTGATGAAGCCATTCAAAAGTTGTTTGAAACTTTGTCAAAACGTGAGTGCAAATTAAGTCAGTTAAATCTATCGCAAAATAACATAAACGATACACATGTACAGTTCTTCTCTCAAAGCGTTCTTTCAGAAGAGAATTTTACATTGCTTCACTTAAATTTATCACAAAATGAAATAACTGATGTGGGGGTTAAACATTTGTCTGATGCACTATCCGAAAGAAATTGTGCTCTAAAACGATTAAATTTGTCAGGAAACAGTTTAATCACTCACGAAGGAGTAAATAACTTATGTAGAGTATTGCATAACCTAAATCAGTTAGGCCTTGATGGCGTTGGAATAAGATATTTAGGCGTCAAGTACTTGAGTCAAGCAATTCGTCGCAAGAAATGCCAATCACTTCAGCTAGACCTTGGTTCGATTGGAATTACTAAAGAGGGAGTAATTGAAATATCTAGTGCCCTTACTAAACATGACATTGAACTAATGTTAAATTTACATGATAACGAATTAAAAGATTCTGATGTCGAGCAACTGTGGTCCGTATTCACCAGCAAAAAAAACCACATCAAACTTGAGTTAGATCTCTCTAAAAATAGTCTAACAGATAAAAGTATAGACGACTTGTACAAAACATTGAAAGGTAAAGGAGTAAAACGTTGCATAGTACGTAGCTTAAACTTATCACATAATAACCTGACGGACGACAGTGTGAGAAAAATTAGAGAATTACTTAAAAAAATGCCCAAGTGTAAGTTGGATCTAACTGGTAATCAAATAAGTGATAAACATGTGCACAAGTTGACCACAACCCAAGTGACAACAACTTTTGTAGACCTTTCAGAACGATGACACAACTTAAAGTCACGGTAGGAAATTGAATTCAGAGATCAACTTTAAGCGTTATGTAAAACTCGTTGAGAAAAAAACTTATTTAGTGCCTTAAGCGTAAAGGAAAACCTGAGTATCACAGTTAGACCCTCTAAATAAATTATGGCTAGTTGTTACTACGCCTCGTAGCAGTTTAAGGGTTTTAGATCCTTTATCAATTCAAACAAACTCTACCATATCCTCCCTTACAGTACTGTCCCTCCATAACATATCATTAAAGTTGTAAGAGACAAATATAAAGCTAAATGTAAACATTAGAAACACATTTGATTACGTAAGTGCTGACACCAACGAGACAAAAACAGCCCCCAACAGTTCCATCACTGGGGGCTGAAATGGAGAAAAAGTGGTTTCTTTAAATAAGCGACTCATAAAGCCTTGTTAGGAAATAATGTAATGGCAAATAAAATAATTGCACTATCAGATTATTGATACATAGGAAGCATCGGTTAGAAGCCGACAGTCATGGCATTAAATAAGAACATATCATAATACACAATTTTAAGACGATCTGTAGGTATTGAACAGCTAATAAATTGTGTCTATCGTGTACCATTTGTTATTAAGAAATATGTCTCCCTAGACTGGTAGTTTCGATTCAAAGATGAGAAGAGTTATGTTCATACTGTTTCTACAGTGTTTGTCCGTTTCTGGGTGCAAAATGTTTGATTTTTTGAAGGAGTTTTCCAGATCCTTTTAAATCACTCTAATGGAAAAATTGTAAACACTAAAACTGATAAAATGTCTTCTCATTTGCTAAATTCGTCCTGGTAATGAGGAGGTGCGCCTCTTACTTCACGTACGAGATGTTTGTGTTCTGAAGCATGGCAGTCATGAATCTCGGTCCTGAATGATTGAGGAGAGTTTTGAATCCTCCCCCATCCTCTCCCGTAGGGAAAAGCAATGGTTTCCATAATAAGGACTTGATCTTATTCCCCTTAGCTTAGCCCTCCATTGGGCTCCATGTCTGGACGAGGTAGCCGTGGTTATTTTAATGTTTTACCCTTTGATTACCACAATAAAAAATAGGCAGTTAAAACTGCATGTTGCTACTGATATAGCACAGTTTTCATTGCATTGAAAAGAATCAGAGGTTGCATGATAATGCTATAAGGTAGCTATACAGAAGATTTGTCTCGCATGCAAAACAGAAAACCTGCCGCTTCCCAATACTTATAAGCGCCCTGCCGCTCAAGAGAAAAATAATTAAAGAACATAGTGAATAATTGAAACTCAACCACTAATTAAATGGTAAAAAATAATAATGCAAATAATAACAATAATAATAACTATGATAATAATGGTGATAACAAATGTAACTGTAATGATAACTTATAGGGGCTAGCTCAAGAACCTCACTGTTCCTCTGTCGATCTGTCATCTAGGCTCCAACAATGATTAAACTGGCCCTCTTTTAATTTTGATTCCTTCATGCTAATTTCTTATTTCATTGTAATTCCATTTTTGTGAGACTTCCGCCATTCTGCCATTCCACCGTTCTGCTTTCCTCCGTTCTGCCATTCCTCCGTTCTACCATTTCTCCGTTCTGCCATTCCTCCGTTCTGCCGTTCTACAATTCTGTCATTCGATCGAATGGCGTCACTCTGCTAAATGCGAAGATCCAGTTAAATTATTCATCACAGGCCTCAAGAATAATGTCAGACAATCAAGAAATCTGCTAAGATCTGTCTTTCCTCGGTACGTCGAAGAAGGCCAAAAACCACACGACATTGAACTAGATCAAATACAATACCCAAGAATGGTCCTGTATCCTAAGAAAGTGGATTACTCAACCATAAACGAAAAAAGACAGGACTTATTCAGAGAATTTCTAAAGGAAAGTGGTTCGATTCTAGAAAAACCAGATGACATCTTTACTGCTGCCAAATCTGGCATCATTTTAGTCGTCGGAGGCCCTGGTATTGGAAAATCGGCGTTCTGTGAAAAGTTGCTTTTTGACTGGGCAAATGAGAAGAAATTTAAAAATGGAGAATTGTACTTTGACATTGCATTTCTTTTCAGGTTTAGAAGATTTAATAAAGGTGAGGAGCTCACTCTGCATGAGCTTTTGGCTCGAGCTGAAAACTCAGTCACTGATGATCTTCAGAACTCAGTCGTGACCTACATTCAACAAAATCCTTCTACAGTACTTTTTCTGTTCGATGGGCTGGATGAATTTTCAGATAAAATGGACCTCGTTGATGACAACCATTATAATGCCTACTCTGAAAACGACGCAATGAAGAAAATTCCTTTTCCTGTGTTGTATCGCAAACTAGTTTCAGGGAAGTCACTTCAAGGAGCAACAGTTATAACAACTGTGGGGCTCAACAATTTTTTAAGTTATAGGCGTCTTCCGTTTAATGCAACTTTTGAGATCTTAGAGTGGACGACCGATGAAGTTACGAAATGCGTGGAACGATGTACGAGTCATACGGAGCAAGTAAAGATAGAACTGTTAAAGTTTATCTGCGAAAGTACAATGCTCTTATCACTCTGTCGTATTCCTGCAATCTGTTCAATGGTGTGTTCTTACCTTCAGCAAATGTTACAGTTCAACAGTAAGTTGGATACTATCCCGAATCTCACCAAACTGTACCTTGGAATTTTCAAGATGTTTATCTTACGAAACAGTGCTGAATACCACGACAAAATCCCAAGCTTTAGAGAATTTTCGTTCGAAACTTTTCCTTATTCTTAAAGTAAGAAACTTATCGATCTGGGGAAAGTCGCTTTTCGAGGAATATCGAAAGGAAAAGAAATCTTTATGGAACAAGAGATTAACGGATTGCAAGAAATTGGCTTGCTTCATTCGCTCCAGCAAAACCTCTTTCGATTTGCCCACATTACGATGCAAGAGTTCCTCGCAGCATGGTACATGGTAAAAGGTAAAGACCTAAAATTAAAAGATATAAAAAAGTTCTTTTCTGATAACCTCACGAAAGGGAAATGGCAACGAGTTTTACAGTTTGTTGTTGGACTTCTAGATGACAAAGGCATGCAGGTCAACTTGTTGAAAGACTTGTTTCCCTCTTTGACTGAGATGAAAACTCCGTCAACTGAGGATGCAGACAGCGAGGACTCGGGACAACGTATGCGGATCTGCTGGCCATTCAAGATGAACCAAAACGTAGCATTGACATGGTGTAAGTATTTATTAGAGTGTAAACAAATAGAGTTTACAAAAATTTTCTGCGATGTCATAGATCTAAGCGATGATGATGATGGAGTAACACGATTGGCGAGTTTCCTATGTACAAGTCCGTGTAAATTGAGTCATTTAAATCTTTCTTCCAATTCCATTAAGGAAAAGGAGTAGAAACATTGTGAAAAGCGCTTATCAAGGATAAGTGCACGCTAAAATACTTAAATCTCGCAAACATTGCACCAATAGCCGATAGAGCCATTCAAAAATTGTTTGAAACTTTGTCAGAACGTGAGTGTAAGTTACGTCAGTTAAATCTTTCCCAGAATAACTTAAACGATACACATGTACAGTTCTTCTCGCAAAGCTCATTACTTCAGTTAAATTTATCACAAAATGAAATAACTGAGGACGGGGTTAAATATTTTTGTCGTGCACTATCCGAAAGAAATTGTGCTCTAAAACGGTTAAATTTGTCAAGAAACGGTTCAATCACTCACAAAGGAGTTCAAAACTTATGCAAAGTATTGCATAAACTAAATCAGTTAGGCCTTGATGGCATTGGAATAGGGTATTTAGGCGTCAAGCACATGAATGAAGCAGTTCCTCGCGGGAAATGGCCATCACTTCAGCTAGACCTTGGTTCAATTGTTATAACTAAAAAGGGAGTAATAGAAATATCTAATGCTCTTGTTGGACGTGACAATGAACCGGTGTTAAATTTACACGACAATGAATAAAAAGATTCTCATGTCGAGAAACTAAGGTCCGCATTCGCCAGCGAAAACCCGAACATGAAACTTAAGTTAGATCTCTCCAAAAATAGGCTAACAGATGAAAGTATACGCGACTTGATCAAAACATTGAAAGGTAAAGGAGTAAAACGTTGCATAGTACGTTGCTTAAACTTATCACATAATAACCTGACGGACAAGAGTGTGCGCAAAATTTGAGAATTACGTACAAAAATGCCCAAGTGTAAGTTGGATCTAACTGGTAATCAAATAAGTGATAAATACGTGCACGTGTTGACCACAACCCAATTGAAAACAACTTTTGTATACCTTTCAAAATAATCAGACGATATAAAGACATGGTAGAAAATTGAATTCAGTGATCAACCTTAAGAACGAGTCTCTGTAAGAATCAAACAACAAATGAAAATTTTCAATCCCCCTTCAAATTTTGCATGCAGTTAGGTTCCCCGGCGGGGATGCACAAAAATGCCTTTTTTTAGAGGTTGCAACACTTTTGTTGCCATGGTAATAATGGATGACTGTTCTTGGCGAAAGGCCGTACTTACAAAACAAAAATTTGCCTAAAAAGTGTAAAATGTAAATCTCTCAATCTCACGTCCATTTGAACGATACAACGTAACACTTACAGCACACTTAGTGATATTGTTCATCTTTATTGTGGTGCATTCAATTTTTCATGAAAGTTAATGTAAATATAGGAATCGATGATTTATCAAGGTACACTTTCGGCCATTTTGGCTAAAGAGTAAAAGAATTAAAATATTTTTCTAAATTTCTCTAAAAGCACACCGATCCTGGAACTAAGACTAACCTCCTAGTTAGTACTAGTGTTCTAGTTGCTAATTCTGTAAAAATCTCTGCGGGCCAGTCGCTACTTTTTATAAGGGCAGTTCACGAACTGACCTCAAAAGTCTATTGTTGCATATTTTGGTTATGTTTACATTTTTGAGTTGCCTGTCGCTATGGACTCAATACTGTCTCTCCATTTGTTTCACCATTTGCCACTGTAGTTCTTAAAGCAAAATATTGCCGCTTTTATTCTTTTTTGCCTTAATGTATTTGATAACACTGGCTTTAGTAACAGGCCTATATTACAATGGATCCAACACCTTTTTCGATAGTATTGTTACCCCGAGTTGAACTCCATGCTGGGGCTGCGCTTTGTATATATCCAACTGAAGTGCCTCATGCCAGTTGGGATTTTTAAACTTTATGTTTATTAACATTTTTTTTTCTTATTGGCCCTAAAATACCCCATCGGGGGAGTTACAAGACCTTCCTTAGTATGAAATTCTCAGACTTCCAAGAACACTATAATAACAGGAAATGAACCTAAAAATTCTCTGAGAGACTTAGCGAACTTCGCTAAACACGTACGTCCAAAGAGCTTTATCTTCTTCGCGAACTTCGCACTCCGCAAAACTGTTTCATTAAAAGAATAATTAACACGAAACATGAATATCCCAGAGGACGCGATATATTTCTAATAGTCACGCGCAGCTGAACTTGACAAGAGCACGTGCACCAACGTGACGCCCTTCAAAAGTAAAGCTACTAGCAAATAACACAATAGACACGATAGTCAAGGTTCTTATGGTCAGTTATCCACAGTGAAACGTTCATTAACAATCTGGATAGCATACATCTGCAACCTGTCAGCGGTACCACTACAGGTTAAACAAAAACAGTTGCAACAATGGAGATATGTTCCTTTACATCTCCTTTGCAAACCTGCTCAGAGCAGTTATTATTTCTTGGCAACTGCCATCGAGATATCACGAGCTATCTCAGGACATATGGACTGAGCAAATCTCAAGGGGACATCGAGGACGAAGTGGACTTAATACTTTGTAGAGCAAGTGGGTCAAATCAATATTTACTCCTTTGCCTTTTGAAAGGAACAATAAAAAGTATGAAGCGAAAACCAAGCTTACCAAGTTAGTTCTGGGAAAATCTTCCTTTGGGAGGAATTTCACGAAGGTAAGTACATTCACATCATAAGCAGGATTTTTTATTTCTTCTTCTTTTATATCACTTATCCGTTTGAAAGTACCATAGGTGTAAAAGACCAATAACACTTGTTTCACCATACCCTTTCTACAGGCCCATTTTATTACTGACTCTCTTGTTATTGAACGAGTATTGTCCCTTGTTGCTTAGAGATCACATGCAGAAATGAGTGGCTGCAAATGAAAGACTCTTTCATTTGCACTTGAAGTTCTACCATGCTGTAAGAAAAAAAGACTTTCGACATACCTTATACCTTGTTAGAAAGTACTACAGGTCTGCTAAGTTAGGGTTCGAGAATACTTCAGCTTTTGAAAAGTTAAGCATGCACTTTCAAGTTTAACCACTCTCTGTAAAACGATTCGCTACTAAAATGAAAAATCTATCAACCGATATACGTCTGTTCTGTGCGTCGATCTGCCGTGCCAGAGGAAATAGATTTCCCATGGCTAGAGAACGCGTCCTTTGAATTTGGCGACTTTGTGCCTGTCTTTAAAAATGCAGCTCGCGTGGGGCAGACAAACAATGACACTGATGAGGCAAATGAAGTTACCGTGGCAGGAAATGAGGCGTCAGATTTGAGTGATCCAACAAGCTCTGATTCCGCTTCCCCACTCGAAGATTGTACTGAAGCTTCTATGCTGAAAAAATTTTCTTGTCCCGAAGAAGGGTGTATAAAATATTTTGTACGTTACTCTTCCCTGCAGAAACTTTGTATTTTTGGCGCATATAAGATCGTTGGAAAAAATTACTTTGCAAGACAGGGCAAAATTGTTGTATGGACAGCGTCTAGAAGAGGGCCAAACCAAACACCTTTCCTGTGTTCAGGTACACGGTAGCCCGTCGTCACCTTTGCTAGACATGGGCTGGGCGTTAAAATCAAAGGCAAAGGTAGTTAGTTTCATTGAAAAGCAAAAATCGTATCTTGAAAACAGATTTTTACACGGAGAGAAGTTAGGGAAAAAGGAAAGTGGAGAGGCTGTAGCTAAAGATATGAGAAAAGCCAGAGATGCAAAAAATGAGCGGTTGTTGAGAAGAATTCTTGACCCCGCAACAAATTAACTCGTACTTTTCTCGCTTTGCGGCCAAACGAAGGCAGTTCAGTGAATCGGAAATTGACGCAGTTCAATTAGAGAATGCTGTAAAGGAAGTTACCGAAGATGTCATAATTGCCCTACAACAAGAATCAAATAAGTTCGATCATCCAATCGTGTTCAAAGAGTTCAAACTATGTGAGATGTCGAAGGATGAACTGTCCACGCTACGTTTGACAACGCTCAAGGTAATCTCTGAAGAATTCGACTTGAAAGTCTCAGGACGGCGAAAGGGGCCCTATGTTGTTTCTTTTGTTAACAGCTGTGCTTGCAAAGCTACGTAAGAGCTGCAACTCAAAGTAAAAGTATCACTACCGTCGTACACATGGACTGCGTGGAGCACATATTGAGTCGATTGTAATATAGGCCTGTTACTAAAGCCGGTCTTATCAAATACATTAAGGCAAAAAAGAATAAAAGCGGCAATATTTTGCTTTAAGAACTACAGTGGCAAATGGTGAAAACAAATGGAGAGACAGTATTGAGTCCATAGTGACAGACATATTCTCTAAATCAAATCCGCTGACCAAACGTGGTTTCTACTTTCGTCAAGGGTAAGTGGTTTTCAGGATCAACCGCCCATTTAAAAAAGGTGATTTTTGCTTTTTCGTTCAGTTACTTACCAGAACTTAGTTTGTATCTTTCGAGATAATATCTGGGGTGGGAAACGAAGCTTGAATCCTACCATGAAATGCTCGTAAACATTTCATGCTAAGTCGCTGGCTCATCATTGAAGTAGCTGCCACTTGTAGTTGCTTACAAACTGAACATGACGTCGATCCTTCAAGAAGTGCAAACTTTTGGAAAAGTGACTTTGCTCTCGAAATCAAGTCATCGCTGCTTTTAAATTCAGCGAAATGCTTCTTCAGCTCCTTCTGAAACGATGCATCTTCGTGCGGCTCAAGAGCAGTCATGGGCAGTGTTATTCCTTCACTTGTTCCAACCTCTGCACTGACCATAACTTCTGTGTCTTCAGAGAGACTACTCAACAACAAAGATTTTACATTCGAACACTGAAAGATGCCAAGGAAAAACTTTGAAACTTGACTCGGAATCTCGGAAAAAATTCCAGGCGGATGAATGGAAACGGAACACGAGGCGATTATCTCAGCAAACAATGTATTTTCTTGAATGAAAGTGATCCTCGCAGTGATGTGCACTACTTAGGCAGTAGTGAAAATAAGGCCTGAAAAAAATTCAGGCCTGTACGGGATTTGAACCCATGACCTTTGCGATACCGGTGCAGCGCTCTACCAACGGAGCTAACAAGCCAACTGGGAGCTGGTCATGATGGTGGTTCTAAATAAACCCGTGAAGTGATGAATAGACGGTTAAGAATATATGAAAGTCATATATTTGAACTGCGGATAAAGACGTGAATGAAACAACTCCTAACACTTCGCGCGACTCACTCACAAGGACTTTCATCTCTTCTGGGCCATCTATGCATTTCTGCATTTTTCTAATTTCCTTTTTCTTTATTTTGGAAATAATTTCCTGTGCTTCAGGCGTCATTCCGTTTTCTATTTTTGCCAAAAGTTCTTTCTTCCATTCACACGAAGGAAGTACTTCGCAGAGGTCAAATCGGTTTCCAGGGTTTTTAGAAGGTTATGATGTTCTCTTTGAAGTTCCAGTAGATATTGACTTTCTACACCTTGGCAATGCAGAAGCATCACAGTGAAAATATCCAGGTAGCCAACCTCGAATGGTTTGGAATAGGCAACAATACACAGTGTAAGTGCGTTGCCGTGGTCTTTAGTTATTGCAGAAGTTTTGAAAAGGGCCTTTAAGTGGGAATGTTCGTCACCCGTCGTTCTGGCAAGAACTTCGTCAGACAATAGAAGTTTACCTGCAAATCCTGGACAAATAATTTCAACAACACTGGGATCATTAACAAGATTGAGTGCTGCTATTTCATTGATTTTTTTGGCAAGTTCAGGCACCATAAAACCACTTTCTTCAGGATTCCCGTCTTCGGTTTCGAAGATAACCTCGCCCGCTGCTAATTCCAAGCTTAATTCGCACGGCTCAAACATGTCTTGAACCTTAGCTACACGCTCGGCAAACGAAACATCCTTGCTTAAGTTGCTAAACTTTGCTCTTCTTTCATAGATTTTCATATCGTTTTCGGCGATGAGAAAGCATTTCTTTTTTTTAACTGTGACTTTGAAAATCCTAGGAAGCAGTACTGTGAACCGTTGTACTCGACATTCCTAAGTAATATTTCACCAACTTTGTTCTTACAATAAGACGAAAACTCAAGCATTAAGAGCTTCTCCATACAGTTTTCTTTCCATCTTTTCCTTGCCGCCTATTTCCTTCGGAGAGAAGCTGATCAATCATTAAACAGTTCTTCAATTGTTCCGCTTCTTGTTGGAATAGCCAACATTCCTGGTCACCTTCCCCAGGCTCAATGATAACGTGAATTACGTAAAGTTTCTCATCTGACGGACACACCGCTGGTTCAGTACATGGAATACGGAGAGGCCTTGCCATATCACGGCTTATTTCAAGGATCACCCGATGGAGGAAAGTCAAACCTCAGCCAAACTTGAAAGCAAAAATTAATGCCCTCCTTGCCTTTTAAAAGACTACCTATTCGTGGTTTGTTTGAATTTTTCCAGAGATATTTCGCTGATATTTGATCAGACTGAGTGAGTTTATTATCAACCAAACTGAACTGTACAATGACAGTGAAGTAATTAGTTACTTTGTAATTGTGACGTAACATAAGTGACTGACGGGCGTATAGATGGCCATGACAAATTTAGCGTAGCATCACGGAATGATCAAGCAGTCGATGAATCACAGCCCAAAGGATTTAGAAGTGACATCAAGGAAGTTTGAGTCATTCAGTCACACTTTACTGATGTCAAATCAACTTTGCGACGAATGAAATGACAAATTCCGCGTAAGGTAAAAGCGATCAAGTATGGTTTTAAGATGTTCTGGAACTGACTCGTATAAGGAAATGAACGATAAAATTTAAACGACAAAGGTGTTAATCTGATTGGCTCTAATTGGTGCGATTTATTCACGAATCGCACCATTTTTTGCTTTAAGTCGCATCATTTTCCCAGCCAATGAGGAAGCTACACTGAAAACAAAACACCCAATCAGATTTAAAGGCTTGCTTAAAGTAACCAATGTAATTGCAGGAAAATGATTGACAAAGAGTATCATTTGACAAATTTTGCAACCTTTGTTTCCAAAACTCTTGGATGAATTTAATTTCATTCTAGCTCAGTACTGCATCAATAAAATATTTGAACTGGCTAAGTCTTGTACTTGGGCGATTTCAAAATGGATGTAATAAAGTGGTAATTGAACTGAGTGGAGTGCAATTTGAGCTGAAATCATACCTGTGATTTCAAATCTAACTCGCGCTGTGCGCTCGTTCCATTTTGAAATCACACGTATGATTTCAGCCCAAATTGCACTCCACTCAGTTCAATTACCATCATAAATTAGTTTGGCTAATCAATGTACTCGAATTCGATTCCGCCTTCAAAATTGCATACAGATTTTCTCTACTTTTGTTTCTCTGATTACACTTCAAAAGTGAAAATTATAGATCTATCATCAGATTTGGCATGGCAAGGGAATTATTTCCATTCCTTTCTGCCTTTGGTCGCAGTAACAATGTTATATTCGTCGAGTGGCAAAATTTCTTCCATAACTTTTGGTACATCAGCTAAGCCACTTGTATGGAAGGAAGATGGAGGAGTATTAAAGCTGACATCGACAGGCTTTGCATACAATTTACCAAAGCTGTTCATAAAGCTATTCAATATTGACCGAGCAGTGAGTCGATACGTCAATGATGTTGTTTGACATCTTAATACTTCTACTTACGTTCTCGTGTCCTTGTCACATGTCTTCCAAATTTCCTTTGTTGGTAGAATGCAACGAACAAGACCGACGCAGCGAACCAATTCCGCTCAGCTTTATATAAAGTATATAAATAGAGACTCAAGTTCGGGGGAGTCCCCAAACTACATTTGGAAATTACTCGAACATACTTTTCTTATCTATGGCCAAGGGCCCAGTTTATGACTCCTCTGTCAGTGTCCCCAAACTACATTTGGAAATTACTCGAACATACTTTTCTTATCTATGGCCAAAGGCCCAGTTTATGACCCCTCTGTCAGTGTCTTGTCATTACGACAGCATGTTCAGGATTTATGGCAAAAGCTCGTTAACATCGATTGAAGCTTCGTAGCTGGAGGGAATGCAACAAAAGTCCCCAAATTCCTTGAAAAATAAAATAAATTTCTGAGAAAAAGAGCTAGTTGACCCGACATATATCATGATATAGTTGCATGACAACGCAACTAAAAAGCAGTCGGTTTCGTAGACAGGCAGCGATGAACCGTCAACAAAGTTAGGGAGGTGATAGTAAGGAATTTTCCAAATGTTTATTTTTTTTTCTGGAGGTAACCTCTGACGAGATTTCTTTCCTCGCGGGAGAAAGTTTGGATTTCTGTATATAAAACATAATATTTTTCCTAGCTGAATAAGTTTCTGTTTTTTTCAGTTACCATTCACTTCCCCAACCACCACCCCCTCAAGTAGAAATTTTCCACGGGTCCTTTCCTGAGGTCGATATTGAGGAAAAATATCCCCGCCAAAAAGCTTCAGAGCTTTTTGTAAAGTATGCGTCGTTATTCGGTTCGACGTGTACCGAATGCGAATTTCTCAAGGAGGCTCTTCTCAAGACTTTGGCTGGAGCGAGCGTTACGATCAAGTTAAAAAACAATTGAGGCAGCTTGAAGAAGCGTACAACATAGAGATACAGGAACTCACAAACTGTTCGCGTTCAACCCCCCTCCCCTCTTCATTGGACAAGATAAAGACCAGTTTAATCCACTGGCGAGATTCTCTGTGTTGAGAGATTCCTTTGTAGCGGGAAATTTGAGCATTGTGTTATTTTGGTGGATTTAGTTGACCGTCCATGAACTGTCTGCAAAAAAGGCCCTCTTCACCGAAAAAAAATTAAACGCAAAACATTTGCTATCTTCAGTCTTATAAACAAATTCCTCTCTCAAAAAAACTCGGTATGGAAGGTAAGTATATAAGGGTAGGCTTTTTGTTTGATTTTGTTGTTTCTCTTTGCTTCAGTTCACTTCAGTTATTTCAAAGATTTCACTGAAATGACTTTGATGCAGAAAGCGTTCGAGCTTTAAAATTCAAAATCACGTTTCCTTCATTCCCAATTTTCTATTTCTTAGACATAAAGAACAACAAAAACTAAACCAAAAAGACGCAAATAGATCGAAAATCAAAAAAGATATCTCCGCGCAAAAAGACACTAACCCGAAAAATAAAGCTATCGCAAAATTTTATTTTTACATGCTATGAAAGCTGATATAGTGACTTCGTTCAAGCCTTTACAATAACGCTATATAGAAAGGGAAAACGTAAAGCACGAAAAAAATGCGAAGCACTTTGATACGAAGCAACTTCAAAAACTTGACTATTCCAAACCAATGCGTAAATTTGACTTTAAGGGTTAGTTGAGGACAATTTTGATAGAAAATAAAATGATACTCGTCAGCCCTCAAAAATGGGCGAAATGCATACCCCATTGTGTCAGAATTGTTTCTCTAGAGGTCTAATTTTTATACGCTTAATTACAATCACAACGTCTGAAATCTTGAATTGAAAGTGTCACTTGCATTCTTTAGAAGAGGAGATTCATGCTCGTTGGGTAAGTACTTCCACTTCTGTGGCTGATACAAGCGGCGACCTCAACAGAATGTAGATTATTTTCAGATATTCCTAAATAAATGTCCTACAGCCTCAGATTATTCTGTTATGAATGACCTGTTGTGTACTTACTGATTGGGAAATTTGATGGCCACAGACATGCTATATTCGTAGACCATTTGCAGGCCTCTAAAATAAATTGACTTTCGTCAAGGGTTAGAAAGCAGAGCAATATGGTTTTTACAGCGCCTTCCGGAATGACTATTACAAGAGCAGCAGCGTATGCAGGCATGTAACACCTTTAAAATATTCCAAAACTTCTCATGAGGTTTGTCACAACATTTCATTAATAAAATCGGAGTCTTACTTGAGTGTTTGAAAAGAAACAGCGTTTTAACACTGCCCTCCAGTTCTGTCCGTGATAAAATGGTTCAAATTTTTAGTCATGGCTGTATACAGTCCTTTCAGAGCTTGAGTAGACGATTCTTCTGCAGATTCTTTGTTTTCCTCCATCTGTGAACGCAGGTTCTCGCATTTCTTTTCAAGATCTTTCAACTGTCTGTCGATCTTCCCTCTCTTAGCATTTTTCCAGTCAAAATTCGGAGATAAATACTCTCCGAGTTGCTGGCAAAATGAACATGACGTCGATCCTTCAAGAAGTGCAAACTTTTTGAAAAGTGACTTTGCTCTTGAAATCAAGTCATCGCTGCTTTTAAATTCAGCGAAATGCTTCTTCAGCTCCTTCTGAAACGATGCATCTTCGTGCGGCTCAAGAGAAGTCATGGACGGCGTTATTCCTTCACTTGTTTCAGCTTCGGCGCTGACCATAACTTCTGTGTCTTCGGAACGACCACTCAACAAGAAAGATTTCACATTCGAACATTGAAAGACGCCAAGGAAAAACTTTGAAACTTGACTCGAAATCTCGGGAAAATTCCAGGCGGATGAATGGAATCGGGGCATGAGGCGATTATCCCAGCAAACAATGTATTTTCTGGAGACTAATCGCTTTTCGGTTTGCGACGGCAAAATAATGCAGTCTTTCAATTTCTCGTAGGTTTCAATTCGGCGACAAAGATTGAACCTTTGAATATCTGACGCAGAGTAGCACGGTTGCGGAATAACAAGAACCTGTTTTGCCGATTCAAAACGTTCTTTTTCATAGGACAGCATACCATCCAAGTTAGGAGCAAAGAAGCACTCGTTGAATGGAAGCTGATTATCTGGATCGACAACTCCTAACACTTCGCGCGAATCACTCACAAGGACTTTCATCTCTTCCGGTCCTTCTATGTACTTCTGCATTTTTCTAATTTCCTTTTTCTTTATTTTGGAAATAATTTCCCGTGCTTCAGGCGTCATTCCGTTGTCTATTTTGGCCAAGAGTTCCTTTCTTCCATTCACACGAAGGAAGTACTTCGCAGAGGTCAAATCGGTTTCCAGTGTCTTTAGAAGGTTATGATGTTCTCTTTGAAGTTCCAGTAGATATCGACTTTCTACACCTTGGTAATGCAGAAGCATCACAGTGAAAATATCCAGGTAGCCAACCTCAAATGGTTTGGAATAGTCAACAATACACAATGTCAGTGCGTTGCCGTGATCCTTGGTTGTTGCAGAAGTTTTGAAAAGGGCCTTTAAGTGGGAATGCTCGTCACCCGTCGTTCTGGCAAGAATTTCGTCAGACAGTAACAGTTTACCTGCAAATCCCGGACAAATTACTTCAACAACACTGGGATCATTACTTAGACTGAGTGGTGCTATTTCATTGATCTTTTGGGCAAGTTCGGGCGCCATAAAACCACTTTCTTCAGGACTCCCATCTTTGGTTTCGAATTTAAACTCGCCCTCGGCTAATTCCAAGCTTAGTTCGTATGGTTCAAACATGTCTTGAACCTTAGCTACGCGTTCAGCAAACGAGATATCCTTGCTTAAGTTGCCAAACTTTGCTCTTCTTTCACGGATTTGCATGTCGTTTTCGGCGATTAGAAAGCATTTCTTTTCTTTTAACTGTGACTTTGAAAATCCTAGAAAGCAATACCTTGAGCCGTTGTATTCGACATCCCTGGCTAATATTTTACTAATTTTGTCCCTAGGATAAGACGAAAACTCGAGCATCAAGAGCTTCTTCCATACAGTTTTCTTTAAATCTGTTCCTTGCCTATTTCCTTCGGAGAGAAGCTGATCAATCATTAAACATTTCTTTAATTGTTCCGCTTTTTGTTTGAATAGCAGACATTCCTGGTCACCTTCCTCAGGCTTAATGATGACGTGAATTACGTAAGGTTTCCCATCAGACGGAAACACCGGCAATGGTTCAGTACATGGAATACGGAGAGGCCTTGCCATATCACAGCTTAATTCAGGGATCACCTGGTGGAGGAAAGTCAAACCTTAGCCAAAATTTAAAGAAAAAGTGAAAATGCCTTTCCTGCCTATTACAAAACTACTTATTCATGGTTTGTGTGAATTTAGCTTAGCATTTTGATCACCGACGGAATGATCGAGCAGTCGATGAATCGCAACCCAAAGGATTCACGAGTGACAAGGAAGTTTTCAGTCATTCAGTCACGGTTTGCTGATGTCAAAATCAACTTTGCAACAAATGAAACCACAAATTCCGCGTAAATTAAAACAGTCAAGTATGGTTTTAAGATTGGAAAACACTGACATGCACTTCAAGAGACAAGTTTGGAGAACTAGGGTCAAAATTCAAGAAGAAAAGCTGTGACAGAAAACAAAAAACTCATTCAACATAAACACTTGTAAAAGATTTCTGTTTCAAAGATAATTTTTCTGACAGCGATTACACAATGCAGCCTTGCTCTCTCTAAGTCATGGCGCTAGCTAGTAAAAAAACATTAAGCGCTCTCACTGAAGAACCTTGTTCCCTAATCCAAACAAAACCGAAATCGAAAGGTCACGAAGCTTTTTCCGGGTATGACGAATATCGTAAACACTGCTACGTGATGATCAGGTTCCAAAGAATGTTCTAGAACTGCCTCGTTTAACGAAATGAACGATAAAATTAAAACGACAAAGGTGTTCATGTTATCAATTAGTCTAGCTAGTCAATGTACACGAATTCGATTCCGCCAACATTTACGTAGAGAGTACCTTCACAATTGCACATAGATTTTCCCTACTTTTGTTTCTCTGATTACTCTTCAAAAGTTCTTCCATAACTTTTGGTGCATCAGATAAGCCATTGGTATGAAAGGAAGATGGAGGAGTATTCAAGCTGACATCGACAGGTTTTGCATACAATTTACCAAAGCCGTTCAAAAAGCTATTCAATGTTGACTGAGCAGTGAGTCGATACGTCAATGATGTCGTTTGACATCTTAATACTTCTACTTACGTTCTCGTGTCCTTGTCACATCTCTTCCAAATTTCCTTTGTTGGTAGAATGCAACGAACGAGACCGACGCAGCGAACCAATTCCGCTCAGCTTTCTATAAAGTATATAAATAGAGACCCAAGTTCGGGGGAGTCCCCAAACTACATTTGGAAATTACTCGAACATACTTTTCTTATCTATGGCCAAAGGCCCAGTTTATGACTCCTCTGTCAGTGTCTTGTCAATACGATAGCATGTTCAGGATTTATGGCAAAAGCTCGCTAACATCGATCGAAGCTTCGTAGCTGGGGAGAATGCAACAAAAGTTCCCAAATTCCTTGAAAACTAAGGTAAATTTCTGTGAAAAAGAGCTAGTTGACCTGACATATATCATGATATAGTTGCATGACAACGTAAACAAAAGGCAGTCGGCTTTCTTGAAAGGCAGCGATGAACCGTGAACAAAGTTATGGGGGTGATGGTGAGGATTTTTCAAATGTTTATTTTTTTTCTGGAGGTAACCTCTCACGATATTTCTTTCCTCGCGGGAGAAAGTTTGGATTTCTATATATAATACATAATATTTTTCTTAGCTGAAGAAGTTTTTGTTTTTTTCAGTTAACATTCACTTCCCCAACCACCACCCCCTCAAGTATAAATTACCAAGGGTCGTTTCGTGAGGTCGATATTGACAAAAATATCCGTGCGGTGAAAAGCTTCAAAAGAAATGTCAGTTGAGTGGGAGGAGTATGTCACTGAGATGACACAATGATTGACTCAAAGTCTGACATTACTTTCTCAGAAATGTCTTAATCTGATTGCGGTATTTCCGAGAAATTCAACTTTTAAATGGACATCAGTGATCAGATGGTGATGCGTACTCACATAAAAAGTTCTGGCACTCACAATCATTAGCAAGCAGGGACACTTTAATAAAGCAGGAAATAAAAACAAAAGACGCATTAAAAAAAAGTTCCGCAACTACAGGCAACTACATAAAAACAACGAAACATTTCTGCAAACAAAGCTCTGCAATTTTACAAACACATCGTCATATGCAAATATAGCTCATAAGAGAAACTAGAGCCAGTTTATAAACCAGGCTGGGATGCTTTTAGCAGCAGAATTATAGCCAAGATTATTACAACTGAGATTACAAGATAGAGAAGTAAGAAGTTTGCATGTTTTACAAATCCACAGGCAACTGAGCAGGAAATCAAAATTTGTGATTGGGCATATCCGCGGAAAATATTTTGAGTCGGTCAATCTAGCAAATAAACAGCTCTGCTTTTCTTACCAGCGCAGGCACAGCAACAGCATACTGTTGCACTTAAGGGGGCCGTCTCGTCAGATTTTTGCGAATGGTTGGTCATTCAACCACTTTTTGGTTTTCGCTTTAAATCGATAGTTTAATCTATCTACTTTGAAGTCTTTTTCAATTAATTTTACCGGTAAAAGCTGAAAAAACGCAATTTCCGTAACTATGTCTATCAATGATGATCGGTTGCTATGGAAATAGAATTCAAAATCGACCCTAGCCCTAGAGATTTCTCGAATCAACGCTCTCTGAGTTCCGTTTCCAGGGGTCCCTATCCGATTCCTGCATTTAAAATAACTTTCTAAGGCCAGGTTGCCCAGTAAACGAAACATGCTAATTATTGCACTAGTTTTATACTTTCTGCCTCAATTGGAAAGGTTCTCGACTATGAGTGTCTTTCAAAGATTTGCAATATGTGCACCCAGAAGAAGGCCACTATGTCTGTGGAAGAATTCGAGGCATGGCAAGATCAGCATGTTTGTAATGGCAATTTTGGTGGTTCTAGCCCAAGTATGGAATTAGAGGATGCCAAAAGGATTTGGGGAAGACGTTAAGATTACAAGCGACGTTATAAGTTCATGATTTGTGATGGAGACTCTAAATCCTATGGTGCTGTTAGGAATTACTATGGTGTTTGTGACTTGTGTTATAAAAATAAAGAACTGCACAAATCCCCCAAAAAATATGAACAATGGCAAAAAACAGAAGAGTACAAAGAATGGGACAACAGTCATCTCACAGGGGCAGCAGATTGTAATCGTGTTATAAAACTTGACTGCATTGGTCATATGTAGAAAAGGTTGGGCAAAGCTCTCTATGAATTCCAAAGATCTACCTCCAAACTTGAAGATGGAAAGCCAGCTAAGGGGAGGCAGGGAAGGCTGACTAAGACAGCAATTGAAAAGCTGAAGAAGTGCTATGGTAAAGCCATTCGTAACAATGTGACATGGGATATGCCAAGTGCTGAAGAAAGGGAGATTGCGGTCAAAAATATGGAAAAAGAAATTAAAGCTGGTCTCTTTACTGCACCAAACTCCCAGATAGAGAGACACTAATACTGTCCGGTAAATTCATGGTGTAAGTTCAAGAAGGGATTAAAAGATGTTGACAAGCCCCATCACCTTGATGCCATTTTTGTGAAACATCTAGAACCTATTACAGTAGGCTCAGTGAACCAGCTCCTCTGACCAGATGTCTTCCTGGATGTACACAGAATGCAAATGAGTCAATAATGCTCTGGTTTGGGACATTTGTCCAAAACACAAATGGTATGGGAGGAAAAGAATTACAATGCATCTGCATCAGCAGCACTACATTTTAGCAGTGGTACAAGGACCAAACACGATTTTATGGCCAAGGCTGGCATTGGTATTGGAACCTTTACAAAAAAAGGAAGTAAAAAGAGAGATTGAGAGAGAGTGTCACAAACAGAGGAAAGAACTCAGGGACAACACAAAAAGTACAGACTTGCCAAGAGCCAAGCAAGGAAAAGGGATGAGACCATGAGACTTAACAAAGAAGGCACAACATATGAGGCTGGAGCCTTTAATTTTTAGCTCCCAGGAATAGTTAATTTTCACTTTTCATTCCAAAATTGTTGAAGAGTGATATTTTTGAGCTTAATGATGCTATAAGCACCTTCAAGTGACATGGCATTGGTTAAAAGAGGTATTTTTTCCTTGTGTCAACTTTAACAGCAGTTTTCTCAAAAGTGCCCTTTCATGATAGTTGCCATCTACCCCCGCCTTTTTTTACTTCAATTTATGACCAATTGTTGTGAAAATTGGCTCAGGCTATCCTTTTGATGTACACTGTGATCCTATGGAGCAAAATTGGATTAAGTTAAACATTAAGGAGATATTAGATCAACATCCTAATAAGGAAGTGTTTGGTTGCCATGGTAGCACCAAAGACCCTAGCTGGGATCCGCTCCATAGGATCATGGTTTAATCCATGGTAGTTATGCCTAAGAAGTTATAACCTTTTTCCATTAATTCTGTAGGAAAAAAAGTATGGGGGGCAGACAGCAACTCCCATTTTATGATATGAAATTCAGAAGTTTATAATTTAATAACCATTTCATCTTGATTTTGACTTCCTGAATAGGTCTTTCTGAACTGATCAAAATTTCATAGTTTTCTATAATATTGTTAAAGAGTATTGTTCCTTTTAAGATGCTTACTACATTTGTCTAAAATTTGATACTGTTAGGAGAAATTCTGTCTTGGTCATTCATGGGAGTTCATTCATAACCCACATAAGGGATTAGTCATTATTCATGGCCGGGAGAGGGGGGGGGGGGAAAGGGGGGTAAGGATAGGAGGAGAGGGGGGGTTAGATGATCTTGGGGAATCATATGGTTTTCAGGAGAATTTGGGGAATGGATGGGAGATCAGTCGTCACCAACAAAGACTAAAGGAAGACTTCAGAAATTTAACTGCAAATTACAAAGAGGGGGGATCATTAGAATATTCATTGCTCCAACCCCTTTCCTATCCTTCTTTTTGACCATTGTTCACCCCCTTGATAAATTTTAAATTCAGAGATGGCAACCACAATTTTCACTAAAATAATATAGAGCACTCGCTCGCCAAAATTACACCGCACCTCAGGCTACCTTATAGAGGGAAAAAGGTAAATCTAGTTGCGACACAACAAAAATCCTACGGCGATATATAATGACAAGAGATGAGAAACTGATAGAACTTATCCCCGTGACCTATGGTAATTTCTATTTTAAATTTCCTGCTACGCCGGGAAGTTATCCATATTCATACCTCGCATGATAACGCGGCGAACGATCTCGATATCATCTGTCTTTGCAGATTTCGGTGATCACGTTTTAAATTAGTTTTTAAAAGCTGTTACCACTCACTATCGAAACAAATTATAAGTGTTTGCCTCACCATTCGAACACTTAATGCTATAATAGTTTACATTCGCTTGATAATGACTAGTCCCTAACTTCAACCGTTACATACAACTACATTTACCACTCTTTTACATTTGTCTATAATGTACATTGCAAGGAGACATTTAGTACCTTACATGGGGACTTACAAAGCACTGCTACTCGTGGGCTTACTATATTTAACATTTAAAATGAGCCACTTTTGTTACCTTCATTACATAATTTAAAATAACACAGTATTCACGTTACTCTACATAGCAGAGCAAAAAGCAGAGCCAAAAAGTTTTTTAAAAATAGGCTTTGCTGCAGTTAGTCTCGTTTTGACATTTTTGGAAGCGGAACAAAAAAACTTATTCATCTATTGTTTTGTTAGCTCTTCATCTCTTCTGTTTATATCATTTTCACCCATCACAATGCATTTTGTAACAATTGTTACGCAACATTTAAACAACTTTTAGTTTCGACAAAAACACAACCAACTCAAGGATTCTCGTTTACGAACTTCTGGCAGTCAAAGTTGAGTACAGACTTGTTACGAGTTCTCTTTAGGACGAATGACTATTTCATCAGACTTGAAACACATTGAAAGATTTTTCTTGATGTAAGCTCTTTAAAATGGGTCAATAACTCTGTAAGCTGAGTTGTCCTTGTCACCTAATCGTCTCAAGTTCAAAAAGAGAAAACTTATGCACTGAACTCATAGCCAGTGAGTGCAACAACCCAAATCAAAACGAATGTATAGTTTCATTAAGACAAATCAGTCACAGCACTGAGACTGGAAAGTGTCTGCATTGATCGCAGACTAAAGTAGTTCTTGTGCTAAATGCGGCTATTTTCGTACAATTCTTCGACGAACTTTTCTGATTCCCTTTCAAATTCTTTCCAAACTTGGGGCGACGCTGGCTTCCCTTGGTAACCAGGCAAGGAACGACGTATTCGGGCGGTGATTGAAACGGCAGAGTCTTCGTGCACATCATCGACGTCTTCTTCTCCTCCTCCTCCTAAAAGAGGTGATCGCTCCGCTGAATGATAATTAACAGAAGCAGGGGGTCTTGGTTGTAGCAAGGTTTCCAACCTTTCCAGCTCTTTCGACAAAACATCACTGTTTGCCATCAAGTTTGCAGCCTGATGGTTCATCTTGCTAAGCTTTGTACATTCTTTAGAATATGGGCCATGCGTCTCTGCAAACTTCATGTAAACATCGCCAATCCTTCGAGGTAAGTCTTCCTCAAAAGAGGCAAAGTAGTGAGTCATTTCATCTCGATATTTCTTCTTTTTCTTAAGAACATGGAATATTCTTTGAAACCAGCTTATAACAGTGGTTGTGACGTCTTCGAACCGAACCTGATAGCGACAGGGTGTATCTCTTTTCTGCTTTGGAATCAGTTCTTGATCCCAGCTGACGAAAAACTTACTTGCACCAGAATTTTCAAACGCGTGTCGGTGGTTTACGGGTAGCACGAGGCAGTCCTTGAGATTCTCATAGTCCAGCCTCTCTTGGCTTAGCTTCAACACTTGTATGTCTCCAGGATGATAGCAGGGGTCAGGGCAAACCACGAGCTCTTCAAATTCTTCGTCATTTTGCAGGGTCGGTTTGAAGTAGCACTCTCCTTTCTTAAGCTTCCCATAAGGGTCACCAACCCCGAACACCACTCTTGCTTTGGGTACCAAAATTCTTGTACGTACTGCGCGACGTCTTTGTGGTTCGCCATTATTTGCATTCTCGAAAGACTGAGCAAGCATCTTCTCTACTTCACTTCGTTGCAGACTGGCCAAAACTTCTCTTTCGGTTGTTGCCTTTCGTCCAGTAAGTTGGCAGAAATAATCGCCAGAGGCTGAATTGGTACACATACTCTTCAATAGAGTCAAATAGCCATTCTGCAGTGACCTGAGATGGTTTATCGACACACCTCTGATTGCCAGAAACATGACCAATCGAGAATCAAGGTAGCCGTTCACGTCAGAAGCGGATGATCAACAATTCCAATAAAAGGAATTGCCTCGCCGTCCTTCTTGCTGGGAGTGGAAAACAAGCGCATGGACTTGCGGAATTGGACTAGGGGAACGTTCATTAGAGTTTCTCGAACTACCAAAATACCCTGAAGGCCTTGGTTGCTCACTTGAAGGGCACTAGGTGCAGGGTGATCCACGCCAAGCTTGGGTCGCACCTTGAGGGTGAATCCCGGAGACATGAAACCACGACCGTTAGTGAAAGGGCGAGGCATCTTTTCAAAGAATCTGCCTTTCACATCAGGCTCTTCTCCAATATCATCCTCACTAAGCTTCACTAAGTGTTCAAATGGAACGAATAACGAGCCAATTTCACTAGCGCGTTTTCGAACATTTGTTGTATTAGCGAAATCGCCAAACCGTGCGAGGAGATCGTGAATTTCAGTGTCTGAGGCGTTCATAAAGTAGCACTTTTTCTCCCAGAGGTGGCTGTCGGAATGTCCAAGGAAACAATACGAACCACGGTTACTGCCATCACAATATATGCCTCGCCTCAAGACGTCCTCGCAGAAGGTCTTTTTCTTATTTTTTTCCGTCAGTTTTGTGTTGAAAGAGACGGCTATCAGCTTCTCGGGAAACGATGGGTCCTTCTGCCTCATGTGTTCAAACAGAAGGGTTTTATCGAGTTTTTTAATCCCCTTCTCGTATTGTGTTTCGTCTTCGCCATTAAATTCCACGTATTTGATGTAAACTTCATCACCGGTGGGAGGAGCGGTGTTGTCTTGGAAACTGATGCATACAGCATAAGCCATGAGACCCAGTTATCGCGAAGAAATCGTAAGATTGCTGTTGATAGGGAGACAAGGAGTTGTTAATTGACCTTTTCCAACGCCACTGTAGATTGGATTGTAGCTTACATGTTTCAAAACTTGTCATTTATGTAGCACTTTTAAAAAGATTTAACGTTTGGAAATGATCCGATGTGTTTGCGAATAGCACATTGGAAAAATGTGTGAGTGCTGAACAAGCTTCAATATTGCAACTAGACTCGATGACGTCAAATTTACGCTGCTAATTTACAGAAATGGGAAATTGCGTTCGACGGTATAACTGTACATAAACTTATGTTTCCAACGTGTACAACACAGAAAAACTATGGGAATATATATATTCATATTCCACTTGATGGTTTGGTGTGTAGTATCGCTGAATATTTGGACGAGTTGCGTCGTATTTTGACGAGCCCGTAGGGCAAGTCAAAATACAAACAACGCCAGAGAATCCAGAAGTAGAAAACATCATACAAAATGCCAACGAATCGTTCTCCATGAAACATAAAGATACCAAACTTTAAGTTCAAACTCGATCAATCTTATCGCCGATACTGCTGAACTATGTACATCGAGTAAGAGGTCAAATTCTGTAAGTCGCAACGAGACCGACTGATATACTAGTCAAGAAGAAGTATTCTACCGTAAACAGCTAAGCTGTTCGCAAATTAAACGTACCACTTCAAGTTTATCTGTTCTGGGGCAAGATGGAAGGAAGCTGATGTTTCCATCAATTTCTTTATACTGACAATGAACCTGATTGATAACCTCATTTTTCACTGGCAAGAGCAAACCTGAACTTATTCGATCATAGCTAGTTGAGTTAGCTTGGCTATTGAATAATCTCCCTCAATGGCTGTTCAGACTATAATCAGTTTCATTCTAACCGAGCAAGGTAATAAACGTGTCAGTGATGTCTCTAGAAAATAGCTAAATACCTTCAGTCTGACTTCCCCTTCACAAATCTTGTTTCCTTCAACGGTAGAGTGCAAGGAACTACACTGATGCAGTAAACAATTTGTTTTTTTGAAAGTGGACCGCAACCGAAAGCAAAACTTGGGGAATCCCCTGACCGCAATTGAACATTACTTAGGCATCCTTTTTTTAACATTTGGCTGATGGCCCATTTTTTAACTCTCTCCGGCTTGGTGCCTTTGATATGTTGACATGTTCACAACAATGGGAAACGTTAACATCAATTAAAAGCTTGGTAGGGGATGCGAAGAAATTCCAAATTCGTAAAAAACAAGTGCAAATGTCTGAGAATAAAACCTGATTGTTCTGGCATATGAAAATAAATACCAACATGACATCGCAATAAAAAAGGCGATTGAGTTTGTAAATAAACAGAATCGGTAAGCAACGAACAATGGGAAAGTTAAGGGGACGAGAATAGGAATTTTTCCAATTGTATAATTGTTCTTCGGTGAAATCTCTTGCGTGATTATTCCGTGCTGTAAAAAGTTTAGACAGCTGTAAACGATTGATGATATTTTTTTTAACTGCTCGCATGTCTAATATCAGTCTCTTAGAAATGTGTTTATCTGATTGAGGTATTTCCGAGAAATTCAACCTCTTAACTGACGTCAATGGTCTGTTCTCGAAAAAGTATTTCAATTGCAAACGAGCAGGGAACCTAAACAAGAAATAAAGCACAAAAGATGCATAAAAAATGCCACTTGCAGCTACATAAAAACAAAGAAACTATCAATTACGTGAAGGAACTCAGCACGAATGTCTAGACGCTATAAGGGAATTTCCCAAACACATCGTCATATACAAATTCAGCACCATGGGAACTGTAGCCAAAGGGTGTAAACAAGGCTGTGGCGTTTTTATTAGCGGAAATGCACTGAGTCGAGATTATTTTATCTGAAGAGTCGGTTAAGGAAAGAGAAGATTTACCAGCAAAGTTGCAAGGTAGGAAAGTAAGAAGTTTGCTTGCTTTACAAATCCCCTGGCAAAGCAGGAACCAAAAGTCGCAAAATCAACGAGACAGCCGAATTTGGTGTTGTTAAAAGACAACTCGAAGACTAAAGCATCTCTCGAGTTTTACGCTCGCCTCTGATTATGTCTGTAGAAATTATGTCTCTTTCGCGCAAACGATCAATTAAACATGAGCTCGTGAGAAGGGTCAGGACAGTTATTTGTCAGTCAAGCACATACTCAAGCTAAAAAACCGAAATAAACAAAATGCGGGTTTTCCCGGCCGCATCTTCTCTTTATCAGGAGGAACAGGGCCCTAGAGGAATATAGAAATCTCTTTAAACACGAAAAAGTACTCCAGTAATAACATGAATCTAATGTCTCTCTTAGTAAATCTTCGTTTATGCCGTCGCAAAGGCACGGTTTCCGACTTAAAACAACTAATCGGCGAGCGGTATTCATGTATTCTGTTCAATGCTTGCGACAACCGCATTTCAAGTTTTTCGACAATGACACGTAAATGCTATCATAGGTTTTTCTCTTCGGAGTAAATCAGGAAATTTATCCTTAATTAACCTCAACTTGACAAACTTCATTTGCAATTCAATCGCTGAAGCAGGAAATTAATTGAAACACATGTGTACTTTATAATTTCGCATAAAAATTTCATTTTCGTTCTTACCGACTGAACTTCAAAATTGTAGAATTCCGAATAGAAATTGTAAGAGAAACAGAGATTCCATTTGTCACAACAACAGTTGATTGCCAGTCGGAAAAACCCCTATTTAAACGATGATGCATAGAATTAATTATTCTTGTCTAGATAGTTCGATTGTGTGCATCCAAGCCTTTCAAAACTCGTCATTCCTCAAAAACTCAGATCTGTCAAATGTTTAAAAATTAAACCTTCGATAAGGTGGAAAAAGAAAATCCAATAAGAAACAATTTTTAAGAAAGTGTAAACCCTTGATGGTCGGTGAAAGGAAACCGAAAGTGATGACACTGCGGGAATTTTTGCTGACATGCAGCTGCAAGTTCTAAAGGCCGAACATATGAAATACAAAACCGAACAAACAAGATAGCCTTCTCGCATGGCACATCCTGATTGGTCCCACCAAATATCTTACATCGTCTACAACAATTGCTGAGGCTAAAATTAGTGTAAAGGGGAATGTCCCTATCGTTTCTGACCTTAAACAGCATACGTATTCAACTAATGCAGTCACGAGGCACACACTGTGTTCATAATATCTCCGGAGAAGGTTTGGATTTAATGCTTGGTTAACAGAATCGCTTGATTTAACCGCTTTAACAGAAGTTTGGAAAAGCAGGGTACGGAACTAACATAATCAGTGACTGAAATTAATCAATTGATATCACTATTCAGTTAGGAATGATCTTTCTTGTGGATTTTATTGACGAGCCTACAGTTCTAGCCCTGCTGACTCATTGTGTTCGTTATATCTGTTGTTAGATCCGTATCTTAATGTATCTAAGCGAGAACGCGACAGGAATTCCTTCAGAGCACCTTACCAGACTTACCATCAACTAGGTGAAAAAATGCAAAATCCCACGGCCGTCTTAATTGCATATTTTAATACAAAGTGTATTAGAGACATTTGCAGTATACATACAGACTCCAATTGAGCAATATTATACAATATGATGTGATAAGCGATAATTCGGCAATGGTATGTAAATGACTAATCGTTGTCTGTCCGCTGTCTAACGGCCAGGTATTGATTCAACTTCTCCTCGTCTTGCAGAGGGCCCATACATATTTGAGTGAATAACAAGGAAAAAGGGTTATGTATATTTTATCCTAAATCTCCTAGAAGGCACGCGAGGGGGGGCGGGTCCTTTCAGAAATGAGCTTATTGCTATTGGTGGTTTGTTTCGGGGTATCTCAGCGGCGAGATCACAATGTTTGTAAAGTGGTTTAATTCATTCAAGCTGAATCTGTTTTTTAATATAGGAAATAGAGAGTCGAAGTATTTCCTAACCCTTTGCCAATCTTCAAAATTACATCAACATGGCCTATCATTCTCTGCATAGACGAGCCAGACACCTGCCTAGTTAGAGGACCACAGAAGATGATGTCCACCTAATTCATGTACAATTCCCGGGCACTGATCCAAATGAACGATAAAGTTGAGTATGAAAAGCACCAAACACAAAAGCACCATGCTGACAGAATACCTGCGCACAACGCGATGGGCCTGACTTTCACGAAAATCTCATTGAAGCTGACTTTTAATACCACGCCTGCCGAAGCTGCAAATAACCTCTGCCAAAACGTTTTGGAAAGGGGAATATTTGGGTCGTCAGCGCCCATACATCTACCTCGGTCACTCGAATGACAGCAGCTTGCGAAAAAATCTTGTTACTTTATGTGCAGGCAACACATGAAGAAATCCACGAACTCTTATTTCAAAGTTTGGAGAATTTCTGATGAGAAAAACGGTGGCAAAGAGAGGTCCAGCAAAAATCGCCATGCTCTTTTCACCATTTACCGAAACTGTACGATTGGATGAAAAATGATTTTCAAAGTCGAAACCAGATGTGGACAAGGAGAGTTTTCCCCGCGCACACTTTCACCGCTGGATGTGGTTTCATGTCCTCAGAATTCGCTTCCGAAGTGCAAGACGTCTTAGGTCTTGATTACCAGCCTAGCGCCGCCCACATACGCTATCGAGGCCTAGAGGGCATCATTGTATTCTTAAAGAAGATCTGAGTCGGCAATTAAAGTGCAGTTCCACAAATCAATGCAAAAGTTCCTGGACCATGATGAGGAAAAGCTTACTGACGTTTTGAACATGCGTCAATGTTATCGGTATTTCACGCCCGTTCACCAATGGTTATCTTAAATCACGGAATATGATCATGTTGCTGGAAGAACGTGGTCTGTTTATGCCAGAGTCTTGAGGCCTTACAAAACGGCCTACCACGAGTTGCTGGAAGGCATAAACAAAAAAACTCTGAGTATTTCCTAATGTTAAAGGGGAAGTTTTCATCTTTTGCAAGAAAATCAAGACAACGGAATTGGGACGGTAGCACAAGGGAACTTAAGCGTTTACAGAAGCGCGAGCTGGAAGGAAATGGAGGAGGCTGGGTACACAAGAGTTCTTGTCCCCAAATCTCGCGAAGTATTTGCCTGGGGGTGATCCTTTCAACAAGTTGAACTATGGCGAGTGTTATTTCCATCCCACTGTCCGTGGCGTGACAAGGGAGAAGATTTTCATGCCGGCCAGGAAAGACAGTTTGTGGTGATGCGGAGCCAATGTTATCACCCAGGAGAGGTGCGTGTGTTGAAAATGAATCTGACAAAAGAGAAAGGGTAGCGAAGGAATCTGAAGGATTGTCTGGTGTTACCCGTCAAAGGCCGACCACCCCCATGCGTTATTTTGAATGTTTCGGATAGGTGACCTTAATGGAAAAAAATTCTTCGTCAGCTGGGAATCAAAACATCCTTTCCAAGTAGAAAAGAGCCAAACCCATGCAACATTCGCCCTCCGTTAAGGCTAAAATCTTCACAGCTGCGGCTCGTCTATCGGCTGACTTTCTCCAAAGTTACCTCGAAATTAAGAGAAACAACCCCAGCAAAGGGTGGAAGACCCGAAAGGAAATGGAGCGTTATGTTACCACATATTCTGATAAAATAACCAAAGAGATCCAACAGGCTTACATGCAATGTTGCAAAAAGACACATCGAGGCCTCTTCATCCCAAAATTCTCGACCACCTCTTGCAAGATGTTGTACCGAGCCACCATCCCTGGAAGAGGATCTTCAGGAATTTGCAGAGAGAGCTAAACAAGCATGGAGCCAGAAATACTATCAGGAAGGAAAGAGTACAGGTCTACCTTCATTGACCAACGAAATTACCGGAAAACAGTCTACAAGTTTAGCAGTAAGTTTGGAATTCATTCACTCGATGAAGAGGATGATTTCGAGGAGCGGCTGCTGTTTCCACTCGGAACACTAACACACTGTCCTCGACGACAGCATGCGAAAGTAGCTCAGGAGATCCCTGTCAGCGTGGTATTAGAAAATATGGCAACAAGCTGTGACGGAGAGCTAAGGAAATTTGTTCTTCGCATGCAGCATTGACAACAAGGAAGAGCATCGTGTAATTTTCAGAATAGCCCCGTTTATTGTTTTAGTAGCGTAATCATTACTGAGTTGACTACCACATTATACATTTTCTCTTTGCAAAACATTTGTGAGGAAAAAAAAAGGAATGCAGCGCTAGTAATCGAAAACTGTGATTTTTTTCTTCGTTGTTCCTACACAGATATAAACTTGTTGACTACGCTGACATCTTTGTGGATGGTCACTGCATACACCTTCGTTAGATAGTCACGGAACGGGTTTCTATTCGGCTTATTACCATCCAACCACACAATTAATGTCAAAGATATACTATACGTCTTTTTATTCTATCGTAAGTTATTAAAGACAATATACATAACAATTTTTTGCTTGGATATCTATAAACCCCTTCATCGTCGGACAAAACATCGATAAGCAATGTTCATATAATGAGTGTACAATTAAAACGAGTATTTCTGTGTATGTCCACCACTCTATTCAGGTTCATTCTCACCGAAATAAAGGTAGTAAAGTGTGTCAGTTATTTCGCTAGACAATAGCTAAATACCTTCAGTCTGACGTCCCCTTACAATATCTTGTTTCCTTCAACGGTAGAGTGCAGAGCGAAACTACACTGATTGCAGTGAACCAATTTGTTTTTTAAAGTGGGACCGAAAAACCGAAAGCAAAACTACGGGGGACTCCCCTGACTGCAGTAAGCATGGGACAGAATTTTCTAATATTTGGCTAAGGGCCACATTTTGTGGACCTCTCTCTTGGTGCCTTTAATATGTGAACATGTTGATGGGAAAACGTTAACGCCGCGATTGAAGCCATGCGAAGAGAACTGCCAAATTCTGTTAAAAAAAAAAAAAAACAAAAAAAAGAAAAAAAGAATACCGAACATGACATCCCGATTAAAAAAGGCGACCAGTTGTAAATAAACAAATTAATCGGTTAGGCGACGAACCATGAGACAGTTAGGCGGGGGGTGAGGGTGGATATTTTTCAAGTTGTATAATTGTTCTTCGGATAAACCTCTTGTGTGATTATTCCACGCTGTAAGAAGTTTTAGATATGTGTAAGCAATTGATGATTCCTTTTCCCTAACAGACTCGCATGTCTAACATCAGGTTCTCAGACGTGTTTGAATGATTTGTGGTATTTCCGAGACTCTGCCAAATTACAAGCAAGCAGGTATATTAAGCAGGAACTATAGCACGGAAAAAGTCTTATTAAAAAGAGTACTGCAACATGCCACTACCTAACAACAGTGAATTTTTTTTAACTGATGGAAGGAAACTCATGCTCGACGTACCTAGATGCTTGAACCCTTTAACTCCCAAGATCTGAATAGTCAATTCTCCCCTGCAGCCTACACACATGTTACTTTTAAATTATGTAACAAGAATTTGGTGTTAGATCAAGACAACAACTTTCTACTTGATGATGGTTGAGTATTCTCATTACCTGTTTGCTGGATAATGTATGGATATTATAGAGAGAAGTTAATCACTTCTGGGAGTTTTTTAGGGGTTAAAGAAATCTTACAAACACATCGTCATATCCAAATATAGCTCACGAGGAACCAGGACTAAAGGGTTATGAACCAGGCCGTGACGTTTTCGTTTGCGGAAATACACCGAGTCAATATTATATATCTGGAGAATCTGTTGAGGGGAAAGAAGATTTACCAACAAAGTTGCAAGGTAGGAAAGTAAGAAGTTGGCTTGCTTTACAAATCCACGGGCAAAGCAGGAACCAAAAAGTCGTAAAATCGACGAGACAGCCGAATTTGGTGTTATTAAAAGGCAACTCGAAGACTAGAGCAACTCTCGAGTTTTACGCTCGCCCCTGATTATGTATGTAAAAATTCAGTCTCTTTCGCTCAAACAAACAATCAAACATGAGCACAAAAGGGTAAGGACAGTTGAACCTGCTTAGATCAATATTTGTCAGTCTAGCACACACTCAAGCTTGCAACGAAGAAACCGAAATAAACAGATTACGAATTTATCCCGGCCGCGGCTTGTCTTTATCAGCAAGAACAGGGTCCTAAAGGAGTATTGAAATTTCTTTCATCACGAAAAAATTATCCAGTGATGACGTGAATCTAGTGCCTCTCTTAGAAAATATTCGTTTATGCCGTCGCAAAGCCATGGTATCCGACTTCAAATAACTAAATCGGCAGGCGGAAGTTTATATGTTGGAGTCATCGATTCATGAATTCTGTTCAACGCTTGCGACAACCGCAGTTCACATCTTTCGACAATTGAAACGTTAACGATATCATAGTGTTTTTCCTTCTGAGTGAAACAGGAAATTTATATGTAATTAAGCTTAGCTTGACGAACTTCATTTGCAATTTAACCACTGAAGCAAGTAATCAATTGAAACACATGTTTACTTTACACTTTCGCTTTAAAATTTCATTTTCGTTCGAACTGGTTGGATTTCAAAATTGTAGAATTCCGAATACAAATTGCAAGAGAGAGAGAGAGAGAGATATTTATTTGTCACAACAAGAGTTGATCACTTATCAGAAAAACCCTTATTTAAAAGATGATGTATAGAATTAATTAATCATGTCCTGTGAGAGTTCGATCGAGCGCATTTAACCCTGTTAGAATTCGTCATTCCTCAAAAATCATATTTGTTAAATGTTTAAGAGTTAAACCTTCGCTAGGATGAACAAGAAAATCCAATAAGAAACGATTTTTAAGCAAGCGTAATAGCTTGATAGTCGGTGAAGGAAACCGGAAGCAATAACACTGCAGGAATTTTTTCCTGACAATGACGCTGCAAATTCTGCAGGCCGAAGATATGAAATACACAGCCGGACAAACAAGTTAGCTTTCTTGCATGGTATATCCTGATTGGTTCCGCCAAATATCTTACAACGTTTAAAACCATGGGGTGCGCGCACTCCGTTTGTGTTACATTGTGGTAGGCGTTATTTTCAATATGGCGATGAAAGTGGCAGAAATTGGCAGATTTTGACTGAACATTCCGTAAAAGTTAGTTTTTAAAAGTTAGTTTTCTTTCACCATAGGTAAATGTTATTTGATTTATTCTGAATGTGTAAAAGTATTTTTTGTACGTATTTGTCGCGTATTCGATGGTTCTCAAGGACAAACGCAATCACTGTTTTTTTAGTATGTAACTTAAGACCGGTTTTCGAGAAGGTCGAATTGATGTATGTCGTAGTTTGAAGCCTTTCGAAGATTTGGATGGCCGCTTTGATCCTTCTTCAACAGCTCTGACCAAACGCTTTCAAATGCTTTCCAACGGTACATGTGTTCCTCGCATTTTAAGTGCTAGTGTTTGAGACCGATTATGGCCGAGAAAAGGCCCATCGTTGCGTTACTATTATATACTCAATTGTGTTGTAAATCTACTTTCCTAAGTAAAAGCAAATTAACTAATCGCGAGTGTTGTAATGTCAATCCATTATCTTGATCATTGAAAGAAGGATAGTTGAATTAGAGCAATGAATCTCTTCATTTGACCAATGAATAACTCTATAATGCACACGGCGACACATCGGGTAAGCCCGAAAGCAAAAGGCAGTCGATCGTTAAAAGGTGTTGATGGGCTTTTGCGACTCCTGCCATTCGCTTGCGCTTTTAAATCTTCGGAACTGAAAGCTTGGCTATTATTAAGATATATTTTAATGACTTTCGTTTTCGATGTGATAATAAGGGTTAATTTTAAGGTGTCATTTCCCCATCTGTATGTTCCTGCGGTTTGGCAAAGCCGGATAAGATTGTGTCACAAAAGATAATATTTTCGTGGGTGCGCGCTATTTTAATTGTTTTCGAGTATACTGTCTCTCCCGCAGAAAAAATTCCAGAGATCCGTTTCTTAAAACCCTATTCTAGATATTCTCTATTCTTTAAGCATATTTGAAACTCTATACGTTTCTCATTTAACGTTGAGCGTGACGAATTTGGCCTTAGGAGGCGTAAGGCTTCTCCTCTCACGAATCCCGTATTTAAGCTTTAAAGTCTATGACATGAAAAATAATCCGTGTATCAGAATGTCGCTGTCTCTTTGTAATGCGTTTGCATGTCGAGGGTCGACTCCCCGTTAAATAACTCGCGAATTTGACATCATTCACACAGCCTTCGGATTTGAGTGTAACTGTTACCAAATGAATAGATTCTTGAGCAAGGCTGCAGTTTGGATTCATTCTGAATCTCTTCAGTTGCTTCCTAACAACAAATTTGTCACAGAGGAATAATAGAAGTCGCTTTGATCCGCAAACACTTTTTAACTTTCGAATGAACGGCAACAGGCACTGAATCCCCATTACATTCCTCATTTAATAACGCTATCTCGCTGCCACCAAGGATGTTCACTCGACCGCGACATGATGCGAATGACTCGCTTTTCGTTTTACCACCATGATGCAACGCAATCAGAGTGCGCACAACCCCTGCTGAGTCAATAATATGCCTTCTTCCATGGTACATCCGCATTGGTTCTACCAAATATCTTGCAACGTTTACAACAATTGCTGATGCAAAAATTAGTATACAATACAATACAAACTTTATTAACACTCTATAGAGGGGGTTTTCGGTGTTAATCATCTAAAACTAAAATGAATAAGATAAAATTGGAATACAATCGCCATAAAATTACAATAAAATACGATGAAAATTACAATGTGTTACGGAGTTAAAAATTCACGCAAGAGTTTATTTCTTATTTCCTTTTAAAAATAAAAACAGATTCACATAACTGAAAAGTATCGTCCAGATCATTCAATAAAGAAACTGTCCGATATAAAAAGGTCCTTTGTCTTGTAGCGCTTTTAAAACATGGAACCTTAAGAAGGTGGGAATTTCGAGTGACGCGACCACTTACCACTATCCTTGCTTAAGGCAGTATTTTTACATTAATCACATGTACAGTAAAAGTTCCCATTGTAATGTATCTAAATTAAGTGACTATTACAAAATCGCACGTTCTTTCACCTCATTTAGCCTAAGAAAATGCATACAGTTATAGATATTGATCCCATCTTTTTATATCGTAAATATACTCGGACTTCGTCTACATTATTATGAAATCTAACGTCACAAAATCTAGCTTCTTTGCGTTACAAATGTCAATTTCTAATTAATGTTTAATCACAAAATAATCAAGTTTAGCATCACATATTTCTTTCCCGACACTTGCCTCTCTTCGCTTTAAGAAAAGCGAGGCAAGGTAAGGGGGCGTTAGACCAGACATGCTTTAGAATGCGAGTAAAGCATCGCGATAGTATAGCTGCGATTTGACTGAAAGCCAGCGTAAATCTATTAAGATTGGGGTTACGTTATCGAACTTCCTGGTGTTGCTGATGATTCGGCTGGCGAAGTTCTGTGCAGCTTGAAGCTTAGGTAGATGTGCAGTTGCTGCATTCAACTTCCGTATAGCATGAGCTGCCTGAAGGGGAATGTCACTGCCGTTTTTAACCTTAAGCGGTATGTAAATTAAACTAATGTACTCAAGAGGCACCTGAACTGAGTTCATAATAACTCTGGAGAAGGTTTGGATTTAAACGTGTGTACCTGGTGAATAGAAGTTTAGAAAAGTAGGGTAAGGGACAAAATAATCAGTTACTGAAATTAATCAATTACTATCATTATCGGTTTGGAATAATCTTTTTTGTAGATTTTATTGCCGAGCACTGATCAAGTTCCAGCCCTGTTGACTGATCGTGTTCCGCACATCTGTTTTACATCTATCTTAGTTCATCTCAATTAGAGCGCGACACGAATTCCTTTAGAGCACCTCACCAGACTTACTTCAACTGGATGAAAATGTAAAATCCCACGGCTTAATTTAAAATTTCAAAACAGGGTGTTTAAGTTAGTATACAAACATCGTCCAATTTAGCAATATTACATGATATGATAAATTGATAATTCCTCAATGGTATTGATATGAAGAATCGTTGTATAACGGGCCGGGTTTTGATTTAACTACTCCTCGTCTTGAAGAGGGCATACATACTTGAGTTAATAACAAGGAAAGACTATTATATTCTATGACACGCACGGCCCTTTCCTGAAATGAGCCTACTGTCTGAGTGTTTCGGGGTATCTCAGCGGCGCTCACAATGTTTGTAAGTGTATTCGTTCATTCAAGTTTTGAATCTTTTTCATTATAGGAAATAGAGTCGAAGATTTCCAAGCCCTGTCAGTCTATAAAATACATCAAATGGCCTTTAATTTCTGCATAGACGTGCCAGACGCTCCTAGGCTAGCAGAGACCACCAGAGATGATGCCCTCCTAATTCATGTACAATTCCATGGCAATGGTAAAAAGGACTATAACGTTGAGTATGAAAAGCTCAAAAGCACCATGCTGACAGAATACCTGAGACAACGTGATGGGCCTGACTTTCACGAAAATCTCATGAAGCTGACTTTTAATATCACGCCTGTCGAAGTTGCAAATAACTTCTGCCGAAGTGTTTTGGAAAGGGGGATATTTTGTCGTCAGCGCCCATACATCTACCTTGGTCACTCGGATGAGCAGCTTGCCAAAAAATCTTGTTACTTTATCGCAGCAACACATGAAGAAATCCACGACCTCTTGTCAAAGTTTGGAGACTTTTCTGGCGAGAAAAACGTGGCAAAGCGTGCCAGCAAAATCGCCATGCTCTTTTCACCATTAATAAAAACTGTCCACTTAGATGAAAATTATTTTAAGGTCGAACCAGATGTGACCGGTGGAGTTTTCCCCTCGCACACTTTCACCGATGGATGTGGTTTCATGTCTTTAAGATTCGCTTCCGAAGTGCAACAAGTCTTAGATCTTGACTACCAGCCTAGCGCCGTCCACGTACGCTATCGAGGCATCGAGGGCATGCTAATTCTTAAAGAAGATCTGAGTGGCATTAAAGTGCAGTTCCACAAATCAATGCAAAAGTTCCTGGACCCTGATGGAGAAAAGCCTGACGTTTTTAACATCGTCAATGTTATCGGTTATTCACGCCCATTCACCAATGGTTATCTTAACTCTCGAATGATCATGTTGCTGGAAGCACGTGGTGTTTCTGCAAAGAGTCTTGAGGCCTTACAAGATGACTACCATGAGTTGTTGGAAGGCATAAACAAAGGAACCTCTGACTCTGAGTACTTCCTAATGTTAAAGGGGGAAATTTATCATTTGCAAGAAATCCAAGACAAAGGAATTGACGGTCGCACAAAAAGGGAACTTAAGCGTTTACAGAAGCGCGAGCTGGAAGAAATGGAGAAAGCTACGTACACAAGAGTTCTTGTCCCCAAATCTCGCGAAGTATTTGCCGTGTGTGATCCTCTCAACAAGTTGAACTATGGTGAGTGCTACTTCAATCCCACTCTTCCTGGTAACAAGGCACGAGATTTTACTGCCGGCCAGAAGTTTGTAGTGATGCGAAGCCAATGTTATCATCCAGGAGATGTGCGTGTGTTGAAAATGACTGACAAAAGAGAAGGGTACGAGAAACTGAAGGATTGTCTGGTGTTGCCCGTCAAAGGCCCACGCCCCATGCGTTTGAATGTTTCGGAGGTGACCTGAGCGGAAAAAAATTCTTCGTCAGCTGGGATCAAAGCATCCTTCCGAGTGGAGAAGAGAAACCATGCAACTATTCGCCCTCCGTTAAAGCTACAATTTCCGCAGCTGTGGCTCACAGTGTCTCCAAAGTTACCTCGAAATTCAAGAGAACCAACCCAAGCAAAGGAGTGGAAGACAGAAAGGAAATAGAGCTGTATTTTGCCACATATTCTGATCAAATAAGCAAAGAGATCGAACAGGCATACTTGCAATGTGCAACGACATCGAGCCTCTCATCAAAAGAATTTCGACATCTCAGCAAGATGTTGTACCAAGTTACCATCCCTGGAGAGGATCTTCAGGATTTGCAGGAAGAGCTCAACAGCATAAAGCCTAAGATACCCTCAGGAAAGAGCACAGGTCTACCAATTGACCACGAGCCACAGCATGCATATGAAAATCCGGAGACAGAGCATGAGCTAAGCACAATCAGTGAACCGTCAAGAAGGCGAGTGAGCCTTACCGGAAGTCGGTCTACAAGTTTAGCGGCAAGTTTGGATTCATCACTCGATGAAGAGGATTTCGAGGAGCGGCAGTCACTCAGACACAACACAACGTCCGCGACGACTGCATGCGAAGGTAGCGCAGGAGATTCCTGTCACCGTGGTATTAAAATATGGCAAAAGATTGACGACAAAGCCAAGGAATTTGTTCACCGTATGCAGCGTGAAATGAGGAAGATCGTCGTGTAAATTTCAGGGAGAGTTAATGACGGCAGTTTTCGACATCCACTTCATTGGAGGTGGCTCATAATAGCCGTTTACTTGTTATAGCGACCCAATCATAACTACTCTTAACAATACATTATCATACCTTTTTTTCTTGCAAAACTATTTTTGAGAAAAAAGAAGTTGCGTTAGTGATCGAAACTATAATTTCCCAGCGTGTCCTATACAGATATGAACTTGCTGTGCTTACACCTTTGTTGGATGGTCACGCATACACCGTCGCTGAATGGTCACGCAACGGTTTCTACTCGGCCTATCATCATCTAACTATACAATTAACGTAAAAGATATACTCTGAACTGTTGAAAGTTTCCTTATTTTCTATCATAGGGTTTTAAAGACAGTATACATTGGAATTTCTTGCTGGATATTATAACCTCAGTCGTCGAAAAAATCGATAATAATGTCTTAAAATGAGAGTGCAATAAAACGAATATCTCTTTGTATGACAAAACATTAATTTAGACGAATGAGTTGGCCTTAGCGTTTGTAAGGATTCACCGTTTTCTCTTTAAAGCATTCGACTGTTGTTTTGATATTAAATTTTCCTGTCGTTACGGCTGGATTGAGCAAAAATTTCAAGAGGTTTTACTATATCAAAGTAAGGATCAGTAATGACACGCTGGAGCCGAAATTTGTCACGTCAGATGTCAGTGGTAAAGACATGCGTAGAAAACAAATCAACTTTGCTTTGAAATAGAACTACATTACTTAACGTCACAAAGGGTTACCCCAACAGTGATAGACATGACATAAATGAGACATCCACATAGATAGTCAGCGCTTTTGTTTCCAAAGTATAGCGTAGACTTGTCGGAGGAAACTTCGTAAGGATGCTAGATCTTTAAGTTCGACATGTGAGCCGAAAATAGAACACTGATATTTGTTAGGGGGATGTAGTAAATAAAAAGGCGTTGTTTTATTTTAAATAATTGTCAGCATTTATCAAAAGTATAATATTTAAATATAAATCATCAAACTTTGGCCGACTGCTCTAAAGTGTGTTCCTTTTTTTTAAATGAGCGGAAATTTCCAAGAGCGAGCGCTCCGTGGACGTCATAAGCAAAGGCTCCAGACACTAGCAGGACAAAATAGTGAGTGATAAAATCGATGATAAGCAAAGAACTTGAAAACTACCAAATGCCTAAACAGACGGGTTGACACCACAGTCTCGTACCCAGGCGCGGTCACGGCCGTGGACAACCTTATACAGGGAGCCTGGGGAACACCAAAAAGGAAGGTTTTGTTGTCGTTGACGTCATTTGGCTATAATAGATACCAAGTGAACTTGAACCTTTCACAAAGGACAGTTGGACAAAGGTCCCAGAAACTAAAAACATTACTGGGCTTTGACGATACGTCCATAGATGGTTAAGAGGACTTAAGATTTTTATGTAAGGTAAGAAATGAGGATAATCACACTGTAGGATTATTTGAAAAGTTCGCTGTCTAAGAAAAATTAAATAGAAGACTTACCAAGTTTTCGGTTCTCCTTAGAAATGTAATTTCAATTGCTGATCATCCACACGACATACCTGTTGGTTCATAGTTCACCTTTTGTTTGTCAGAGTTCTGTTGTGTTGCGATCGGGAGAATTTCGTCAGCGTAGATGAGTATTTTTTGGAAGGATCAGAATTTGTTAATATATTTTATCAATATTTCATATATGATTACAAAAAACGCGGTGGTACAGCAAACCGTGAGAGTGATGACAACGCAATTTTCTCGACAAAAGTACTTTGAAAACAATACATCGTTTATGAATCGTTAGGGAACGTATTTATCTGTACAAGCCGCCAAACATTTTCATAAAATATAAATGAATTCTCCCATTCAGAGAAAAATATTTACAATTTTAAAACTCTCGGCTAACTTCCTTTCGAAAGAGCAAAACGTTCGCTTTATTATCGTGTCAGAAGCGGACATAACACCAAATTTGTCAAACGTAAGCGTCTTATCACAGAGCCAGAAATTATTTATTCCGTTTGCACTGTTCCATTCGTCTCCTAAGTGTCTGATGATCATATGATTACTGTTCTTAAAACTTGTTTCGTTTTCATATTACATCTACAAGAGTATTAAAATAATTCTAATAATTTTTTCAAATTAATAGACCTTTGATTATAACCGATCCTCGTGATGGTCAACTGGAGTTTGTCTCTGTTGTGATTCAGTTCGTTGACAATGCAGCTTCCAGAACAATTGTCTAAGAACAAAGACAAACGACTCTAAGGCAAGTAATCATATTTTTTCAGATCACAACTGCAGTAAGTGAGCCAGATTACTGATAACGATGAAGTTAAAAATTCAGTTTCGATTGACATTTGATTAAGTCTATTATAAATTACGACTATTTGTGTTGAAATGCATAGGTAGAAAACGGTTCTTTGGAGCAAATCCTGCCACAAGTTTTTCCGGAATTTGCCCTTGACTCGACAATGATAAATGTTTAGATCGACTGATAGAAAATAAATGATAGTTGCGATGTTTTTTAAGTTTAAAAGATGAGAGATTACATCCGAGTAACCTATCAACTTCTCGGTCTTGTGATTCGCTCTCTTCCGTTTTAAATTAAATAATTTTCTTCAGTCATCTTTCTGTGAAGTGGATTACTGCGTATGTGTCACTAACATGGACAATTGCATTGAGTTAACAAATGTGGGTTACGTAATGATAGAATACCACATAGCTTCGCTCTGGTAAGACGTGGAAAATGCAGACCAGGTTGTTAGTATTTCTCGGTGATATAACGAAAGGTAGAAACAAATGGTTTGACGCCACAAAGCTAGATTATGCAGCCATGTTGAAGAGAACAGATCAAATTAAAGAAAATTATGCATTCGTGTTGGCAAAGAACAGATCAAATTCAGAAAGTTGCCTGCTGATCTGTCGATTTTAGCTTTGTTCAAACAAAACAAACAGGCAATAACAGGCCCATGTCGGGACGAGATTAACGAAAGCCTGAGAGGTTTAACTTGGCTTATAGATCATGAACTTAAACCTTTTGAGACAAATCTTCAACATTTATAAAACGTGACAGTGGAAACATCGTTCTTCCGAAAAAAATTTTTTTATCTCTGTTTATTTTAGCTCGGAAGCGTGTTGTGCATATGACCACTCATCCATTTTCGTGCCATTTTGTTATCATCACTTGTTGCGTGATGTTCATGGCTTATATAACACGAAAACTTTATTTTCGTGTTACTTTTTAAAGTATTTCGAAAATTTATTTGGTTTAAAAATTGAAAGTTTGCCCTGATTTTGATGCAATAGGCAACGAAGTGGTTCAAGGTTTGGGGAATTGATTTTATAACTGTAAGGTAAAACATCACTCTTCTTACGATGAGGTTAAAAGATTCCGGCTGACGAATGAAATGAGTGCGTGAAATCTGGTACACATCCTCTCTCTAAAGCGTGCTATGCACATGATTTCCCCAAGCTTCTTTGTTTACCAAATTGGCAATGGGAAATTTTGGATAGTTCGACTTGAAATAATCCCTCGCTCCAAGAGATCGGATTTTTATCTACGAGTCATCTGTACTGACAGAAAAAAAACGCAATCGAAAAGTTTCAGTTTTGATGTCCTCATACATATTTTTTCCTCAAACAGTAGCCTGCAGGCGTCTTATGAGTGCGAGCTAACGTTATAAGATCGCGATCGTTTATCCGACCGGCTATGTTTGATTTGCAGTTAGAGTGGACGGTGGGGGTAGGGGGCGGGGGAAAGGGCTTCCCCCACCCCTACCGCCCTCTTTATTTTTGACTGTGGACCGCCCCTTTGGTACAAATTTATTTCTCTCCCCAGCCTTTCGCTTTCATTAGAACTAAAGATGGCGGCTATATTTTTCGTTATGAAATTACTAAGCACTCCCTCGCCAAAAGTACGCCTGCTCTGCAGGCTACTCAAACAATTGCGTCCTTTTCGCACCTATACCAATATCAGTAGGCATATTCTTTGCATCGTTCTTCATAATCAAGTTTAACCTACCGGTACACACAACTTACTGCTCAAACATCAAGTAGGTGTTATGGCGAGGACAATCATTTTCAAACTTAAGAATAAACTTCGGCTCAATAGAGTCTCAAGAAGCATCGAAACACTACAATATCGCTAAAAAAAAATATTGACATATTTCACTGGTCCTAATTCGGCCAACCAAGGGCAAATTTGAGACAAACTGGAAGCTACTAATAAAGTAATTTGGTTTTATCAACTGAGTTGATACTGTAAGTTGACCACTATAAACGGAATATTTAAACGTGGCATTTCAAGCGTTAGCCCTCGGCAGTCGTCATTTGCTCTGACGAAAGGCTAACGCTCCAAACGTCAGTTTTAGAAACTCCTTACAGTGGTCAATTTACATTACCAAGTCAGCTGATTAAACCAAATTATCTTGTAATACCCCAACGACGCAGTAACACAGTTCCTTTAGAAACTTATCCCTTAAAAAGAGAAAGTAGAACAGGGTAGAAAGTTTAGAAAATTGAGTTTAAATGACGTTTGAGTGCTACAATTTATTGCAAGAGCAGCAAACACTGGTTTGGAGGAAAGGTTTCAGCTCAACTGAAATTAAGGGAGTATTCACGCTCACTGCCGCGTTCGAGACACAATATTGCTACATTATATCAGTCGCATGTTTAAAACATAGAATTTCGCTGGTTTCTGAGATCGTCAAATAATATATTTTGACAGGCAAGAATGTTATGAGATGGTATTTGGCACGTATTCCTGCAGTCCAGATTCATCGTATAAAATGTTGAAAATCTCAGCTTTCCTCAGCTTTATTTTTAAATCTTCGGTAACTTTTTCATGGTTTTTTCATTAAAAGTATAATTAATTATAAAAATTCATTAAGAAAAAGAAGGTCACGCAAGCTACCAAATAAAAGGGGAATCCTCCAGGTACTTTTGTCTGTTTTGAGTAATTTTTATTATAGTTCCGGCGCTTTTTAGTAACTTTTTCTCGACCTGCGCTTTTTCAATTTCAACTGGAATACTTCCTCTCAAAAACCGAGGTTTTCTTCTGTTCTTCCTGTGGCTCTCGACTCTATCACCGCCGGGAGTTTCTTTTGCGATCTCTAGATATGAAAATTCTTTATTCGCGTATCCTAAGCCAGCGTCTTCTATAGATAATTTTTTTTCATTAAGGAAGCTCTTAGAACCTTTTCAGGAGGACAAAATGAAATTTGCTCGAGCGAAAGAACAGACCACTACGCCCAGTTACATCAAATCATGAGGACGCTGTTTCATAAACGTCAACATCAACAGAAATGCAAGTTCCTATTGGACAAAGCAAAACCTGTTCTAAGTCACTGAATAATTTCAGGATCCCACAGGTGGATTGGCAGTTTAACAAAAAACCAATTTACAGTTGAACGCTAATTGTAGATATGATCTTACGTGAAACATGCAGTTTTACGGTTTAATGAACAAAACAGCAGGTACTAGTTATTACTGACATGCGGGGAATTCCATAGGTTCGATTGAAACCCCATAATTACCAGTTCGCTAGAGGTGTACATTTTTATTTTGGCGATAAAGTTTCGAAGTTTCGCATTTCTGAGGAGCAAAACTGGATAACAGACCCCTTCTGTGTTCGTGGTTGGCCAGGTTCCAATTTGCCTTGCCCTTTTGCTGACAGGCTTCTAATAAATATTAACGATTTCAATGAGTCTTTGCATAACCTTAATTGAGTGCTGGTATGTTTTTTCACAGGGAACGAAGACAAGACTACGTCCGGTCCAACCTGAATAATCTGATGGCTTTCCACCGGTGCATAGACTTGTCAGATGTTAATGTCCCCTTAAAAGGCCACCAAGCCGAAGCGCACATACTGCACGTCAAATTTCATGGGATCGATCGAGACGATTACAAAGTTGAGTATGAAAAGCTCGAAAGCACTTTGCTGACAGAGTACTTGAAACAACGCGATGGGCCCGACTTTCATCAAAAACTTATGAAATTGACGTTTAATATTACACCAGTCGATGAAGCGAATGCCTTCTGCCAAAGCGTGCTAGAAAGAGGGATTTTTTGTCGTCAAAGCTCGTACTTCTTCCTGGGTCACTCGGATAAACAGCTAAAAGAAAAATCGTGTTACATGATGAAAGCTTCTAATGAAGAAATTCATGAGCTCTTGTCAAAGTTTGGCAATTTTTGGGAGGAGAAAAACTTAGCAAAGCGGGCTAGAAAAATCGGCATGCTCTTCTCAAAGTTGAACAGAACCATGCCATTGAGAGCAGACGAGTACACAGTCGAGCCAGATAAAAAGGGTGGAGTAGTTAGGTCGTACACTTTCACCGATGGATGTGGTTTCATGTCTCCAAACTTTGCTTCAGAACTTCAACAAATCTTTGAACTGAATTACAAGCCGAGCGCCGTCCACATACGATATCGAGGAATCGAAGGCGTGCTGTGTCTCAAAGATGATTTGACAGAAGTTAAGGTGCAGTTTCACAAATCAATGCAGAGGTTCTTCACACCAGACGAGAATATGCCTCACACGTTCAACTTCATCGATGTCGTGGATCACTCGCGTCCCTACGTTAATGGTTACCTTAATTCTCGAATGGTCATGTTGCTGGCAGAACGTGGTGTGTTCCCAGAGAATCTGGAAGATTTACAAGATGGCTTCCATGAACTAGTGGAAAACATGTGCAAAGAAACCGCAGAATACTTCCTTTCCTTCAAAGGAGAATTTCGACTTCTGCGGGAAATTCAAGAGAATGGAATCGACAGTGGTGTGAGAAATCGCCTGAAATTGTTACAAAAGCAAGAGCTAGACGAGATGGGAATGGCTGCCTACACAAGAGTACTTGTTCCCAAATCCCGCGTGGTGTTTGCAGTGAGCGATCCTCTACATAAGCTGAAGTACGGTGAATGTTATTTCAACCCTACTACCCCGAGTGAAGAAGCAAGGAATTTCCCTAACGGCCAAAAGTTTTTGGTGACGCGCAGTCCGTGCTACGTCCCAGGGGATTTGCGCGTGTTGAAATTGACGAATGATCGCGAAGGGTACGAGAACTTGAAGGACTGCCTGGTGCTGCCCGCCAGAGGTCCACGTCCTCATGCCTTTGAATGTTCCGGCGGCGACTTGAGTGGAGAGAAGTTCTTCGTTTGCTGGGATAAGAAAATCATTCCAAGTGGGAACGAGAAACCATGCGACTACTCGCCCACAAAGGGAGCTACAATTCGTCGAACTTCGTCTAAATCGCTCGCAAAGGTAACTGAGAAATTCAAGAAAAATGACAATGGCAAAGAGGTGAAACATCGTGAAGAAATGATGCAGTACTTTGCTACATACTCTGATGAAACACAGATTAAGATTGAACGAGAATACATGAAATATGCTACTGGCAATGGCCCATCATCGAAAGAATGCCGACACCTTAGTAAGATGTTATACCAAGCCACCAATTTCACCAAAGATGCAAATGATCTCGAAAAGCAACTTGAAGAAACGGAACAACCAACAAGTTCGGAATTGCCCTCGAATTCACTACCTAACAGGCTATCGTGCGTGTTTGCCATTAGCGAGAAAGAATCTGTGAATGAAATAATGAGGAGAATCGACAGTAAAGCAAAAGAGTTCTTCGAGCGAATGCAATTTGAAACAAAGAAGAGCGAAGCTTAGGCCCCAGTGAGGAGGAGAGCAGTAGCTTTTTATACCACCTTTTGATATCTAGCGGTCTGAGTGGAACAAAAAAGATAAAAACTTTAAAAACCCAAAGTTGGGAATGTGCGTTACCTCATAGAACATCACTTTACAAAACACTTTTTGGAAGTTTAGATACTTTTTGCTTTCCCGCCTTCTGACGCTTGGTTCACAAGAACTCCTGACATCCAGCACAGCTTAAACATGGAGTGATAATAGTTAGTTTATAGATTGAAAATCGACAACAGGCAAACTCTTAGGTAATATTTCTTATGAAAACGAAACTTCATCTCGCAATCACTTATCATAATTGTTACCTTTCTGTACATACCAGTTACGATATTTGGAAAAGAGTGTGTACGAGAGTATTCCTGTTGATAATTTTCCACATATAATTTTTATTTATACAAGATTCATCACCAAGGGCGAACTCCCTTTCCCTTTTTTGAAGCATATTCGTTGTTTTGAATCATATGCTAATATAGGACTATTTTGGAATTTGCTTTAGATTTTGTATAGTTTTTATCGGCTAAACTGAAAGACTTTTTCAACTCGATTTTTTTTGTCCTTTTACTTTCGTATTTAGTATCATCGGTGAAAAGTGCATGTATAAATAAGAGACTTGTGTTAATTTTTATTGGCTCTGAGTGCGCCGATTAATCGTACAGCTGGAGCCTGTTGTGTTTTGTGTTATCGCCCTAGCAGGTGTTTTCTGGTTGTCACGCTTATTTTCACGTAACTTTTAAAATAAAAGGCTAGCGTGACGTCTTTGTAAAGCAAGCGAGTGATATTGGAGTGTATAACCCTTTTCAATATTAAATTCATTGCAATGTAGAAAAAAAATGTTACGTATAGCCATGTTATCTTTATCAATTGCTTTGCAAAGCTGGTATTATTGTAAAATTGAAAACTAAATAAGCATTTAAGTGATGTTATTGCCTTAATTCGTGAACTAGGTAAGGAAACAAATAATCCGATTTCAAAGTTATATGCGGGCGGTGGGAACTGAGCATAATCATAACAGCATGTAAACCTGAACAACGCTTGAATTAAACAGTTTTTGATGAGACGTACAGTGGTAACTGGTGTTAATGGCGAAGTCGCGAAGATTCGACCGCGCTTTTCACGGTGCCTCTTTTGCCTCAACCCTCCCCATGCAAGACAAATGAAGTCCATAGAAAAAAACTTCCTGGCTGAAAACGGTGAATCTTTTGTCAAGATAAATTCCAAGCATCACATTTCAAAGCATCACATTGCCAGAAAAAGAGAGAATAACAAGTTATCGAACTTCAAAATGAAAACGAATTAATCAGTGGGGAGTTTTGGGATCGGAACACTGAAGAAAGTCCATTTAAAATAAGGATGGCGACTACTTTGAAAGAAGGAAAGCCTAGAGCAGAACAGAACAGATCAGTTCGTGAAAACTGCTATCAGTTGAGGTTTACCTTAGTTTGACTCATTTGTGCTAAAGTTGAACTTCAAATTTTCAATCGATAGTGAACAAAAATCTTGGCAGCGAAATCCTTGTTTGCGTTAATCAGCCCGAGTGGTTGTGTTCTAATCGTACTTCGTGATCTCTATTGTTTACGACCTTCAATTCTTGTGGGATCTGAAACACATTAATAAAATATAAGACTGAATAAGTCTGCTAACTTATACTTTCAGTATTTAACATATTTTAACATTTCCGAATAAATATTTCTTTTCTGAACGTGGAGAAATTGCTAAGATAAACAGTAGACACAAAAGTGAGAAGCAATGAGAAACTTCCCACCTCTAAATACACAGAGATCGCAGACTTTCCACGGCCAAAATTATAATAGAACACTGTTTGCATTAAAAACAGATCTAAGTTTTTCACTGTTCAGACAAGGTGGTGTTTTAATCGGAGACGGTCACCATGACACATGTGCGAGGGGTTTTTATTGGGGCAAATTTGCAATTCTCAGAAAACGGCCGGAAGTTAAAAAGACTTCTGAGAAGATTTTGAATGCTCCAATGATCTGCACGCAATTAGTACGTTACTCTATGCATGTCCACTTTGGTATCAGGTATATGCCGAGCTACTATCCACAAAATATTGCTCTGAAAGTTAGCTGGGAACTAAACTAGCTGAAAATTTGGGAAAGTCTACCGGCGAGAAAGATCCCGAAGGGCAGGTAAGGAAAAATTAAAGCGGATTCGCATGGGAATATCCGGAAATAAATGTCTGAATTTCGTAACTAGGAGATTTTGCTTTTAAGGTTCGAAATGCCATCCATCACTAACTCACGGCGGAAGAAAATCATCGGAAAACTATAAAATTGTTTTTAAATGACAAAGCACGGCTACTATCATCAAAATTGTTCGACGAAGTAGTTTGTCACAATCAGCAACATCTACGAAATGACATGTGACGAACAACTGAAGCGGATGTTTGAGCAGTTCAGTCACAACACAAGGACAAAATTGTTGACTTAGTGGAGCTGATACAAAAAGAAAATCGCTCGTCAAAATAAATTACAAGGCTTTTGTGAAACATCATATCGGACAGCAACACCGGAATACGAAAAAGCGGAAATCGAAAGAGGAAAATTGTTGCAGTGGACGAACCAAAGATGAAACCTAACATCTTTCAGTGATCACATTTTGAACGCCGAGCTACAATCGTCGAACAAACTACCTCTATTCCGTTCTGTAAATTTGTACTAGTTTTGTCAAAATTAGCTGTTGAGTTCTGCGTTAAACCTCATTTACAATTTTCGCTGACATGTTAGTTTACATTTTGCCTCTTCTGCATAAATCAGACAACAACAAGAAGTATACACCAGCAAACCCTGCAGGGGAGGGGAAGGGGAGGAAAACTCCTTTATCTGGCGCTAACTGCAGTGTGTGTCGCCAGACAGGACCGAACAGGGAATTGTTTTGGGGCCTTGAGCCTTAAACAGGGAATTAAATTTTTTTGATTTACCGGCGTCTTGAAAGGCCGTCTTTAGAGATGAAAGAAAAGAAAGAAAGAAGGGAGTTGAAAGTAGTTCCAAGTTCTTCGTTCGACTGCATGTACGTGTTAGTATCTTTCCTTTAGGCAAAAAATCACAAGGACGGATTGACATGTAGCGAATTGATGAACTATTTCACAACAATTCTGCGGCCTACTTGGAGCAAGAATAAGCGAGATGCTAGCCTCACTTAGCGAAAGTAGCGCATGAAAGCCTAATAATTGCGATCTTCTTTAAAATCAAAACATGACCAAGCTGTCCAGTCTTTTTGACATACTTTGCGACATGGGACTACAAGTTCCCGGACAGACCTGAAAAATAGAGGAAATGATCATAAATTCTTATTCTTCCGCTAGAAAATCCAAACGATGGACCCATACGGTATACCAGATGATATGATAACAATACCTCCTAAAGACCACTTACAAACGGTCAAATACGTGAAACACTTTGACATACAAGGAAATCGGGTGCGACCGCCTATGAAGTACAACAAGATGGAAGGTGGCAACCTTTTCCTGGAATACCTCATGTCTGTGCAAGGTCCACAAGTGGTTGACAGGCTAATGACAGTAGGCTTTCGTCCTGAAAGAGGGGCGGAAACTGACTGCTCAGAAAGGATCCTAAAAAGAGGCATTCTTTTTAGCGGCGAGGTTTATCGATTCCTCGGCCATTCCAACTCTCAACTTAAGGAGAGAACTTGTTTTCTAATGAACGACACGGATGAGCACATTTACGAGCTGCTCGCGGAGTTTGGCAAGTTTTCCCAGATCAAATCAACCGCCAAGCGTGCAAAGAGAATTGGACTGTTATTTTCCTCTTTCAATCAAAGCATAACTCTGGAAGAACACCAGTACGATGTTGTCAACGACATCGAGCGCGGAAATTATATTTTTACCGATGGATGTGGTTTTATGTCAGATTCATTCGCGCAAGAAATACAAGATGTACAACACCTTGAAAGCAAACCTTGTGTGGTACAAGTCAGGTACCAAGGCTTTAAAGGTGTCTTGCTCCTCAATTCCCAGCTAACCGGTGGCGTAAAGGTACAGTTTCGTACGTCCATGAGGAAATTTGCTATTCCGGATGAGCAGATGCGCCGAACTTGTACCACGTTTGGTGTCGTAAAGTGTTCCCGGCCATACACCATTGGCTACCTTAACAAGCAGATTACGATGCTGTTGGCGGACAGCGGAGTTAAGCACAGCTACCTAACTGGGCTGCAGAATGATTATCACGCATTGCTCAGAGAGGTCTTGGGCAGTGAACAAACCGCCGAGTTCTACCTGCGTATCAAAGGTGAGCACAAATTTCTCAATTGGTTGCACGACGATGGTTTGAAAAGTGACAGCTTACAAAGGGAACTCAAAAGTCTTCGTAATAAGGAAATTCGCAAAATGCAGAAAGAATCCCCTAAGGATGGAAACGACGACACCAGTCAAACAAATGGTTCAAAATGTAAGCTGAGGGTTCTTGTTCCAAATTCAAGGGTAGTGTTCGGTACATGCGATCCATTTGACGACCTTGAGTACGGCCAGTGCGTTTTTCAACCAACTCTTTATGACGAGGTGCAAATTGCAGAGTTTCAAGCGGCTCAAGAAGTGATTATTGTTCGGAATCCCTGTTATCATCCAGGTGACATCCGTGTATTGAAACTCGTGAAAAACCTCCGAAAATACGAGTATCTCAGCGATTGCATCGTGTTCCCTACAAGAGGGAGCCGACCGCACGCCGACGAATCTTCAGGAGGGGATCTTGATGGCGATGAATTCTTCGTGAGTTGGGATCAGGATCTGATTCCTCCATGGCGCAGTGCTCCCTTTGAATACTCGTGTAACAGTCCACTCGTCGCGATTCCAAACGCGGTTAAAGGCTACTTGAATCAGTTTACTAGTTACTTAAGAGATTTCATTACCAGCTGGGCACACCATTACATGCCATCATTGTTTGGCTCAGTAGAGCACGCCGAGAAAGCTAAAAAAGAGAAAGAGCGAAGACACATGCTCGAATACTTCACGTCTTTCAACAATGATCTGGTTGCAAGAGTTGACGCCGTCTTCATGAAGTATGCTGCTCTGTACGGACCGTCATGTTGCGAATGCGTTTATTTGACCAGGTACACATTTGTTTCGGTTAACTTCCGGTTTCATTTAGACAAGTCAAGAGAATATCGATTGAGTTGATATTCTCTTAAACAAGTAGAATGTAAAGTTAAGTCACTAATGGTATGTAAGAAAAACTAAACAAGAGTTCATAATAGTGCGCATCATCATATCATAACACCTCTGAATCTCTTCCTTGGCGGATCACGCCAAGGACGCCGGCATAGCTCTTTGACTGAAAAAAATCTAAACGTCTTGCAAAAAAAAAAAAAAAGAAGAAAATTAAGACAAGTAAACGTCATTAAAAAAGTAAGAACCCAGAGGGTAGTATTTTACGGCATTTCACAAAATCTTAAAAACACCTGTTCTTCATCGACAGATTTTTCTCAGACGCCGTTGACATGTTGGCGGAGAAGGACGTAGTGCTCGCCAAGGTTCGGGAATTGAATCGCGACTATCCCCGTGGATTTTTCCAGGATGCATCCGCACGACAACCGGATTTCTTTAGACGCATCCTGATCCGAATGAAAATGCGGAAACCACCATTCCAACCAGGAGATGACGTGTGGACGCGCATGGAAGAGAAAACGCGATCATTTGTGGAGGAAATGTCGGGACGACACTAGTATCGAGTTGCCCGAGTATGTTTACATATCTTGTCAAGCAGGAGCCCGATAATTCTGCCTTAAGTCTTCATACGATGTTGACCATGTGAAAAGTACACATTTGGAAATTTTCTGTTCCCCAACAGAAAGTTTTCGTGTCCGGAGACTATGAACAGCATTTTGTCAAAATCGGAGTTCCTTGCTCTCGCATCAACTCATCAGACATATGTTTCGCACGCTCGTTAAATCCAATTTTTTTTTGCAAATATCTATTTTTACAAAGAGTAGGTGAAAATTAACAGTAATTGATTGAATGATTAAGTTCCCCTGTGATACAGTGTTACTTTTACAATCATTCCATATTCTGTTCTTTTTCGTTTTTTATTAGCTCTGTATGTATCCCATATATTATTGAAAAAGCATCAACTGTGTTATACTTACGGAAGTAAAGATTTCCAAAGATCCACGGTTGAAAGAGGAAATTCTGACAGTTTTCGGATAAACATTCTTTCTGCCGACGGTTTAACTACCTCGCCTGAAAATACGACGGTGGAAAATAAACAGAAGAGTGAAAACGTGGCAATCTAATCCGTAATGGTTAACTTGTACATTTTTAAATTCTCGCATTTTACTGACAAAGGTGCCGATGAGAGTTCATATATTAACCCTTTACACCCTAACATCCAAATGCATATTCTCCACAGTGTTCTGTATACATTTCCTAAGGAACTGACAAGAGAATTTGTTTAACAATCGAGAGCCTCTTTAGTTGTTGATCATTTTCTTTATTCCCATGACCTTAATGTTTGATCCAGGAGTGACACCGTAAGGAGAAGTTAGATGTAGAGTAACTCTTGGGGGTTAAAGAGTTGAGCTAAATGATACACTCATTCTGATTGGTTCTTTATCTTACTGATTCTGGATCATTGTTAACAACATTTTGCTTCATTAGCATGTAAAACAAATAGATTCTATGTTGCAGTGCTTCTGTTAAGTAATGGATTACAGATCACTTTAGTGAGACACTCGGTTGCGCCTTGTGTTTTTTTTTTTTTTAAGGGACAATATGTAACTCATTGTAGTACAACAGTAACACGGAATCTATTTGATAAGTACGCAATGGAAAATTTTAAACGATCTGTAAACCTAGCCATCGTGAGATTATTTGTGGTAGAAAAAAGAAAACCCTGAACGTCTTTTCTGCGGGAAGGGTAAAACCATCTGGTTAACTCGACTTCAAAACAAAGAGTAAGCAAGACATTTACTACTACCAAAATTTTAATTTTTTGTCATCTTTTTTTCAGTGGTGAGTGGAAATTTTTTAACTAGCTAGGGATAGGAGGGTTTCTATTTTTCTTTTCAGCCTGTTTGATTGAAATTTTACATGAACAGTAAGAAGAAATCCGATCTTCAGAAATCAGTCTGTCCTGTTTCGCCAATGTATAACTTATTGCAATAAGTGCAAGTTATGCAGTAAATAACTTGGCGGAGGCACACGTAAAGTGATCAGTAATCGTAATGGATCTCAGATGGATCTCTTAATGGAGATCCATTAAGATCACTGATCACTTTACGTGTACCTTCGCCAAGTTATTTACTGCATAACTTGCACTTATTGCAATAAGTTATACATTGGCGAAACAGGAAGACGACTAGGTGACCGATTCCGAAAACACCTTCGCGACGTGGAAAGAAATGACAAGGACGCATCTAAACCAGTCGCTAGACACTTTAATCTCCCTAATCATTCTAAACAGCATATGGCAGTTTGCGGCCTTTCCTTACATCTAGGCAGTTCGGAAAGCCGCATAACACTTGAAGAAAAATTTATCTACCAAATAGGCACCCTTAATCCCCACGGAATCAACGAGCGCTTTTCATTCAACTAATTTATTCCTGTCTTCTCGTCACCATATTCCCACCAATAGCGTATCTCCACTTTCTGTATATAAACCCACACACAACCCACAATTCCTCCAATCGCTCTGACGACGGGCTAATGCTCGAAACGTCAGCTTTTTTTACCCTTTACGATGGCCAATTTACGTTTTCAACTCAGTTATTAACAGTAAATTACCTGCTATACTCTCCCACCGACGCAGCACCACAGTTTCTTTAGAAACTTACCCCCTTTATTCATTTGATAAAAACATTAGCCTAGAGATAAGATCTAATCTCCGAGTCTTACGAATCTCTTGAGAGGAAAATGGACCGAGAATGAACTGGGACCGAAACAGATTTCTTAGAAAATGGCCGGAAGTTGACTCGCGGGGCTTCAGAACAAATCAGTGAATGATCTCAACGATCATCTGATAGTTTTGACGAACATCGCCTGAGCTTTTTTCGGAAATATTTCTTAAAGCTTATGAGGAACTTTTCTTCAAAGAAATATTACAGAGGTGAGTCAAATGAATTCAACCAATAACGGATATACTTTATAAATACAAATGAATTAGTGGGATGTCGAAAATTAAACGTACATATGTGATTGTTTTTGTCTGCCTCGCCTGACACGAATTGTTCAAAAAGGCGAAGGCAGCACAGTTTTGAAATTACTCTGTCGATGAAGCAGGACAAGCTACACATTTACCTTCAGCGTAAACAATTTTACACGAGAAGGCACATGATGTCATTCTACAGACAAAGAAAAGCCGTTTTGTTTACGTATTTAAATTGAAGTCAATAACCGGCCAAATAAAACTGTGTTGGCCAAAAATTGCGAATTTCTAAAACCATTGACTCCGGTGTAAACTCGAATGAAGACCATTGTGAGTCTTCACAAACTGAATGAAAATATTTTGGTTTCTGAAACGTAGCCATTTTAAATTTGAAGAGGTCTGTATTTAGCAATCGAATTGAATTTCAAGTCAGAGAATACTGTGCTTGACGATCGGACTGTTAAGATCATATCGGTCTGACGTTTCACAAGAAAAAAATATTACAAAATACTTTTTTTCAATCGACCAATTGCTAAAGTGGAGTTGACAACCGAACCGATAGCAGTAGTGAGGGGTTAAAGATTATCCCCGACTCTGATCGAGTTTTACAAAAAATATTAATCGTCACATGATTCAGTGGTAACCACGCTATTCAAGCAAAATTGTAGTGGTGGACTAATTTATATCGCTGTTTCTGCAAATAAATAAGACCTGTCTTTACTTACGGATTATGGCCTCACGGACAAAGTCGTGAAATTATCATGGAAGCATCACGGGTACATCCCGTTTGACACGATTCGGGGATATTCAAGAGTAACATGTGTTTTCCCTTTCGCAAACGCTTGTTCGATAATAATAGCGCGACGATCAAAACCGCGTTTTCATATTGCGCTGAAATCTGTGTTTATCATAAATAAGGGAATAACATGACTTTTTTCGGGAATATTGTTTATTTGCGCCCTTGTAGTGTCGCAAATGACACTACAAGGGCGCGAATAAACAATATTCCCGAAAAAAGTCATATCATTATTATCAATAAACAAGGCCAAATGATATCAAGAATGCGAGTTTTAATAATACAAGCTAAGTGAATGACGAATTCAAAGTCACTTCAAATCATCATGTAAGTGTTGATTGAACAAGCTATTAAAGAATCAACTCAGTCCAGTGAACTTATTGAAAATTACCGGAAAAATGCTTAAAATCGTCTATAAATAATAGGCATATCACAAAGTTAACCTTAAAATGATCCATCGGATGATGAAGCAAGAACCAATCAGCTGTAGGGCTGATAATGCATTAGCAGCCCGCTGTCAGTCTTTTGCGGCCCGCTGAGCGTGTGTTTTGAAGAGGCCGATTTTTCTATTTGGCCGCGTATATTGATAATAATAGGCAGTAATGATGGTCCTTATTTCACAGTGACTTTCGCGCGACAAGATCTTCAACATTTTGTGACGATATATATATATATATATAATTTTTTTTCATTCTTGAGAGCTTCTTAGTGAGTTCATTCAAAAGTTGAGAATAAAAATAGCTCTAGTCGTGCATGAACCATTACGCGACCAGTATTTCGCCAAAACCCAAACAGTGCAGGGAATATTACTTATTTTTTTATTTAAGTGACAAGGCTATGTAGCTATTAAACATAATTTTTCCGTAATTCTTTTCAGAAAACAATCAGGATGGAGCCCTACTGTATACCACCCGAGATGATAACAACTCCTCCCGAAGACCACTTAAAAAAGGCCATATACGTGAAACACTTTAACATACACGGCGGTCGGGTGCGACCGCCAATGAGGTACAACAAAGTGGGAGGAGGTAACCTTTTCCTAGAATACCTGATGTCTGTGCAAGGTCCGCAAGGAGTCGACAGACTAATGACAGTGGGTTTTCGTCCTGAAAGAGGCAGAGACGAAGACTTCTCGGAAAGCATCTTAAAAAGAAATATTCTTTTTAGTGGCGAGATCTACCGCTTCCTGGGCCACTCCAACTCTCAACTTAAGGAGAGAACTTGTTTTCTATTGAATGACTCGGATGAAGGCATTTACGAGCTGCTTGCGCAGTTTGGCGAGTTTTCCCAAATCAAGACAACCGCTAAGCGCGCCAAGAGAATTGGGCTTTTGTTCTCGTCGTTCGACCAAAGCATTATTCTGCAAGAAACCCAATACGATGTCATCGATGACATTGAGGGCGGAAAATACATCTTCACCGACGGATGCGGTTTTATGTCAGATTCATTTGCGCAAGAAATTCAAGATGTACACCGTCACCTTGAAAGCAAACCTTGTGTGGTACAAGTCAGGTACCAGGGTTTTAAAGGCGTCCTCGTCCTTAATCCTCGGTTAAACGATGGTGTTCAGGTTCAATTCCGCAAGTCCATGAAGAAATTTAGCATTCCAGATGAGCGAGTGCGCCTGAGTTGCACCACGTTTGGTGTTGTAAAGTGTTCCCGGCCATACACCATGGGCTACCTAAATAAGCAGATTACGATGTTGTTGGCCGACAGTGGAGTCAAACATAGCTACCTGCGACAGCTTCAGAATAATTTCCATATCATGCTTCGAGAACTCTGTAGCGCCAGACAATCTGCCGAGTCATATCTATGTATCAAAGGAGAGCAAAAATTACTCGGTTTGCTGCATGACTTTGGACTGGAGAATCCTCGCCTTCAAAGACAGCTTAAAGCTTTTCGTGCAAAGGAGGTTCGCAAGATGCAGAAAGAAAATGCCGATGAAGATGAATCCATTGTGACACAGACTTCAAGATGTAAACTGCGGGTTTTAGTTCCAAAATCGAGGGTAGTGTTCGGTGTGTGTGACCCCTTCCAATCCCTCGAATATGGCCAGTGCGTTTTTCAACCCACTCTCTTTGATGAGGAGCAGATGGAAGGTTTTCAAAGGGCTGAAGAAGTAATAGTCGTGCGAAATCCATGCTATCATCCGGGTGACATCCGTGTTCTAAAGCTTATCAAGAACCAACCAGAGTACGCATATCTCAGCGATTGCATCGTGTTTCCGACGAAGGGAAGGCGACCACACGCCGACGAATCTGCGGGAGGTGATCTTGATGGCGATGAATTCTTCGTTAGCTGGGACCAGAATCTGATTCCTTCGTGGCGCAGTGCTCCATTTGACTACTCAAGTAACAGTCCGCTTGTCATGATCTCCAACGCATTTAGCCACTTGGGACAGTGGACTAGTTCCCTTCAGAACCGCATTTCTAGTTGGGGTTGCAGCAACATGCCATCTGTGTTTGGCACAGCTGAGGAGGCCGAGAGGAAAAAGAAATTGAAGGAGCGAAGGCACATGCTTGAGTACTTCAGCACGTACAATAATGATCTAGTGGCGCGTGTCGACACTATATTCATGAAGTACGCTGCCCTTTATGGTCCGTCATGCCAGGAATGTGTTAATCTGAACAGGTAAACAATCCGTTCTGGTTTGATAGTCTTTCAGAATAATCCTGCTTCGCAGAGTTTCACGAATGAATCAAAGTTTTTATTCCTAAAAAAAAAGGCTAGAATATCTCGTGTTCTCAGGCCTTACAACTTTACAAAATGCACGGGTTTCAAATGAGTTAATAAGACAACGTTCAGGTACTTTGGGCTGGAGAAAGAAAAAGTTTCTCTCACTGCAGACTAGTAGAGGTTCCAGTTAACTAATATCGTTTACTTATACTAAATGGTGTTTCCTTGCTCCATCAGATTTTTCTCAGACGCTGTGGACATGGTGGCACAAAAGGTTTTTGTGCAAGGCACGCTTCGCAATTATGAGCGCAACTATCATCGTTTGGCACGAGATCCATTAGCGGCGCGTGTGGATCCTGTGGAATGGTACCGTGTCTGGATGCACCAAAAACCGCCGTTCAATCGAGGAGACGACGTGTGGACGCCAATGGAGGAAAACACACGTGTATTTGTGGAGGAAATGTCAAGGAGATAATAAACTGCACTGTTTTGCTTGCAAGTATAGTCTTAGAAGATGCCTATTCGTGGTAAAACCACGCATCGAGTCTTGACTCAATGGTAGTACTATGGGATATATCTACTGGTAAAATTGGACCAGCTCAAGTTTTGCGCGAGTTCCAACTACTGGAGAGAGATGGAGAGAGGGTGGAGAGAGGGTTGGGGTGAGTTGTGCAACGCAGCAAGAGTCATATTGGAGGATATATGTTTCATTCTCGCCTACTGCCATCCGGCCTTAATTATTTGCGTGACCTGTTCCTCGCGTTCTCTTTGTTTAATCTGAAGCAGCACAATGTTATATAGTCGCAATCCTTTCACTACCGAAAATACTCCTTAACTTGGTTTCGCGAGCAAGTAGTTGTATTTGCTTGCGGCGCGAGGAGAAAGAAAACGTGAGCTCAGCTCATGAACTTTTTCTATCTGGCTATCTGCCATCATGCTCACCCCTCACGCTCACGTTCTCATTTAAGTTAAATCACTTTACGCCTTCACTTGCTCCCAGCCATAAAATTGAGAGGATCTACATACTTTTATTCGACTTATGTTGCGTAAATAAGTTTATATCAATGTTATATCTGGTTAACTTTAAGGAATGAATTCCGTCTGAACTTACGTTATTAAACAAAAAAAGAAAAAAAACTGGTGCTCAACGATGACATCGCTTCGCAAGTAACAAAGGATCGAGCCTACGCAGCACTCCTAAAAAATTATTGGAGATCATTCATCGGGGTAACTTTTGAAGTTCCATTCTTATGAAGATCTGACAAAAGATAAATATAATCAAATATTATCAACTAAATACCACTCGAGCAATCCCTGTTGTTGAGTGTTAAAATAATTTTCCAATTGCAAAGTACGGCCATATCTCTCTATCAAGGGGACAGGAAGGGCATCCACTACATCAGTTATTTGTTTAATCCTCAATCATATTTTGTTGTCGAAATTTGATACCTTTTTTTTTTCTTTCTTTCTTTCTCTTCCTATTTCATAACTAGTAATTAGAGCAAATGGCGGTGGACATTCTCCAGATCCGCTTTTGTAGGCATTATGCAAGCACAGCGAGAACCTCCGGACATCTCCGATAATCAACAATCTCCGGCGAATAGAAACACAAAGACTGTGAAAATTGCACACAACCAAAAAGGCCAGATTAGTACAAATATTTCTACTTATTATTGGCCCATGTGATTTCTTCAGCAAGACACGCGGTTTTTCCCTTTACAGTAAACAAAATTGACACGCCTAACAGATTTATTTTTATTTCGGAGCGATTGCTTTTGTTTCAAGGACCTTCTATGAAACTCTATCTTGCGCAAAAATGACAGCGAGTAAATGGCATATTTTGGCTACCTAACACAATGTGTTAACATTCCTTTGCATTACGTGAGTTTTCACCCGTTGACCTTCAATCAATTCCGTCAAAACAACAGCAAGACATATAAAATTATCATTCCCTTATGGTCATAGAGAACAACACTTCGTCTTAAATTTCCAATCGAGACCGCTCTTTGTTTGCGCGGTTGGACAGAACGTCGTTTTGGTCGTTTAAAGCAACGCATCTTGATTCACGTCCCAAGAAAAGCTGTCTCCATGGCAAAGCCGTTTTACTAGGCTACGAGAACAAAGACCCTTCTAAAAATTCGTCATCAACTCGAAGACGAGACAGCTTGAAGTGCGAGGGCGGGAACGATCGAGGCACTATATCAATTGGTGGTAGACGACACAAAAGCGGGCTCTCGAAAGAGAAAGCGAAAATAATCGATTACAGTAAACGTGTTGTTCAGTTTAATGAAAAGCAGGCGGCTGGAGCCATTTTGAGGAGCAGCAAGGTTGGAATTTGGTCTGCACAAAGGAATAGAATCGGAATTATTACCCTCATTAGAAGGATATAGCTACACTCGGTTAAACAGATACTATGAACGACTTAACATTAATTTAGATCTCCTTGTTCGAGGTCAACTAGTCGTGACCAAATATTCTGGACGGTTCGTAACCTAACGGTTTTGGTATATTTAAAAACATTCGTGATTCTTTCGAAAAGCGGATTTGGTACGGAAAGCGGTTCCACAACTCGTAGTCAGCCGAAAAAACACGGCCTGTACTAAAATAGAAGCAAACGCGGACATGGATGGATCAGAAGAGCTAACAGGTATTAGCCCTCCGCAATCCACAGATGCCAATGTGGAGCAATGCGGTAGAAAACTGTCTTTGAAAGATATAAGGCGATACGAAAAGAAAACACTACTGTGTCCGGGGGGATGTGGTACAGATCTGGATCTAAATGATATCCCGACACACGATTGCATGAGAGATTTGAGGCAAAAGCTTGAGAGTGCGGAGAAGAAGCTTTGCGATAAAGAGGAGAAAGCGAAAGAAACAGGCGTGATGGAAAATACTTACAGAGAGCAGCTTGCATTGCAAGATTGTAAAATCGCTCAAATGTCCACCGAAATCAAAGAGTTGTTGTTAGAAAGATCACGTCGGGATGAGATGTTCAACAACAAGGAAACATTTTACAAGGAGCAGATTACAGCACTGATGGACCAAGTGGCGAAGCTGGAGAGGAAACTTCAATTACGAAGGCCTTCCAACCAAGAAGACGAGTCACTCAGTGAGACCAACGGTGCTAAAGAATGGGCATACAGATACGACAAACTACTGGCGGATAAGATCACTCTGGAAACGCTCTTTCAGAGGCGCGAGCGCGAGTCTCAACGCGAAATTGACGCGTTAAAAGAAGAAGCAGCGATGCTGCGCGAAAGCTTACATCTCGAGCGAGAAATGCTTTCGCTGGAGCACGACCATGCTACCTTCAACAAGTTAGCGGTTTTAACAGATCAGTTGGAGTCTCTAGTACAGCACAAGCAGCATCGAGGACGCCACAAGAGTAGTCACAAGGCTAAGGACTTAGGTAGCGAAACAATAAATGGGAGGATTCGTAAACGTGTACCGAACTCCGTTGGAAGTTCAAATTCTGATACAGTCGACGAAGAGGACATGGAGGTCGTCAGCAATTAAAACAATACGTATCAGACTGATCTTTTTGTGTCGTTGCCAACTACACCCTTAGAGGAACATGTGTGATATTTGCCATATTTTAAGACTTGAACGTCAAAGACTAAGAAGGGCAAAGAAGCAATTAACACAACAAGTGTCAACATTGAAAATGCGCTTGCTGCGATATTTTTGTATGCTTAACACTTCTATTCTTTCGGGTATCTTTTGAAACAAAATGAATGTTGAGACGCTAAGATAATAGCGAAGGTATCACTCTCACTTGTTCTTCAACGTATAACATAAACAATGATCTTGAGAATTAAATGAAATTTGTTTCATTGATGCCTTAGTTTTACGTATGTGACGATTGTAGTGATAATCTAAAAAAGTTCCATCGATAGATTCTCGGATCAACACAGCTTTAGTTGAATTACGACGCTGTAGACGGTACACATACCGAAGCTTAGCGCTAAATAAACATCAAATGCTTATTGTTGATGGCATAATCGTTTCAGGTCATAGAGAGGTCACGCATGCTAGCTCACCGCGCAAAAGATCAATCATGCACTCCAAATTAATAGTTTCATTCCAATATTCTCTGATTGATCGAAAAAGGAAAATATTGACTTCTGAAGACTGATTCACGCACGCACCAGACGAGAAGTAAGTGAAGCTAGAGCTCAGTTCACCGAAAATCTACTTTTAAAACGGGGAAAAATAATCTAGTGATCATGCGATCACTTTGCTTCATGCTTCACTGAATTAGTAGTAAGCCTGAAGTAAAAAAGCTTTACATCGGACTAATGTGAAATAAAAAGCGTGATAAGTCTCATGCAACCAATTAATTAAATATTTCACAAACATATTAAGCCGTGGGAGTCGGTGATGTTTGGTAAAACCCTTGAAATATTAATGAGAGAAGTGGCGTGCTAGCCACAGGGTGTTAATTCGAGTAGTCAGAACAAAAACATGCAAACACGCTAGAAAACATCTCAGTTTAACAGCAAACAACTGCCCCTGAATGCAATTATCATGAAAGCTTACGCAAATAAAAACGAACTTGCTTATTTTCAATAAAACCCGCGCGGAAGCCGATGAATTGTTTTAACTAAGGAGGGTTGTTTACAGAACAAGCATGCTTTTTGACAGAGGAATCCGCTGAATGCGCGAATGATCTAACAGAAATAATTGCCCTTAGAGTCAGGGGGGGTTCATAAATCTTTTGAAAAAACTTAAATTTGCACAAATTGATTTCAACCGGCGAACAATACGATGGGAAACAGTTTTGGTCGCCAGAAATAAAGGATATTAAGTGTGTGATAAGAAGAAGGGGAAAATTTGTACGCGGGTTTGTGAGTAATCAATTGTATAAGTTGTGGTTTTTTTAAATTATTTCTTAATCATCAATGAATGGGCAAATTGCAGAATAAGCGCGTTGTGGCTTCCGTTGTTAAACAAATTATGCCTGATCATTGAAACTCTTTACCGCATCAATTCTTAAATTGGGGAATAAGTACTGTTTCGCTTCCTTTCTCAAACAAAATATGTCCAACCACTAAACCCTTTTTATTATGTGAGAATGCGTAAATTGCGGAAAAAAGTAATGTTTGGCTTCCGTTGTTAACAAAATATGCTTAACCACAAAAACCTTCGAAAGGAATCGTAGACCGCAAGGTCTGAAACGATGAGACGGTACGTCTTTTGAAAATCGATCGAGTAGTTTTCTGTGATTCCGGGAGTTGGTGGAATTCAGCACGATTCACAGGGTAATGACGTGTAGCTCGATGTCGCTCTGGACCTTATTCCAGTATCTCCCTGCTTAAATTCAAAGATAACGGAGCGTTTAGAAGTAACTAACTCCCTCAAACGAAAGGCGACTGATAGAAAACCACAATTACCACGTTAATATTCTAAATTTGAAAACGTATGGTGTTACACTTAAGCTAATTAAAGATGGTTTGACCGTTAGCTTCACGATGCCTTCTGTCAGAGAACAATCTTTAGAGCCCAAACGAGCACCATGCAATGAGGGAGCCACCCAGAAGATTGAGAATTCTTCCTACAAATGTTTCAGATCACCATCACTGGTTCACTTATAGATGGGTGGTGGTCAAGCTATCTTGGTTATAATTTAACGATTAGCTAATGATGCCCAGTATCTACACGAGGTATAGAGGTACGTCCTGTGTGGTCTGGATTAATAGATCTATGAACTGCATGTGATTTTAAGCTGTTTCTTTTCTTTAAGAGTCACCATATCTATCAGTTTCGGATCAAATTCAACGCTATGCGACTCGAAATACGATAGGCACTCGATAGATTCCGCAAAATTGTCAAATGAACTCGAATGCTCATATCAACTACACCGTCCGCAAAGGCGCGCCCTGAAAACTGTAGCTAGCACTGTCTTTGCAAATATTTAACAATTATTTCACAAGCGCGCGTCGGATCTGAGATGATAGATAGCCAACGAGGCCCGTAGGGCCGAGTTCACCATAATCATCTCATATCCAACAAACGCGAGTGGAATAATTTTTACGTATTTGAATAGATGATGCCAGCTACAGTAAAACTCCTCGGATATCTTCGGGTAAACTTGTCTTCATGCGTGCGCATGGTATAATGGCTCATAACCCATGACTTCTAAGCCAATGGAAACTCTTGAATTGCATTATCCAATGATTCAATGAATGAATCGAGATGTATTGTATACTATTTTGAAGGCTGCATGCATTTGACAGGAGAGGTGAAAATGACGTTGGAGTTCAATATTACACAAGGGAGTGTGTCCACACTACGGCAATCGATAAAATAAACTGATAACAAACTCTGGATTCTTAACCCTTTACACCCTCACAAAGCCACCATGATGTTTAGATGTCTGCACGGGCTAGCTCCAGAGTATCGTGTTCAAAGTTTACGTGGCGTGACTCTGCTTATGACCTCAGGGACTCTGAAAATAAGCTCAATGTTCCATTACCGCGCACTAATTAATACCGAAAAAGCTTTAGCTACAATGGCGCCACATTATGGAACAGTCTACCATGCGATGTAAGGAACACAGAGTCTCTGGGGGTATTTAAACGTAAGATCAATGACATTCCTTAAGTCTAACGCACGGCACTCACGGAAAACAGCTTTTAGTGTTATAGTTTGAGTTTTAAATATTCTAGCATTTGTGATATGTATTTTTTAGGCTGATGAATTGACCGTGGTTAAATAAAAATAAAATGAAATGAACATCAGTAGGGATATTCTCCCTACTTTTATCTGTACATTTCCTATGGTATTGATAAGGAGAATTTGTTTTACAATCAAGAGCTTCCTTAGTTGGTGGTCATTTCCTTTATTCTCGTGGCCTTAATGTTTGATTCAAGGGTGATATTGTACGGAGAAATTAGAAGCTAGTCACTCTTAGGGGTTAAAGGGCTAATACTATTGGGAGGGGGAACTGTCAAAATAAATTTTACATTATCAGACGGCTTGGTCATTGACCATCAATTAAATAAATGACTGTGCGGTATGACCGCCGTTGTTTTTCTGTCTCCTCTCTTTCGTCGATCTTCAGGGAGTTTCGGAAAATCCTGTAATGTTATGATCGCGTAAATCTATCGGTTTTACGAATACTTGGATTACATCCCGAAACGGTACAAAGGAAGCTTAAAAGAGCTTTTCATCATGTCACGAAAATTTTATCCCGTGAGAGCAATGTCATCGATGTGATAAAATAGAAAAAAAAAAGCAATAATCGTGCATATTTTATACCAATCTCAGGTATAAAGGTACTATGATAGACTCAAGGATATTAGAGACACAATTGTTCTCCATGCATTCAGACACACTTGGAAGCGATTACTGGAAGAATGTCTCTCTAATAAGGTACACAAGGAAAGGAACTTCGCTGCCTTCCCGAGCAATGAATGCGGTTATGTCAAAGCATGTGCCTTCTCCTTGCTTTGTTTTGTACAAATAAGACGAGTTTCTAACCAAGAAATAATTAGAGTACCTCTGCCCGAGTAAGATTACAGAAAAGCGTTTTGGTTCTAAAAGTCAATTCTTACTGATAAATCAAGTTTCAGTCATAGGAAAGGAAGTGACGCAATGGAGTTGCCATGAAGGGAAAATTGTCTGAAAGGGACGAAAGAATCGAAAGTGTTCTCAACCCTCTACACCCTGATCCAATCGCTCTGACGAAGGGCTAACGCTCGAAACGCCAGCTTTTTTACCCTTTACGGTGGCTAATTTACGTTTTCAACTCAGTTGTTAACACCAAATTACCTGCTATACTCTCTCACCAACGCAGCACCACAGTTTCTTTAGAAATTTACCCCCTTACACCCTGAAATTAGTATACATTTCCTCTTTACTGTTATCTATATACATTTCCTAAGATGGTGAAAAAGAGAATTTTTTTTCACAATCTGGAGCAATCTCGCTGATCATATCCTTTCTTCTCATGAATTTTATATTTGATTCAAGGGTGAAACTGTCAGGAGAAATTGGCTTTGAAGCCAGCCACTCTCAAGAGGGTTAAAGAACCGTGACTTCTAGAACTACGGGAGAGCTTGTCTTAAACTTCAACCTCATCAAAATATATTAGCGCTTTATTTTGGTATTTCCTATTCCAATTTTCTCGGAAGATAAAAATAATTTTAGTATACATATATATAACGTATACAGAAATTCATTGTCTGATAAATATACTCATTATCATTTAAAGAAGATATGATAGGAATCACCCGGAAGAAGCCGGCATTGATGCTATAAAAACGATGCCACTGTCTGAAAAATATCACGAAGGGCCGGTAAAAGTTTGGCTTTTCTAGAGTTCCAAGAATAAAACTGTGATGAGTGACCTTTCCCATCGCAAGAGCGATGCGTGCGACATGTTCTCCCTTGCTTTCCCTCTCTAGCTTAATACACACCTCGTTACAGCTGGAATCTAGCTATCAACACGTCTGCCTACCTTTCTAATTCTGAAGAGCTAACATCCGATCCCTCAAGTGCAGTGCAAATCAAAGCGTGGGAATTCATTTCTTCAGACCAAACCATCTAAGTGATCACAAAGAATCACATGGAAATTAATTGAAGACGCTAATCCAAAAATTAATAATTTCACCCTCAACTGATGACCGCACTTCTCTCATCTGGCTGGTTCTAAGAATATTGTGTTATGTGAAGAAAGTAACCTTAAATTGTAAGGAGAATCTGTTACCTGATCGATCCCTAACCAACTACTAGACTGAATTAAAGGAGAATTTCCATGTAAAACATAACGTAATAAGGCAAAATTCTTTAAATTGTTCGTAAATTTTCAAAGCTATAAATTTATGTGGTGATGTATTTGAGCCACTGGTTCGACCAGAAAAGGCTCAACCAATCATGCGCACTGGCAAAAACGACACGGATCTTGATTTTGCGCGCGAATTTTCGCGCCCATTCGAAGGCCGTGTATATATCCACCCACTCATGCCAAAAGCATTCTACGCTCTTCTGCTGGTTCTGATTGGATCATCTCACTTTGCCGCTTTGTGTGTAGAGAGTCGAATTCGCTCTCGGCAACGGTCCAAAACGGAAAATCCTTCAACGCCTTCACAAAGACTTCATTAGTACCTGAATACGTGAGGTTATATATACTCTGAGAGCAGTTCCTCCAACACGTCACATTTTCTTTACGATTTCACTAATGTCTTTGGCTAGCATGCGCCTGTCCACTGATCCAGCGAACTTCTCTCCTGCGAAAAGCAATAAAACAAAGAAAACAATATTCACAACTGAAATCGCCATTAACAGTCTGCAAATAAACAGAAGTAACAGTACCATCCCAAGACTGCTTGACGAGAGCTTCTTTGAGTCGCTGGGATTTTGGGTTCTGTTCTAAAGCAAGAGAAACCAGTCTTTGCAGTTCTTCTTCAGGACATGGACCTTCGGAAGTTTCTGTGTACCAATAAAACTAAAAGTTAGAGGAAAGCTCTAAGATATGACGCATGTGCAGACTTTGCAGTGAACACACACGCACAAAAAATACACATATTACCATTTGTAATTCACCACAAGTTCTGAAAGTTCGGTGTGTCGGTAGTTCGGTGTGTCGGTAGAACTCATAGCGGTTGAAAAAAGGGCTACTTAGCTAGATCCGCGTTTGCGTATAGTTGCTGTCGCGAGGTAGATCTTTGTTTGACAGGCTCTGCATCACGGGAAAAAGCCTGCAAGACTTACAGGTTCGATTGACGTTTATGTTTTAGCTGCCAAATGACCTTGATCTTTCAGAACTTGTGGTGAATTACAAATGGTAATATGTATTATATATATTATATTACAAGGGTAAAAGTTGTGACCTAAACACTGAGCATTCCTTCTTTCAACGCAAAGTCCGTCGCGAGAGCCAAAAGAAATCGGTGGTAAAAATTTTGTGGTGTCTAGATACACTTTAAGATGAAACATCTCAATTTTTTTGCTGCGGGCGGCGACACAAATCTCCACCCTCTCCCCCATGGGGGAAGAAGCCATTTGTTCACTTCAAATGAGATTTCCTCTACCAACCTGTAACGCCATCAGGTGGCTGAGGAGGAAGCATACAGAATGCTATGATGTCTCTCAGGGACTTGATAGAAGCATCGTGTTTTGTTCGATCGACATCTGTGGACGATGCGGATGCCCCGTTGTTTCTGGTGAAGAGCGAACTGAAAAAACGAGAAAAAAACAAAAGATTATTCAGTTATTAGTGATGGAGGGCCTTTCGACGAGTGTTGTAAAATTGCAACCAAACTAACTATTATTGCAAGTCGGGACAAAGGTTATCACCACATCAAACCAGAACGAAGGTTAGCACCGCAAGGAGCCAATGAGAAAACGGGAAAACGGGAAACGGGAATAAACAAGTCGCGGTTGGTTTTAAGTTTGCATCTGATTGGCTGAGAGGGTGGCGCGGCTTTTCTATACTAAAGACACAATGCAGTGGAGCAAAACAGTACTAGGAACACTTATAAACATAAACGTTCTTCTCATTATATTCCGCTTCAACTGTCTAAATTATTAGCAAATGCTTGGAAGGCGTGAGACACAACGTTCACGAGTATCAGTGGGCGACGGATCATTCTCACCCGAGATTAAACATGTTCTTTCTCTTCATCAATATTGGGTTCTTGGCCTTCGTCACAGCCTTCAGTACCACTGTGCGGTCCGGTAACCTCATCTTCGTAAGCTGAGCCGAATGCGCATTCATGGCCTCCCGAAATGCTTCCTGAAAAATCACAACAGCCAAGGATAACCAAAAGACCCAGAGACACACACAGCCAGACCTTGGTCCGGTTGACGGTACATGAAGCGAGTAAAATTATTGCTTCACCTCCCTGGATGGTACAATAGTCTATCGTAGGTAACTTCCTCTCCCCCACCGTCGTCATTTCGTCAGGTAGCTCTGACAATTCATAGGCACCCTTTTATTCTCCTGGGTAGATTTGGCTTCACCAGACCCTCTCCAACAATCGCGTGATAGAAATTCAAGCACGTGATATAGTTAATTAGCTAACGTGAAGGAACCAACCAGATTTCGTGCATCTGGTAGACCACGATGGGTGACTAATTGCAGTTTCAAACTCTGTAAAGGCGACAAACCTCATCTGCAACGATAATTGAAGGTGAATCAAGTGGAACATCCGAAACAGTTCCTTCATTAAGCCACTGGTGCTCAAGCAGGTCTGTGACTGTCAGTCTCTGAGCAGGTTCAACTCGCAATAGGCTGTAGAAAACAAAATAGAAATAAGACTGACTGGAATAGGAAGCGGTCATTAATTTCATATAACCCGTACAGGCCCGCTAACGTACTTAACCCATACAGGCCCGCTCACGTACTCTATAATGAAAACCATAACGAAAGGTGTCGTGTGTAGGGCCGGACGGGTTAGATTAGGCCGGTTAAGAAAAAGTCCTCCGGCCCCGCCCACACAGCTTTGCTTTTCTCGATGAGAACGTGAATGCTAACTGTTGAGAAAACGAGTTGTGTCGATGAATTATGGGTTTCTTGTTCAAACTAATCGAAAAAAAAAAGAAAAATTGAAATTTTCTGCAGTTCTCCAACGCGCGCCTTTCTTGCGTATGTAATTGAATCCTAGTTAGGGTGAAGCATAATGTCAAAGTTTTTAAAGATTTAGTAACCGTAGGGTAAATACTTATTGACTGAGTTTGGTTGGGCCGGAAAGGAAAATATTTGGCTCTCGTTCATGACGCACGGTCCTTGCTGCGCTCGGCTAGTCATGGCCTCGTCATGGCCTCGTCATGGCCTCGAGCCAATATTTTTTTGTCTGGATCTCAAAGTAACTCAAATAGAACAATTCAATCTAAAAGCACGGAATTCCTAGTATTTACCTGGCAATGACATCCTTTGCATCTGATGAAATCTTTGACCACTCCTTGTCGGGGTAGTCATACTCCCCAGCCATAATCCTACGCCTCATTCCCTGCGACAATTGCTTACGAGGTACCTCGGAATAAAAGGGTGGATATCCACACAACATGATGTAGATAACAACGCCTAATGACCACATGTCACAGCTCTACAGACACAAAACGGCAAGAAACTGAGTTAGTCGAGGAAATATAGGGGCAGTGGGTGGAGGAGGGGGAGGCTTGCAGAAGCTGTCAGAATAACAGTGTTTTAAGAATTACGCTGATGAGTGATATAGATATTGAAAAATACCTAACATTTCAATTGGCTATTTTCTTTTTTACTAGCTATATTTCAGCTTTCAACTAAAACAAAATAACGCATAGCACGATTTCCACAACAGTGACTATAAGTATTTGCAGAGCATAACAAACAGAATATATCCATGATAGTAATAGTATAATCTGTTTTTGCAGTTCATTCACGTGTCTGTTGAGGATGATTTCCAGTCCGGAAACAGCATACATTACCTTGTCATATGTGTAAGGTTTCGATAAAAATGGAAATCTCCCTGACTTCTGAGCACGGTGAATTCTTTGTGCTTCCAGAACCTAAAAAACAATCATTTTACACAAAACCCACATTTTACAGAAAGTAAAAATCACAACCACTCCAAAGGATTTTGTTCGTAATCAATTAAAGTGAAACAAACTATTTACAAACTAATAGCAATTCCTGCTAGCATCTCTTTAAAGGTTCAAGATTTTTTGAAAAGTGTTACCAAAGACAACCTGAAAAGGTTATAGTTTTGAAAGACACACTCAATTGATATTAAAAGAAAATAAATGATAAGAAGCCTTCTTATTGCTTAATAACATTCTACATTCAACTATTTTTGTATAATTGTATTAAAAAATATTAAAACTTAGCATAAGTGCAATACCTGAGGAGACACATAATAGGGTGTAAACTGTGGTGTAACAAGATCTCCACGATCAATCTTAGCAAAACCAAAATCAGCAAGCTTGATGACTACTTTCTGGGTAAAGAACAACAGAAAACACAACTATAAACTTTGAGTAATATCTCATTTACCACCTCACACATGAAAAAGGCATAGATAGAAATGTACACTTGTTAAGTGGCTACTTTGAGCAAAAACATATTGTTCTTCAGGCAAAAAAGTTTCTTAGAGAGTCCTTCCTTTTCACAGCTTTCAGCTATTGATTTCATCACTACAGTACCCTTGGTACTGAGCCTCAAGCTGTAGAACATCTTCCCAATTTAGATTTATTTTTCAGGATGTAGGAATACTTTTGCTCAAAAGTTATCACAAACAAACACTCTCTTAAACCCTTTACACCCTAACATCAGTATCCATATTCTCCAGACTCTTCTCCATACATTTTCTTCAGTACTGACAAGGAGAATTGGTTTAACAATCAGAGCTATCAGGTAGCAATCAGATCAGGTAGCAATCATTTCCTATATTCTCATGATCTTATTGAATGATTCAGCAGTATTACTTTAAGGAGAAATTAGATGCTGGTCACTCTTGGGGTTTAAAGGGTTAAATAAAATCATGTGTTGCTAAATGATTACTACCTTAGACCAATATCAGTAATTTTCTAAGGATTAGAGTTCTCAGACCAACTTTTTTAAAAGTAAATTGTTGGGTAAACTCACAACAGCATTACCTCAGTCTTGTCCAGAAGAAGCAAGTTCTCTGGTTTTAGATCTCTATGTGCTACATTAAATGAATGACAGTGGTAAACTGCTAATGCAATCTAAACAAAAGTAAAAACAATCATACATATCCTCAATAGGCAACACTCAACTTTATACTTGCCCTTTCATAATTTTTATCATAACAATACAAAATATGTTTGGTTCACCTTTGACTTCACATCTTTTCAAAATTACAAGACTACAGAAAATGTAAGATATAAACTCGGTAACATGAACACATGATCAGGAGTTCCACCTCTTTAGAAGTAGCTGAAATTGAGTTAACTTTACCTGTTTGGTAAAATTAACAGCCTCATTTTCAGTGAAACGTCTTTTTGTTCTAACAAGCTCAAACAGTTCACCTCCCTCCATCAACTCCATAACCATCAAAATCCTAGGACTAAAATAAACAGAGTGAACTTAAATAGAAAAACAGAACAAAGACTTTAATTTTGTTCTCTCTGATCCTCAAGCAGTATCAATATGTATTACAAAACTGAGGAAAGGATCTTATCTTAGTCAGTGAAGAGCACACTGGAAATAAATATCTTGTTCCTTCCAAAACACGGTGTGTTTCATTTAATGACACATGATGAGCATACACAGTTTCTTTTGATTTTATATTGAGAGGTGTCAAATCTAAGGCTTTAACATGGCATAGGTCAAACAGAAGATAACATGTGCTGCTAGTTACAATTATACAATCATGCAGAACTATAAAAACAACCATTAAAGCAAAGCGAATTCAGACTTATGAACACTGGGCCACTGAACAAGATTTAAGTGACAGACATCCTACACACCACCAGGATTTACACCTAAATAAAGATGGTAAGTTTCTGATGATGCTCTTTGACTCATTGACAATAGCATATTACTACCAAAAAGAAAATTTATATGCAATCAAGACCATCCAATCATTACTCTTGATGCTACACCACAGAACTATAACACAGGAATTCAAATTACAAATTATCACCAATCTTGCATACTTACACAGGTCTCATTTCTCCTGGAAATTTAAAGCTGACAGCATAGACATCTATTACCGATACAACATGAGGATGACCACTGCACAAGTAGTGCACCTTGGCCTAAAGAAAGATAACAATACATTTTAACCCCTTTAACTCCCATGAGTAACCAAGACAGAATTTCTCCTTACTTCATCTATATAATATCATATAGACAAGTGATAAGAATAAAGAAAAATATCAATTATGGGATTATTAATTGATCCTATACCAAATTCTCCAAACTAACATAACAAGAATCATTTGGCAGACAGTAAGGAGAATTACTAATGAGATCTTGGGAATTAAAGGGTTAAAGGTGATTGGCAGGGTCTTGAATAGCTTATTTCTCCTAATCACCGTTTCCATGCAGTCAGTAAATGATTAAGTATTCCGCTTGTGCTTGCACCATTCTTCTACAGTTTGATAGAGATAAACTGAAAACTTTACCATTCATTAACCCTGCAGCATGTTCACCCATTCCCTAGCCTAACAGAGCAATCATTTATCAATTTTTATAAACCAGTATTGAATGCTTGACCTGCATAAAGACAAAATGGAAACTACCTCTGTTCTAGCTTTTTTAGAATCCATGAGGCATTTTAAGGCAAATCGTTTTCCAGTTTTGTTATGTGTGCACAACCTGGAGGAATAAAAATAATAGTGTATCTTAATTTACTATCTTATTAAATCTAACATGGTCTTATTTCACTGTAGAAAGAGGAACTGTAACAAATAACCGTCTTCATTTAAAATGCAAACCAGAATTCTAATCTGGCCACAAATGAAGATAAATTCAAACAGAATAAGGGGCTGGTTTAACTCTTTAACTCCCATGAGTGACCAAGACAGAATTTCTCCTTACAATATCAATACAATATCAACCAAATAAGTGATGAGAATAAAGAAAAATATCAATTTGGGGATAATTAGTTGATTCAATACTAAATTCTCTGAAATAACAGTATAAGAATTGTATAGTTGACAGTAAGGAGAACTACAAATTTGATCTAGGAGTTAAAGGGTTAAATACAACTACAAAGAGTACCAATCATAAATAGAACTCCCAAGTAAATTCAAGTGCCTCATTTGTTGTCTTACAGCACAAGTGGCTACCTAATGTTCATCATGCTAGACTTATCCATTGATCTAAATATCCATGTTCAAGGCCCTGTTTGGTCTCTGTGTTAAACATATTTTGACAAACACCTAATTTCATAGTGCCTCTCTTCACCCAAGAGTATAGAAGGGCTCCTCTCAGGGAAACCTGACCAATTACTGGGGGTGTAGTCTCAAAATTAAAGGCATCTCTTACAAGGTGTGTAGTGATACAACTACAGCCGTCACCCACAAGGAATGACATAGTGATTGCTTAATATAGGTTGAGTGCTTAATATAAGTTCCACAGACAAGAGGTATTACAAAGAATATGATAAAAAAAAACATCATTCTGTGCTATAATTGACCATTAATGTATAATATATTTTATAAAATAATTCAAATAGTACACGTGCTCTGATTGGCCATAAAACCATTTTACATGAGCGTATGTAAACACGGTTTTCGTTCCTCTTTCATTAGTTATGTTATAAAAGAAATGTAAATTGGTTTCCATGTTTACATAGCCTGATGTACGCATGGAAACCATTTTACATTTCTTCAGTTGAAAATACTACCAACATTGATTTTGAAAGGAAAATATGGATGAAATTTTACATGTAAGATTATACTTTGTTTTATTTGAGTGGTCCTGTGTTAAGAGACTCTTCAACACAGGTAGAGGATGATACAAACAGGCCTTTGGGACTCAGTAAAGAATGACCATGACTGCTTAATGGAGATAAACTCTTAAAAGAGGTGAAATAACTGTCATATGGGGGTAAAAATTTCAAGACTTTGAACACCCACCAAGTTATACAGGGTCACCATTTAATACAGTGCTGATAAATACAGGTTCAACTGTACTTCCCAAGTGCTACTGCCACCAAATTTTACTTGATTGGACCTTTTGACTGGTAAAATATCATCTTTGCTCGTTTTTTATTATTCTTAAATATTTTACTCAACACGCACCTAACTGGCCCACTGATTCCTGAACCAAGCCTCTTGCTCCAGTCAACAGTGTAGTCATCTTCTAATGGTGTGGTCTGTAATGACAAATTTTAACATATCAGCAAAAAAAAGATATCTCACTAAATAATGAAATTAATAAAATATTCATTACCCATCAAAAGTTGCAATTAAAAGAATTTTAATTCTGAAGGGTTGTGTTTCATCCACAGTCTGCACGTGTGGAGATAGAAAGTAGTACTTATTTAAATAAGCTTTTTTCCTCAATGAAAACTCAATCATCTAACTGATTTTTGCAGTTTATTTCTAAGAATGAATCTAAAAGAATAAGAAACCTCTGTTCCCTCTACTATTAAAAACCCTACTTCATGACCCCTAATATTCCAGAGTTATTCCTCTCACCTCCCTGTACTATGAGTGTATCTACTTAAGGGTGGAAAATTACATGACTGTGCAAGATATCTAACATAACCCAATTCCCTTGAATGATGGAACAGTTTACTACAAAAAGGTTATCAAGTAATTTTTTTTACATTGCAGACACTTAAAATTTAATTCCCTGAAATTTCTCGTTCTAAAGAAGCGGTCATTTGAGTGTATAGTAACAGTTTGATACATGGATAACTTGAAGAGCATGGTTATTGCACCACCACAGAACAGCAAGCTAAACAAATTTGGTGTCCGCCCAAGGAATTTTTCCTTGCTCTTTAAAATTCTTGAACTTCAACTTACCAGACGCGCTGGTTACTGTATTGATTAGGTAACGTCCAGTCACTCTTTAATCTCAAAGCCTCAAATTTTATTCCTTAGTTCTCTTTCTGAACGTGAAAACCCCCGCTAGCGCGGGCATAGAAACTATTCTTCTAGCTAATAAATATGTATGAGCGCCACTCATCGCGAGAAAAACTGTCAGAAAGAACAAACCCATATGATTCACGATTAATTCCCACCACACTTTTGTAAAGCATTTAAAAGACGATTTAAAATGGATACCTTAAATTGCAGTTCTTCTCGACGTGACGCGTTCGCCATCTTAGAATTCTCTTCCCAGACGGTGATATATCTTATTTCTCATACAAGAACAAGGATACGTTCTGAAGTTTTCCGCATACATATAGTACCGTCTGAACATAAATATCTGAGTTTTGATTGGTTCGTACCGAGACAACATTGCGTGTTAGACTTGCATGGAAGCGAGGTTAGGAGCGCAATTATTCGAAATCAAAACACGCGGATCGTAAAATTCGTTGGTATTTTACAAATTGTTCTTTTTATTCCAATGGCCGAGATTCTTGAGGAATTCGATCAGCCATCTCCTTTACCAGTAGTATTTTGCCAAAAAATTCCACTTGAAGAATATGATCAGCACTCAGCAAAAACTACGCGGGCTGCACTGCAAGAATTGATGAATCATCTTGATTCAAACCCGGACGAATATTATAAGATCGTGCGACGAAAGAAAGCTGACAATCTAAAGTTGCTGCAGTTCATGAAAGTAAAGGTGATGAACAAACTGCAAGATGGTTACTTGGAGAAATACTTTCCCCCTGAACAGTGTCAGGAAGACCTCGAAAATTTAAAGCATGAAATGGCTTCCGCTTATGACTATGCTCAAGGTTCGTCAATCATTGCTCATGAAAGTCAATAAGTATTAAATTTTATGGCATCAAAAGCGTCACTATGAAAACCAAAGGGTTCATTAATTGATCTAATTTTATTTACTTTACGTGTATAGTAAGTAAAGGGTCTTTGATTAAATGACTGGTTAAATGAATGAATATTTGAATTAATTTTTGAATAATTGTATGATGATCGTTTGTTTGTAGAAGTAAAAGCTAAGTAGATACAGTAAATATGATGATAATAACAATGACGATGGTGCTACAATATTTAGCTATGACTTATTACCAAGTCATGTGATGATAAAAATATAGGATCCAGTATAGTTATTTGAATAACGAATCATTAATTTATTGATTCATCAATTTTACAATTTCATGTACAGTTTCCTGCACGATTCTCTTAGCCATGGTTCTCTCTATTTACATGTAAATCATGAGAAAAAATTTCTTTACCCTTTGTTAAGATGGCAAGAAAACAGGTGTCAGGTTCTCTAGAAGGCTGGCAGAAAAAAGAAAACTCAAAGATCCTATAGCCTCAAGCACCCCAAGAAGACCAGCACCGAGTGCACCTCCACCCCCTCCACCCCCTCCACCACCACCACCTCCCCCTATCATTAACATGGTAAGGCAAAAAGTATTTTACATTTTGCTTTTCTCAGTAATGAAAGATATAACAAAGAATCTTCTAACTCTTATGCTCTTTCAAAACCATAAAACACAAAACCTGGATGTTCATGATGTTTTCCATGACCTACAGTCAAAGTGTTGTTCCCAAAATAACTGTGGAAGCAGTCATGTAATAAATATATATATATATTTGTTGGTGCATCATAAGTTTCCATGACTTCCCATGCCTTGAAACTGATATTGTTATTTGTAGAGTTCTGTGACTTTCCAGGTCTTCCATTTACAAACTCAGATTGTCAGATTATATTTATTGTATTTTTTTAAGGGGATGAACTCTGGGTTCTCTTCTTATTTTTTTACAACCAGTGAGACAAAAAACTGAATAATTTGTGTATTTTTATTTTAGTCTACAACTTCACAAGAGTTGATTTCTCCAGTGACTCTAAACATTCCTGTCAGGTAATTTAATAAGTAATTAAATCTGATCAGAACATCTCCTTTCTACCAGCTTAATTTTTTTTTGAAAATTTGCCTGGAGAATTTGAATTTGCATCAAGATATCACCTTTTTATCGCTAAGTTTACCCATTTTCCACATCTGTTTACAGAATTGCACAATGTTGACAATGCAAGGAGGATTTACACATTAGTCACTTCCATAATTAATAAATAAATTTGACTTAGTTTTTGTGAAGAGAGTTACAGTGACAGTGCAAAGGACAAAGAATTTCAAGTTAAATATAACAGTCTTCTTATAATGGGTAAAGGATATGATATTTATCAATACAATGAGTAAAATGAAGATCAAAGAAAATAATAAAGTAGAATGGTGAGCTTAATACCAGACTCAAGTTTATAAATTTCTTTTTCACATGATAATCTCTCCACAGGGTAAAACAATCAGATTTCCCTGAAACACCTTCGGGAACTTTTAGTCATGAAAGAAGACTGTTGCAGGCAATAAGGAATGTCTCACCAAGGAGAAAACTGCGGGACAAAGCCTCTGAGCAGACCAAGCCTGCATCATCAGAATTGAAAGAAAATAATGTCAAGTATGTGCACTTTGACTGAAACCTGCATCAGTAAGCATAACCATAATTTTCAAAGGAGGGTCACTGTGTCAAACAGAGGGTATTTGCCAGTTTTCACCACTTGAATATTGAGGATTTTTTGCATAAAAAAAGGCTTACAAAGTGGGGAAAGGGTCACAGGTACCCCAGGACTTCTCCCCTGGCTATGCCCTTGTGCACTATATGCACTCCACTTCATAAAGCTTATTTTTTCATTTATGAATAAACTCAGTGTTTTTTTTTTAATGCAACACTGTATATCATATTATTTGCATAGGTAAGGGAATTTATAAGCAGTTAAAAGTCTACAAATAACTAGTGGGTCCAATATTATGAACATGAGATTTATCTTACATTTGGGAGGTATACCAGTAAATCAAGTTTAGGTTTTAACTAGGCTACCTAGGAGTTATCATCACTCAGTGTGCTAATTTAAAATAATTTTAGATTTAGTAATTCAAGATAAGTATCCCATTGATCAAATCTTGACAGATTTAGGGATTATGATTTACACTTTTAACATAAATAGAATTAGAGAGATAGTGAGTGTTAAGTTAGGTAAAGAAATAGAGAAAGATTTTTTTCATCTTGTCACGAGCGTGGGAAAAAGAAAAAAAATTCTGAGTCCCTGTGAGGAATGGAACCTCAGGCCTTTTGGATTCTGTGTTTCGATGCTCTACCATGGAGCCTTAGAGAATCTATGGTGAGCAATACCCATTACAAAGTGAATATGACATGTGTTCTATATACAGCTAGGATCAGTAATGTAGATTGCATCATGTTTTATAAATAAAATAAGAAAGATGGTCGGTTTTTTTCTTTTAGCTGCATGCATAAATGCAGCCCCCACCAAATTCCAATCCAATTGAGGGAATTAAAGAAACATAAACCATCTTTGAAAATGATAACAAACTGCATATTTGCACAAAATTTGAGGAAGATTGAAGCTGTTTGCGTTGGCAGTTTCATGAACTTTTTGTGTTCTTGCTGTTTTAAAATTTAATTTTTTAGTTTCTCTTTGAAAGATGTTAATTGTTCCTTGAGAAGAGACTTGTTATGGGTGTGTCTGGGGTAAATTCTCAGCTTAGTTAAGTCTTAGGTGGCTATATATTACTCATAAAACTGAATGAACTTGACTGTTCTCATGTCAGTTCCTTTTTAATTACCCTTGATGATTTCATACTGGGAAGTTATTAACCTGAATTTGTTGGCTACCTTCAGTCATTACTTGCAGTTTACCTTTCAATTTATTTCTACAGTAACAATGCAAGCATACAGTCAATGAAAACTTCAGTGATAGAGCAGAAGGATATTGCAGCTGCCAGAGATAGCTTAAAAGCTACAAGAAGGTAGGTTGGGCAAGAACTGTCAACAAAACTGCAGATATTTCACCACTGGAACAAGAACTGACAATTTCATTGTCTCTATTCTTTCCTCTTTGACCTAGATCAGAATAATTTTTTTTACTTTTTATTACCCATCTTCACATTCTGACTTTTTTCTCTTTTTGTAATACAGAGTTAACATGATGTATTCTAAGTAACCGTGGTATAATTATTATGCCCAAGAAAAGTCAAATAAGTCAAATAATAATTATTTGGGTTTACATATTTGCTCTAAGTTAAATTCATGTCCTAAGGCAAGACAACACCATTTTTCTTGTAAGTATTAAGTCCCAGAAGATGGCCATCATATTATGTATTTCATGAAAACTTAACTTATCTCAATGTTCTTTTCCTCTGGCAGTTCCTCAGATGATTCTCCCTATCAGCTATCCAGGGCAAGAAGGAGGGAAAGTAACAGTGCACAGGAGGAAAATTATTCTTTGTTCAACATGGAACTGATAAAGAAATTTCATAATGCACGTAGTCCATCAAGCAGTCCATCTGGAAATATTACAGTGGCTGACTCTGGCTTTGAGAGTCCTTAACTCTATGACATGATTGACATATAACTTCTCCTTACAATATCCCTACATAATACAGCAAACAGGTAGTGAGAATGCTCAAACTTATCAGGTTAAAATAGGCCAATTTACAGTTGTGTAGTTAGTTGCCAAGCCTTTGATTTGGAGTGAGGCTGAAGGTGATCTTGTTGTGATAGAGACCAGTATCTAGTTAGCATGATAACAAAGAAATTTGCATTTGAAAAGCAGCAAGGTTTTTATCATAACAAGGTCAACCTTAACCTCACTCTTGTTCAAAGGCTTGGCAACCAAAAAATGGACTATCGTCATCCTCATCCTCATCCAACACCAAATTCATGTAACAAATTTACATTGAAATGTGTAGCAGCTAGAGGGGAGAATTAATGATCAGATCTAGGTAGTTAAAGAGTTAAAGTACAGACCTAGATTAGCCACTCTTAATTCCATGGAAATACCATGTGCACATTGTCCAATGAAAAAAAAAACCTGGAAGGAAATGCTGGATTCAGAAAAGGTTTTCTATGAGTAACTATATAAGTGCCAAACAATACTGTTATTATATTTCTCCTGTGCTACTCTCTTTTGTCTAAACTTTCAGTTCACAATATGTTATTCTCTCTCTTTCTATCTTTCAAACTAGAGGGTGGGCTAGTCCAGATTTTGGGGACTTGATATTTTTTACTGAGATCTCACCAACCTTGCTGGTAATTTTTTTACCCAGTCACCCACTTCTCTCCACTGTGACATACATTGCAATGCTCCAGGGTTTAAAGAGTTGTGAAGTAAAATGAGAGAGAACAAAATTCTGCTGATAACAAGAAATCAGCAAAAGTAGAAATTTTAACAGAGGTAAAGGTATCTGGATCCCTTGATGAAAGACCGACTATGTGGTAAATGGACTTAGTATTATATTTGAGGGTATTAATTGGGTTAAATTTTAGTGCTACTAATGATTAACTATTTTTGTTGTTAATAGTTAATGTGGGAAGAAACAATAACAATAGGGGAATGCACTCTTGAGTAAGTAATATTTCAAAGATTATGCACAAGGGATGTAAAACACGGTAAAATTGCAATTTATTAAAAAAAAAAAAAACACGCTTAAAGATTACAAATCAAGAAGTGAATTAGAAAGCTCATTCTAAGAAAAGTTTACTTCCCTGGATTGTTTATGTTATGGTTCGAGCTTTAATTATTTTTTAATAGCATACACCACTTCATGTCAACAATGCAACAAAGTGATAATTTTATTACATGTTAAGTTACCTGTAGATTAAGGATCTCACCTGAATAACATTGAATTGAAATATCAGTATTTCTTAGGTCATATTTTGAGACGAACAATTAATAAATTTACTGAAAAATAGATTTAACCACTTCTCCCATTTGTGTGTGTGAATATGGAAGACAGCAGACGCTTATTTCCTGGGAAGGTTGATCCTTCAGATGTCGCCTTTGCACGAGTCACTTAACAGGTTGGCCTTCGTTCTATCTCGTAAAAGGAAAATGAAGAAACTTTTGGTAGTTGCTAAATACTTATGAACTTTGACTGTAAAGTACAATTGCTAAGAGCATTAGTTCCGTGACGAATGATTACTTTATTAGAGTGGCATGAAGGAGTAAAAATGCGAAATCTTCAATCAAGCTCGAGTCACTGATTAAAAGCTTAAGGTATTTAGTAATTATGTCATAAATGTTTCGTAACACTTTCTAATTATGGCCACACAAAATATTTACGCATCAGTAAATTGACGTTTCGTCGTTCACTCTTTCGTATTCACTTCTTAAGAAATTCTGCTCGCCCTACTAAGCTGTTATACATTTCTCAGAACGCTACTTTTCTCATTTCGTCCAAACCCGAGCACGCGCATCCGTCCACGCCCATATGGGCCCATAAACTTGCGTACTTTATAAATTATTCAAGCAAATAACAAACCGCTGACAAACAGGTTTATGCTGAGCCTGCTTAGAAAAGAAAACATAAACATCCGGAATATGGCGAGGAAGTGAATTTAAATTCGACTTATGTAATCGCGTAATCGCTGTGTTTGCAATGTTTTCACTACGAGTTTCATTATCCAAATTCCTGAACTGTTTTCTACACGTTTTTTGCTTCACTGTACTTGTATTGGGTGACGTTGACAACGCGTTTATCGATGTGATGAGCCAAAGTGAAGACGGACAAAACAGCTCGTTTGTAAATGTTGTCGGAAAGTTCGCCAGAATCGGCGCGATAAAACAGGTCGAAGGAGAGTTAAATGAGGTAAGGTAACTCGATGCGATAACTCTTTGCATTTTTGAAATACAATTATGTGTTCCACGGTTGTGAGGGAGGGTCAGATCAGTGATGTTGTTTTTATATTACGACGTTTTTTTTGAAAATATGTAAAATTGAATTGTTCAATGGTGTTATTTATTTGTCATTCTCGGGGCCGGTAATCGATCGAAACGATAGGAAATAAAGAACTTTACATGGGAAATCCTTATTTATTCAATAACGAGGTGTGTTATGGGTGAGCAACAATAATCTTTCATTTATCTTTCGGATATTTCGAATTTCAATGAAGTTGTCGGTAACAAATTCATCTAAATTTCCCAGGGAGAATTAAGAAACCACGGAGAACCAAGTGTTTGCAGCAAATGGCTTGGGTTTTTTCAACCTTTAAATGAATATACTTTCAAAGATCTGCCTCAGTTTTTCAAGGGTTAACTGTAACCCAGGTAACC